>NW_027422993.1:1030000-1630000 GCF_048934315.1 Petromyzon marinus | reverse complement strand
AGGCTTATTAAATAGGCTCATTAAATCGGCTTAATAAATAGGCTTATTAAATATGTGTATTAAATAGGCTTATTAAATAGGCTTATTAAATAGGCGTATTAAATAGGCTTAATAAATAGGCTTATTAAGTAGGCTCAATAAATAGGCTTAATAAATAGGCTCATTGAATACTCTTTAAATAGGCTTATTAAATAGACTTATTAAATAGACTTATTAAATAGGCTTATTAAATAGGCTTATTAAATAGGCTTATTAAATAGGCTTATTAAATGGACTTATTAAATAGCCTCATTAAATAGGCTTATTTTAGCAACTTAGGCTTATTAAATAGGCTTATTTCAGCAACTTAGACTTATTAAATAGCCTTATTAAATAGGCTTAGTTCAGAAACTTCGGCTTATTAAATAGGCTTATTTCAGCAACTTAGGCTCATTAAATAGCCTTATTAAATAGGCTTATTTCAGCAACTTAGGCTTATTAAATAGCCGTATTAAATAGGCTTATTTTAGCAACTTAGACTTATTAAATCGACTTATTAAATAGACATTTCAGCAACTTAGGCTCATTAAATAGGCTTATGAAATATGCTTATTTCTGCAACTTAGACTTATTAGATAGGCCTATTAAATAGGCTTATTTTAGCAACTTAGGCTTATTAAATATGCTTATTTCAGCAACTTAGGCGTATTAAATAGCATTATTAAATAGGTTTATTTCTGCAACTTAGACTTATTAAATAGCCTTATTAAATAGGCTTATGTCAGCAACTTAGGCTTATTAAATAGGCTTATTTCAGCAACTTATGCTTATTAAATAGCCTTATTAAACAGGTTTATTTCAGCAATTTAGGCTTATTAAATAGCATTTTTAAATAAGTTTATTTCAGCAACTTAGACTTATTAAATAGACCTTTTTAAATAGGCTTAGTTCAGAAACTTAGGCTTATTAAATAGGCTTATTTCAGCAACTTAGGCTCATTAAATAGCCTCATTAAATAGGCTTATTTCAGCAACTTAGGCTTATTAAATAGCCTTTTTAAATAGGCTTATTTTAGCAACTTAGACTTATTAAATCGACTTATTAAATAGACATTTCAGCAACTTAGGCTCATTAAATAGGCTTATGAAATATGCTTATTTCTGCAACTTAGACTTATTAGATAGGCCTATTAAATAGGCTTATTTCAGCAACTTAGGCTTATTAAATAGGTTTATTTCAGCAACTTAGGCTTATTAAATAGGCTTATTTCAGCAACTTAGACTTATTAAATAGCCTTATTTCAGCAAATTACGCTTATTAAATAGGCTTATTTCAGCAACTTAGGCTTATTAAATAGCCTTATTAAATAGGCTTATTTCAGCAACTTGGGCTTATTAAATAGGCTTATTTCAGCAACTTATGCTGATTAAATAGGCTCATTTCAGCAACTTAGACTTATTAAATAGCCTTATTTCAGCAACTTAGACTTATTAAATAGGCTTATTTCAGCAACTTATGCTCATTAAATATACTTATTTCAGCAACATAGGCTTATTAAATAGGCTTATTTCAGCAACTTAGACTTATTAAATAGCCTTATTTCAGCAACTTAGGCTTATTAAATAGGCTTATTTCAGCAACTTAGGCTTATTAAATAGCCTTATTTCAGCAACTTAGACTTATTAAATAGGCTTATTTCAGCAACTTAGGCTTATTAAATAGGCTTATTCAGCAACTTAGGCTTATTAAATAGGCTTATTAAATAGGCTTATTAAATAGGCGTATTAAATAGGCTTATTAAATAGACTTATTAAATAGCCTCATTAAATAGGCTTATTTTAGCAACTTAGGCTTATTAAATAGGTTTATTTCAGCAACTTAGACTTATTAAATAGCCTTATTAAATAGGCTTATTTCAGCAGCTTAGGCTTATTAAATAGGCTTATTTCAGCAACTTATGCTTATTAAATAGCCTTATTAAACAGGTTTATTTCAGCAATTTAGGCTTATTAAATAGCATTTTTAAATAGGTTTATTTCAGCAACTTAGACTTATTAAATAGACATTTTTAAATAGGCTTAGTTCAGAAACTTAGGTTTATTAAATAGGCTTGTTTCAGCAACTTAGGCTCATTAAATAGCCTCATTAAATAGGCTTATTTCAGCAACTTAGGTTTATTAAATAGCCTTATTAAATAGGCTTATTTTAGCAACTTAGACTTATTAAATCGACTAGTTAAATAGACATTGCAGCAACTTAGGCTCATTAAATTGGCTTATGAAATATGCTTATTTCTGCAACTTAGACTTATTAGATAGGCCTATTAAGTAGGCTTATTTCAGCAACTTAGGCTTATTAAATAGGCTCATTTCAGCAACTTAGGCTTATTAAATAGGCTTATTTCAGCAACTTAGACTTATTAAATAGCCTTATTTCAGCAACTTACGCTTATTAAATAGGCTTATTTCAGCAACTTAGGCTTATTAAATAGCCTTATTAAACAGGCTTATTTCAGCAACTTGGGCTTATTAAATAGGCTTATTCAGCAACTTAGGCTTATTAAATAGGCTTATTAAATAGGCTTATTAAATAGGCGTATTAAATAGGCTTATTAAATAGACTTATTAAATAGCCTCATTAAATAGGCTTATTTTAGCAACTTAGGCTTATTAAATAGGTTTATTTCAGCAACTTAGACTTATTAAATAGCCTTATTAAATAGGCTTATTTCAGCAGCTTAGGCTTATTAAATAGGCTTATTTCAGCAACTTATGCTTATTAAATAGCCTTATTAAACAGGTTTATTTCAGCAATTTAGGCTTATTAAATAGCATTTTTAAATAGGTTTATTTCAGCAACTTAGACTTATTAAATAGACATTTTTAAATAGGCTTAGTTCAGAAACTTAGGTTTATTAAATAGGCTTGTTTCAGCAACTTAGGCTCATTAAATAGCCTCATTAAATAGGCTTATTTCAGCAACTTAGGTTTATTAAATAGCCTTATTAAATAGGCTTATTTTAGCAACTTAGACTTATTAAATCGACTAGTTAAATAGACATTGCAGCAACTTAGGCTCATTAAATTGGCTTATGAAATATGCTTATTTCTGCAACTTAGACTTATTAGATAGGCCTATTAAGTAGGCTTATTTCAGCAACTTAGGCTTATTAAATAGGCTCATTTCAGCAACTTAGGCTTATTAAATAGGCTTATTTCAGCAACTTAGACTTATTAAATAGCCTTATTTCAGCAACTTACGCTTATTAAATAGGCTTATTTCAGCAACTTAGGCTTATTAAATAGCCTTATTAAACAGGCTTATTTCAGCAACTTGGGCTTATTAAATAGGCTTATTTCAGCAACTTAGGCTTAATAAAAATAGGCTTATTCAGCAACTTAGGCTTATTAAATAGGCTCATTAAATACTTATTAAATAGGCTTATTAACAGGCTTATTAAATAGACTTATTAAATAGGCTCAATAAATAGGCTTATTAAATAGGCTCATTAAATCGGCTTAATAAATAGGCTTATTAAATATGTTTATTAAATAGGCTTATTAAATAGGCTTATTAAATAGACTTATTAAATAGGCTTATTAAATAGGCTTATTAAATAGGCTTAATAAATAGGCTTATTAAATAGGCTCAATAAATAGGCTTAATAAATAGGCTCATTGAATACTCTTTAAATAGGCTTATTAAATAGACTTATTAAATAGACTTATTAAATAGGCTTATTAAATAGGCTTATTAATAAGGCTTATTAAATGGACTTATTAAATAGCCTCATTAAATAGGCTTATTTTAGCAACTTAGGCTTATTAAATCGGCTTATTTCAGCAACTTAGACTTATTAAATAGCCTTATTAAATAGGCTTATTTCAGCAACTTAGGCTTATTAAATAGGCTTATTTCAGCAACTTACGCTTATTAAATAGCCTTATTAAACAGGGTTATTTCAGCAACTTAGGCTTATTAAATAGCATTTTTAAATAGGTTTATTTCAGCAACTTAGACTTATTAAATATACCTTTTTAAATAGGCTTAGTTCAGAAACTTAGGCTTTTAAAATAGGCCTATTTCAGCAACTTAGGCTCATTAAATAGCCTTATTAAATAGGCTTATTTCAGCAACTTAGGCTTATTAAATAGCCTTATTAAATAGGCTTATTTTAGCAACTTAGACTTATTAAATCGACTTATTAAATAGACATTTCAGCAACTTAGGCTCATTAAATAGGCTTATGAAATATGCTTATTTCTGCAACTTAAACTTATTAGATACGCCTATTAAATAGGCTTATTTTAGCAACTTAGGCTTATTAAATATGCTTATTTCAGCAACTTAGGCGTATTAAATAGCATTATTAAATAGGTTTATTTCTGCAACTTAGACTTATTAAATAGCCTTATTAAATAGGCTTATTTCAGCAACTTAGGCTTATTAAATAGGCTTATTTCAGCAACTTATGCTTATTAAATAGCCTTATTAATCAGGTTTATTTCAGCAACTTAGGCGTATTAAATAGCATTTTTAAATAGGTTTATTTCAGCAACTTAGACTTATTAAATAGACCTTTTTAAATAGGCTTAGTTCAGAAACTTAGGCTTATTAAATAGGCTTATTTCAGCAACTTAGGCTCATTAAATAGCCTCATTAAATAGGCTTATTTCAGGAACTTAGGCTTATTAAATAGCCTTATTAAATAGGCTTATTTTAGCAACTTAGACTTAGTAGTTAGGCCTATTAAATATGCTTATTTCAGCAACTTAGGCTTATTAAATAGGCTTATTTCAGCAAATTACGCTTATTAAATAGGCTTATTTCAACAACTTAGGCTTATTAAATAGCCATATTAAATAGGCTTATTTCAGCAACTTGGGCTTATGAAATAGGCTTATTTCAGCAACTTACGCTGATTAAATAGGCTCATTTCAGCAACTTAGACTTATTAAATAGCCTTATTTAAGCAACTTAGACTTATTAAATAGGCTTATTTCAGCAAATTACGCTTATTAAATAGGCTTATTTCAGCAACTTAGGCTTATTAAATAGCCATATTAAATAGGCTTATTTCAGCAACTTGGGCTTATGAAATAGGCTTATTTCAGCAACTTACGCTGATTAAATAGGCTCATTTCAGCAACTTAGACTTATTAAATAGCCTTATTTAAGCAACTTAGACTTATTAAATAGGCTTATTTCAGCAACTTAGACTTATTAAATAGCCTTATTTCAGCAACTTAGGCTTATTAAATAGGCTTATTTCAGCAACTTAGGCTTATTAAATAGCCTTATTTTAGCAACTTAGACTTATTAAATAGGCTTATTTCAGCAACTTAGGCTTATTAAATAGGCTTATTCAGCAACTTAGGCTTATTAAATAGGCTTATTAAATAGGCTTATTAAATAGGCGTATTAAATAGGCTTATTAAATAGAATTATTAAATAGCCTCATTAAAAAGGCTTATTTTAGCAACTTAGGCTTATTTAATAGGTTTATTTCAGCAACTTAGACTTATTAAATAGCCTTATTAAATAGGCTTATTTCAGCAACTTAGGCTTATTAAATAGGCTTATTTCAGCAACTTATGCTTATTAAATAGCCTTATTAAACAGGTTTATTTCAGCAATTTAGGCTTATTAAATAGCATTTTTAAATAGGTTTATTTCAGCAACTTAGACTTATTAAATAGACCTTTTTATATAGGCTTAGTTCAGCAACGTAGGCTTATTAAATAGGCTTATTTCAGTAACTTATGCTTATTAAATAGCCTTATTAATCAGGTTTATTTCAGCAACTTAGGCGTATTAAATAGCATTTTTAAATAGGTTTATTTCAGCAACTTAGACTTATTAAATAGACCTTTTTAAATAGGCTTAGTTCAGAAACTTAGGCTTATTAAATAGGCTTATTTCAGCAACTTAGGCTCATTAAATAGCCTCATTAAATAGGCTTATTTCAGCAACTTAGGTGTATTAAATAGCCTTATTAAATAGGCTTATTTTAGCAACTTAGACTTATTAAATCGACTAGTTAAATAGACATTTCAGCAACTTAGGCTCATTAAATAGGCTTATGAAATATGCTTACTTCTGCAACTTAGACTTATTAGATAGGCCTATTAAATAGGCTTATTTCAGCAACTTAGGCTTATTAAATAGGCTTATTTCAGCAACTTAGGCTTATTAAATAGGCTTATTTCAGCAATTTAGTCTTATTAAATAGGCCTATTAAATAGGCTTATTAAATAGACTTATTAAATAGGGTCATTAAATACTTATTAAATAGGCTTATTAAATAGGCTTATTAAATAGACTTATTAAATAGGCTCAATAAATAGGCTTATTAAATAGGCTCATTAAATCAGCTTAATAAATAGGCTTATTAAATATGTTTATTAAATAGGCTTATTAAATAGGCTTATTAAATAGACTTATTAAATAGACTCATTAAATAGGCTTATTAAATAGGCTTAATAAATAGGCTTATTAAATAGGCTCAATAAATAGGCTTAATAAATAGGCTCATTGAATACTCTTTAAATAGGCTTATTAAATAGACTTATTAAATAGACTTATTAAATAGGCTTATTAAATAGGCTTATTAAATAGGCTTATTAAATAGGCGTATTAAATAGACTTATTAAATAGCCTCATTAAATAGGCTTATTTTAGCAACTTAGGCTTATTAAATATGCTAATTTCAGCAACTTAGACTTATTAAATAGCCTTATTTCAGCAACTTAGGCTTATTAAATAGCCTTATTAAATAGCCTTATTTCAGCAACTTAGACTTATTAAATAGGCTTATTTCAACAACTTAGGCTTATTAAATCGGCTTATTTCAGCAACTTAGGCTTATTAAATAGCCTTATTAAATAGGCTTATTTCAGCAACTTGGGCTTATTAAATAGGCTTATTTCAGCAACTTACGCTGATTAAATAGGCTCATTTCAGCAACTTAGGCTTATTAAATAGGTTTATTAAATAGGCTTATTTCTGCAACTCAGGCTTATTAAATAGGTTTATTCAGCAACTTAGGCTTATTAAATAGGCTAATTAAATATTTATTAAATAGGCTTATTAAACAGGCTTATTAAATAGACTTATTAAATAGCCTCATTAAATAGGCTTATTTTAGCAACTTAGGCTTATTAAATAGGCTTATTCAGCAACTTAGGCTTATTAAATAGGCTAATTAAATACTTATTAAATAGGCTTATTAAACAGGCTTATTAAATAGACTTATTAAATAGCCTCATTAAATAGCCTTATTTCAGCAACTCAGGCTTATTAAATAGGCTCATTTCAGCAACTTAAGCTTATTAAATAGCCTTATTTCAGCAACTTAGATTTATTAAATAGGCTTATTTCAACAACTTAGGCTTATTAAATAGGCTTATTTCAGCAACTTAGACTTATTAAATAGGCTTATTTCAGCAACTTAAGCTTATTAAATAGCCTTATTAAATAGGCTTATTTCAGCAACTTGGGCTTATTAAATAGGCTTATTTCAGCAACTCAGGCTTATTAAATAGGCTTATTCTTCAACTTAGGCTTATTAAATAGGCTTATTTCAGCAACTCAGGCTTATTAAATGGGCTTATTCAGCAACTTAGGCTTATTAAATAGGCTCATTAAATACTTATTAAATAGGCTTATTAAACAGGCTTATTAAATAGACTTATTAAATAGGCTCAATAAATAGGCTTATAAATAGGCTCATCAAATATGCTTAATAAATAGGCTTATTAAATAGGCTTATTAAATAGGCTTATTAAATAGGTTTATTAAATAGACTTATTAAATAGCCTTATTAAATAGACTTATTAAATAGGCTTATTAAATAGACTTATTAAATAGCCTCATTAAATAGGCTTATTTTAGCAACTTAGGCTTTTTAAATATGCTTATTTCAGCAACTTAGACTTATTAAATAGCCTTATTTCAGCAACTTACGCTTATTAAATAGGCTTATTTCAGCAACTTAGGCTTATTAAATAGCCTTATTAAATAGGCTTATTTCAGCAACTTGGGCTTATTAAATAGGCTTATTTCAGCAACTTAGGCTTAATAAAAATAGGTTTATTCAGCAACTTAGGCTTATTACATAGGCTTATTAAATATACTTATTTCAGCAACGTAGGCTTATTAAATAGGCTTATTTCAGCAACTTAGGCTTATTAAATAGGCTTATGGAGCAACTTAGGCTTATTAAATAGGCTTATTAAATAGGCTTATTAAATAGGCGTATTAAATAGGCTTATTAAATAGACTGATTAAATAGCCTCATTAAATAGGCTTATTTTAGCAACTTAGGCTTATTAAATAGGTTTATTTCAGCAACTTAGGCTTATTAAATAGCCTTATTAAATAGGCTTATTTCAGCAACTTGGGCTTATTAAATAGGCTTATTTCAGCAACTTAGGCTTAATAAAAATAGGTTTATTCAGCAACTTAGGCTTATTACATAGGCTTATTAAATAGACTTATTTCAGCAACGTAGGCTTATTAAATAGGCTTATTCAGCAACTTAGGCTTCTTAAATAGGCTCATTAAATACTTTTTAAATAGTCTTATTAAACAGGCTTATTAAATAGACTTATTAAATAGGCTCAATAAATAGGCTTATTAAATAGGCTCATTAAATCGGCTTAATAAATAGGCTTATTAAATATGTGTATTAAATAGGCTTATCAAATAGGCTCATTAAATAGACTTATTAAATAGGCTTATTAAATAGGCGTATTAAATAGGCTTAATAAATAGGCTTATTAAGTAGGCTCAATAAATAGGCTTAATAAATAGGCTCATTGAATACTCTTTAAATAGGCTTATTAAATAGACTTATTAAATAGACTTATTAAATAGGCTTATTAAATAGGCTTATTAAATAGGCTTATTAAATAGGCTTATTAAATGGACTTATTAAATAGCCTCATTAAATAGGCTTATTTTAGCAACTTAGGCTTATTAAATAGCCTTATTTCAGCAACTTAGGCTTATTAAATAGGCTCATTTCAGCAACTTAGGCTTATTAAATAGCCTTAGTTCAGCAACTTAGACTTATTAAATAGGCTTATTCAGCAACTTAGGCTTATTAAATAGCCTTATTAAATAGGCTTATTTCAGCAACTTAGGCTTATTAAATAGGCTTAGTTCAGCAACGTAGGCTTATTAAATAGGATTATTTCACCAACTTATGCTTATTAAATAGCCTTATTAATCAGGTTTATTTCAGCAACTTAGACTTATTAAATAGCCTTATTAATCAGGTTTATTTCAGCAACTTAAGCGTATTAAATAGCATTTTTAAATAGGTTTATTTCAGCAACTTAGACTTATTAAATAGACCTTTTTAAATAGGCTTAGTTAAGAAACTTAGGCTTATAAAATAGGCTTATTTCAGCAACTTAGGCTCATTAAATAGCCTCATTAAATAGGCTTATTTCAGCAACTTAGGTTTATTAAATAGCCTTATTAAATAGGCTTATTTTAGCAACTTAGACTTATTAAATCGACTAGTTAAATAGACATTTCAGCAACTTAGGCTCATTAAATAGGCTTATGAAATATGCGTATTTCTGCAACTTAGACTTATTAGATAGGCCTGTTAAATAGGCTTATTTCAGCAACTTAGGCTTATTAAATAGGCTTATTTCAGCAACTTAGACTTATTAAATAGCCTTATTTCAGCAACTTACGCTTATTAAATAGGCTTATTTCAGCAACTTAGGCTTATTAAATAGCCTTATTAAATAGGCTTATTTCAGCAACTTGGGCTTATTAAATAGGCTTATTTCAGCAACTTAGGCTTAATAAAAATAGGTTTATTCAGCAACTTAGGCTTATTACATAGGCTTATTAAATATACTTATTTCAGCAACGTAGGCTTATTAAATAGGCTTATTCAGCAACTTAGGCTTCTTAAATAGGCTCATTAAATACTTTTTAAATAGTCTTATTAAACAGGCTTATTAAATAGACTTATTAAATAGGCTCAATAAATAGGCTTATTAAATAGGCTCATTAAATCGGCTTAATAAATAGGCTTATTAAATATGTGTATTAAATAGGCTTATTAAATAGGCTTATTAAATAGACTTATTAAATAGGCTTATTAAATAGGCGTATTAAATAGGCTTAATAAATAGGCTTATTAAGTAGGCTCAATAAATAGGCTTAATAAATAGGCTCATTGAATACTCTTTAAATAGGCTTATTAAATAGACTTATTAAATAGACTTATTAAATAGGCTTATTAAATAGGCTTATTAAATAGGCTTATTAAATAGGCTTATTAAATGGACTTATTAAATAGCCTCATTAAATAGGCTTATTTTAGCAACTTAGGCTTATTAAATAGGCTTATTTCAGCAACTTAGACTTATTAAATAGCCTTATTAAATAGGCTTAGTTCAGAAACTTCGGCTTATTAAATAGGCTTATTTCAGCAACTTAGGCTCATTAAATAGCCTTATTAAATAGGCTTATTTCAGCAACTTAGGCTTATTAAATAGCCGTATTAAATAGGCTTATTTTAGCAACTTAGACTTATTAAATCGACTTATTAAATAGACATTTCAGCAACTTAGGCTCATTAAATAGGCTTATGAAATATGCTTATTTCTGCAACTTAGACTTATTAGATAGGCCTATTAAATAGGCTTATTTTAGCAACTTAGGCTTATTAAATATGCTTATTTCAGCAACTTAGGCGTATTAAATAGCATTATTAAATAGGTTTATTTCTGCAACTTAGACTTATTAAATAGCCTTATTAAATAGGCTTATGTCAGCAACTTAGGCTTATTAAATAGGCTTATTTCAGCAACTTATGCTTATTAAATAGCCTTATTAAACAGGTTTATTTCAGCAATTTAGGCTTATTAAATAGCATTTTTAAATAAGTTTATTTCAGCAACTTAGACTTATTAAATAGACCTTTTTAAATAGGCTTAGTTCAGAAACTTAGGCTTATTAAATAGGCTTATTTCAGCAACTTAGGCTCATTAAATAGCCTCATTAAATAGGATTATTTCAGCAACTTAGGCTTATTAAATAGCCTTTTTAAATAGGCTTATTTTAGCAACTTAGACTTATTAAATCGACTTATTAAATAGACATTTCAGCAACTTAGGCTCATTAAATAGGCTTATGAAATATGCTTATTTCTGCAACTTAGACTTATTAGATAGGCCTATTAAATAGGCTTATTTCAGCAACTTAGGCTTATTAAATAGGCTCATTTCAGCAACTTAGACTTATTAAATAGCCTTATTTAAGCAACTTAGACTTATTAAATAGGCTTATTTCAGCAAATTACGCTTATTAAATAGGCTTATTTCAGCAACTTAGGCTTATTAAATAGCCTTATTAAATAGGCTTATTTCAGCAACTTGGGCTTATTAAATAGGCTTATTTCAGCAACTTACGCTGATTAAATAGGCTCATTTCAGCAACTTAGACTTATTAAATAGCCTTATTTAAGCAACTTAGACTTATTAAATAGGCTTATTTCAGCAACTTAGACTTATTAAATAGCCTTATTTCAGCAACTTAGGCTTATTAAATAGGCTTATTTCAGCAACTTAGGCTTATTAAATAGCCTTATTTTAGCAACTTAGACTTATTAAATAGGCTTATTTCAGCAACTTAGGCTTATTAAATAGGCTTATTCAGCAACTTAGGCTTATTAAATAGGCTTATTAAATAGGCTTATTAAATAGGCGTATTAAATAGGCTTATTAAATAGAATTATTAAATAGCCTCATTAAAAAGGCTTATTTTAGAAACTTAGGCTTATTTAATAGGTTTATTTCAGCAACTTAGACTTATTAAATAGCCTTATTAAATAGGCTTATTTCAGCAACTTAGGCTTATTAAATAGGCTTATTTCAGCAACTTATGCTTATTAAATAGCCTTATTAAACAGGTTTATTTCAGCAATTTAGGCTTATTAAATAGCATTTTTAAATAGGTTTATTTCAGCAACTTAGACTTATTAAATAGACCTTTTTATATAGGCTTAGTTCAGCAACGTAGGCTTATTAAATAGGCTTATTTCAGTAACTTATGCTTATTAAATAGCCTTATTAATCAGGTTTATTTCAGCAACTTAGGCGTATTAAATAGCATTTTTAAATAGGTTTATTTCAGCAACTTAGACTTATTAAATAGACCTTTTTAAATAGGCTTAGTTCAGAAACTTAGGCTTATTAAATAGGCTTATTTCAGCAACTTAGGCTCATTAAATAGCCTCATTAAATAGGCTTATTTCAGCAACTTAGGTGTATTAAATAGCCTTATTAAATAGGCTTATTTTAGCAACTTAGACTTATTAAATCGACTAGTTAAATAGACATTTCAGCAACTTAGGCTCATTAAATAGGCTTATGAAATATGCTTACTTCTGCAACTTAGACTTATTAGATAGGCCTATTAAATAGGCTTATTTCAGCAACTTAGGCTTATTAAATAGGCTTATTTCAGCAACTTAGGCTTATTAAATAGGCTTATTTCAGCAATTTAGTCTTATTAAATAGGCCTATTAAATAGGCTTATTAAATAGACTTATTAAATAGGGTCATTAAATACTTATTAAATAGGCTTATTAAATAGGCTTATTAAATAGACTTATTAAATAGGCTCAATAAATAGGCTTATTAAATAGGCTCATTAAATCAGCTTAATAAATAGGCTTATTAAATATGTTTATTAAATAGGCTTATTAAATAGGCTTATTAAATAGACTTATTAAATAGACTCATTAAATAGGCTTATTAAATAGGCTTAATAAATAGGCTTATTAAATAGGCTCAATAAATAGGCTTAATAAATAGGCTCATTGAATACTCTTTAAATAGGCTTATTAAATAGACTTATTAAATAGACTTATTAAATAGGCTTATTAAATAGGCTTATTAAATAGGCTTATTAAATAGGCGTATTAAATAGACTTATTAAATAGCCTCATTAAATAGGCTTATTTTAGCAACTTAGGCTTATTAAATATGCTAATTTCAGCAACTTAGACTTATTAAATAGCCTTATTTCAGCAACTTAGGCTTATTAAATAGCCTTATTAAATAGCCTTATTTCAGCAACTTAGACTTATTAAATAGGCTTATTTCAACAACTTAGGCTTATTAAATCGGCTTATTTCAGCAACTTAGGCTTATTAAATAGCCTTATTAAATAGGCTTATTTCAGCAACTTGGGCTTATTAAATAGGCTTATTTCAGCAACTTACGCTGATTAAATAGGCTCATTTCAGCAACTTAGGCTTATTAAATAGGCTTATTAAATAGGCTTATTTCTGCAACTCAGGCTTATTAAATAGGTTTATTCAGCAACTTAGGCTTATTAAATAGGCTAATTAAATACTTATTAAATAGGCTTATTAAACAGGCTTATTAAATAGACTTATTAAATAGCCTCATTAAATAGGCTTATTTTAGCAACTTAGGCTTATTAAATAGGCTTATTCAGCAACTTAGGCTTATTAAATAGGCTAATTAAATACTTATTAAATAGGCTTATTAAACAGGCTTATTAAATAGACTTATTAAATAGCCTCATTAAATAGCCTTATTTCAGCAACTCAGGCTTATTAAATAGGCTCATTTCAGCAACTTAAGCTTATTAAATAGCCTTATTTCAGCAACTTAGATTTATTAAATAGGCTTATTTCAACAACTTAGGCTTATTAAATAGGCTTATTTCAGCAACTTAGACTTATTAAATAGGCTTATTTCAGCAACTTAAGCTTATTAAATAGCCTTATTAAATAGGCTTATTTCAGCAACTTGGGCTTATTAAATAGGCTTATTTCAGCAACTCAGGCTTATTAAATAGGCTTATTCTTCAACTTAGGCTTATTAAATAGGCTTATTTCAGCAACTCAGGCTTATTAAATAGGCTTATTCAGCAACTTAGGCTTATTAAATAGGCTCATTAAATACTTATTAAATAGGCTTATTAAACAGGCTTATTAAATAGACTTATTAAATAGGCTCAATAAATAGGCTTATAAATAGGCTCATCAAATATGCTTAATAAATAGGCTTATTAAATAGGCTTATTAAATAGGCTTATTAAATAGGTTTATTAAATAGACTTATTAAATAGCCTTATTAAATAGACTTATTAAATAGGCTTATTTTAGCAACTTAGGCTTTTTAAATATGCTTATTTCAGCAACTCAGGCTTATTAAATAGGCTTATTCAGCAACTTAGGCTTATTAAATAGGCTCATTAAATACTTATTAAATAGGCTTATTAAACAGGCTTATTAAATAGACTTACTAAATAGGCTCAATAAATAGGCTTATAAATAGGCTCATCAAATATGCTTAATAAATAGGCTTATTAAATAGGCATATTAAATAGGCTTATTAAATAGGCTTATTAAATAGGCTTATTAAATAGACTTATTAAATAGCCTCATTAAATAGGCTTATTTTAGCAACTTAGGCTTTTTAAATATGCTTATTTCAGCAACTTAGACTTATTAAATAGCCTTATTTCAGCAACTTGGGCTTATTAAATAGGCTTATGTCAGCAACTTAGACTTATTAAATAGGCATATTAAATAGGCGTATTAAATAGACTTATTAAATAGGCGGATGAAATGGGCTCAATAAATAGGCTTATTAAATAGGCTCAACAAATAGGCTTATTAAATAGGCTCAATAAATAGGCTCATTAAATAGGCTCAATAAATAGGCTTATTAAATAGGCTAATTAAATACTTATTAAATAGGCTTATTAATTAGACTTATTAAATAGACGTATTAAATAGGCTTATTAATAGACTTATTAAATAGGCTTATTAAAAATGCTTATTAAATAGACTTATTAAATAGGCTCATTAAATATTTATTAAATGGTTTATTAAATAGGCGTATTAAATAGGCTCATTAAATAGGCTTATTAAATAGGCTTATTAAATAGGCTTATTAAATAGACTTATTAAATAGCCTCATTAAATAGGCTTATTTTAGCAACTTAGGCTTATTAAATAGGCTTAATTCAGCAACTTATGCTTATTAAATAGCCTTATTATATAGGATTATTTCAGCAACTTAGGCTTATTAAATAAGCTTATTTCAGCAACTTAGACTTATTAAATAGGCCTATTAAATAGGCTTATTAAATAGACTTATTAAATAGGCTCATTAAATACTTATTAAATAGGCTTATTAAATAGGCTTATTAAATAGACTTATAAAATAGGCTCAATAAATAGGCTTATTAAATAGGCTTATTAAATAGGCTTATTAAATAGGCTTATTAAATAGGCTCAATAAATAGGCTCAATAAATAGGCTTACTAAATAGGCTTATTAAATAGGCTCAATAAATAGGCTTATTAAATAGGCTCAATAAATAGGCTTATTATATAGGCTAATTAAATACTTATTAAATAGGCTTATTAAATAGACTTATTAAATAGACTTATTAAATAGGCTTATTAAAAAGGCTTATTAAATAGACTTAATAAATAGGCTCATTAAATACTTATTAAATAGGTTTATTAATTAGACTTATTAAATAGACTTATTAAATAGACTTATTAAATAGGCTTATTAAATAGACTTTATTAAATAGGCTTATTAAAAATGCTTATTAAATAGACTTTATTAAATAGGCTTATTAAATAGGCTTATTAAATGGACTTATTAAATAGCCTCATTAAATAGGCTTATTTCAGCAACTTAGGCTTATTAAATAAGCTTATTTCAGCAACTTATGCTTATTAAATAGCCTTATTAAACAGGTTTATTTCAGCAACTTAGGCTTATTAAATAGCATTTTTAAATAGGTTTATTTCAGAAACTTAGACTTATTAAATAGCCTTATTAAATAGGCTTATTTCAGCAACTTAGGCTTATTAAATAAGCTTATTTCAGCAACTTATGCTTATTAAATAGCCTTATTAAACAGGTTTATTTCAGCAACTTAGGCTTATTAAATAGCATTTTTAAATAGGTTTATTTCAGAAACTTAGACTTATTAAATATACCTTTTTAAATAGGCTTAGTTCAGAAACTTAGGCTTTTTAAATAGGCTTCTTTCAGCAACTTAGGCTTATTAAATAGCCTTATTAAATAGGCTTATTTTAGCAACTTAGACTTATTAAATCGACTAATTAAATAGACATTTCAGCAACTTTGGCTCATTAAATAGGCTTATGAAATATGCTTATTTCTGCAACTTAGACTTATTAGATAGGCCTATTAAATAGGCTTATTTCAGCAACTTAGACTTATTAAATAGCCTTATTTCAGCAACTTAGGCTTATTAAAAAGGCTCATTTCAGCAACTTAGGCTTATTAAATAGCCTTATTTCAGCAACGTAGACTTATTAAATAGGCTTATTCAGCAACTTAGGCTTATTAAATAGCCTTATTAAATAGGCTTATTTTAGCAACTTAGGCTTATTAAATAGGCTTATTTCAGCAACTTAGACTTATTAAAAAGCCTTATTTCAGCAACTTAGGCTTATGAAATAGGCTTATTTCAGCAACTTAGGCTTATTAAACAGCCTCATTAAATAGGCTTATTTCAGCAACTTGGGCTTATTAAATAGGCTTATTTCAGCAACTTAGACTTATTAAATAGGCTTATTAAATAGGCTTATTAAATAGACTTATTAAATAGGCGTATGAAATGGGCTCAATAAACAGGCTCATTAAATAGGCTCAATAAATAGGCGTATTAAATAGGCTCATTAAATAGGCTTATTAAATAGGCTTATTAAATAGACTTATTAAATAGCCTCATTAAATAGGCATATTTTAGCAACTTAGGCTTATTAAATAGGCTTAATTCAGCAACTTATGCTTATTAAATAGCCTTATTATATAGGCTTATTTCAGCAACTTAGGCTTATTAAATAAGCTTATTTCAGCAACTTAGACTTATTAAATAGGCCTATTAAATAGGCTTATTAAAGAGACTTATTAAATAGGCTCATTAAATACGTATTAAATAGGCTTATTAAATAGGCTTATTAAATAGACTTATTAAATAGACTCAATAAATAGGCTTATTAAATAGGCTTATTAAATAGGCGTATTAAATAGGCTTATTTCAGCAACTTAGGCTTATTAAATAGGCTCATTAAATACTTATTAAATAGGCTTATTAAACAGGCTTATTAAATAGACTTATTAAATAGGCTCAATAAGTAGGCTTATAAATAGGCTCATCAAATATGCTTAATAAATAGGCTTATTAAATAGGCTTATTAAATAGGCTTATTAAATAGGTTTATTAAATAGACTTATTAAATAGGTTTATTAAATAGACTTATTAAATAGCCTTATTAAATAGACTTATTAAATAGGCTTAATAAATAGGCTTATTAAATAGGTTTATTAAATAGACTTATTAAATAGCCTTATTAAATAGACTTATTAAATAGGCTTAATAAATAGGCTTATTAAATAGGCTCAATAAATAGGCTTATTAAATAGGCTCATTAAATACTTATTAAATAGGCGTATTAAATAGACTTATTAAATAGACTTATTAAATAGGCATATTAAATAGGCTTATTAAATAGGCTTATTAAATAGGCTTATTAAATAGACTTATTAAATAGCCTCATTAAATAGCCTTATTTTAGCAACTTAGGCTTTTTAAATATGCTTATTTCAGCAACTTAAACTTATTAAATAGCCTTATTTCAGCAACTTGGGCTTATTAAATAGGCTTATGTCAGCAACTTAGACTTATTAAATAGGCATATTAAATAGGCGTATTAAATAGATTTATTAAATAGGCGTATGAAATGGGCTCAATAAATAGGCTTATTAAATCGGCTCAATAAATAGGCTTATTAAATAGGCTCAATAAATAGGCTCATTAAATAGGCTCAATAAATAGGCTTATTAAATAGGCTCATTAAATACTTATTAAATAGGCTTATTAATTAGACTTATTAAATAGACTTATTAAATAGGCTTATTAAATAGACTTATTAAATAGGCTTATTAAAAATGCTTATTAAATAGACTTATTAAATAGGCTCATTAAATACTTATTAAATAGGTTTATTAAATAGGCGTATTAAATAGGCTCATTAAATAGGCTTATTAAATAGGCTTATTAAATAGGCTTATTAAATAGACTTATTAAATAGCCTCATTAAATAGGCTTATTTTAGCAACTTAGGCTAATTAAATAGGCTTAATTCAGCAACTTATGGTTATTAAATAGCCTTATTATATAGGCTTATTTCAGCAACTTAGGCTTATTAAATAAGCTTATTTCAGCAACTTAGACTTATTAAATAGGCCTATTAAATAGGCTTATTAAATAGACTTATTAAATAGGCTCATTAAATAGGCTTATTAAATAGGCTTATTAAATAGGCTTATTAAATAGGCTTATTAAATAGGCTCAATAAATAGGCTCAATAAATAGGCTTACTAAATAGGCTTATTAAATAGGCTCAATAAATAGGCTTATTAAATAGGCTCAATAAATAGGCTTATTAAATAGGCTCATTAAATACTTATTAAATAGGCTTATTAAATAGACTTATTAAATAGACTTATTAAATAGGCTTATTAAAAAGGCTTATTAAATAGACTTAATAAATAGGCTCATTAAATACTTATTAAATAGGTTTATTAATTAGACTTATTAAATAGACTTATTAAATAGACTTATTAAATAGGCTTATTAAATAGACTTTATTAAATAGGCTTATTAAAAAGGCTTATTAAATAGACTTTATTAAATAGGCTTATTAAATAGGCTTATTAAATGGACTTATTAAATAGCCTCATTAAATAGGCTTATTTTAGCAACTTAGGCTTATTAAATAGGTTTATTTCAGCAACTTAGACTTATTAAATAGCCTTATTAAATAGGCTTATTTCAGCAACTTAGGCTTATTAAATAAGCTTATTTCAGCAACTTATGCTTATTAAATAGCCTTATTAAACAGGTTTATTTCAGCAACTTAGGCTTATTAAATAGCATTTTTAAATAGGTTTATTTCAGAAACTTAGACTTATTAAATATACCTTTTTAAATAGGCTTAGTTCAGAAACTTAGGCTTTTTAAATAGGCTTCTTTCAGCAACTTAGGCTTATTAAATAGCCTTATTAAATAGGCTTATTTTAGCAACTTAGACTTATTAAATCGACTAATTAAATAGACATTTCAGCAACTTTAGCTCATTAAATAGGCTTATGAAATATGCTTATTTCTGCAACTTAGACTTATTAGATATGCCTATTAAATAGGCTTTTTTCAGCAACTTAGACTTATTAAATAGCCTTATTTCAGCAACTTAGGCTTATTAAAAAGGCTCATTTCAGCAACTTAGGCTTATTAAATAGCCTTATTTCAGCAACGTAGACTTATTAAATAGGCTTATTCAGCAACTTAGGCTTATTAAATAGCCTTATTAAATAGGCTTATTTTAGCAACTTAGGCTTATTAAATAGGCTTATTTCAGCAACTTAGACTTATTAAAAAGCCTTATTTCAGCAACTTAGGCTTATGAAATAGGCTTATTTCAGCAACTTAGGCTTATTAAACAGCCTGATTAAATAGGCTTATTTCAGCAACTTGGGCTTATTAAATAGGCTTATTTCAGCAACTTAGACTTATTAAATAGGCTTATTAAATAGGCTTATTAAATAGACTTATTAAATAGGCGTATGAAATGGGCTCAATAAATAGGCTTATTAAATAGGCTCAATAAATAGGCATATTAAATAGGCTCATTAAATAGGCTTATTAAATAGGATTATTAAATAGACTTATTAAATAGCCTCATTAAATAGGCATATTTTAGCAACTTAGGCTTATTAAATAGGCTTAATTCAGCAACTTATGCTTATTAAATAGCCTTATTATATAGGCTTATTTCAGCAACTTAGGCTTATTAAATAAGCTTATTTCAGCAACTTAGACTTATTAAATAGGCCTATTAAATAGGCTTATTCAATAGACTTATTAAATAGGCTCATTAAATACTTATTAAATAGGCTTATTAAATAGGCTTATTAAATAGACTTATTAAATAGACTCAATAAATAGGCTTATTAAATAGGCTTATTAAATAGGCGTATTAAATAGGCTTATTTCAGCAACTTAGGCTTATTAAATAGGCTCATTAAATACTTATTAAATAGGCTTATTAAACAGGCTTATTAAATAGACTTATTAAATAGGCTCAATAAGTAGGCTTATAAATAGGCTCATCAAATATGCTTAATAAATAGGCTTATTAAATAGGCTTATTAAATAGGCTTATTAAATAGGTTTATTAAATAGACTTATTAAATAGGTTTATTAAATAGACTTATTAAATAGCCTTATTAAATAGACTTATTAAATAGGCTTAATAAATAGG
This sequence comes from Petromyzon marinus, assembly GCF_048934315.1. NCBI lineage: Eukaryota > Metazoa > Chordata > Hyperoartia > Petromyzontiformes > Petromyzontidae > Petromyzon > Petromyzon marinus. The sequence goes on along the minus strand of NW_027422993.1, from coordinate 1,609,633 downwards.
CTTATTAAATAGGTTTATTAAATAGACTTATTAAATAGCCTTATTAAATAGACTTATTAAATAGGCTTAATAAATAGGCTTATTAAATAGGCTCAATAAATAGGCTTATTAAATAGGCTCATTAAATACTTATTAAATAGGCGTATTAAATAGACTTATTAAATAGACTTATTAAATAGGCATATTAAATAGGCTTATTAAATAGGCTTATTAAATAGGCTTATTAAATAGACTTATTAAATAGCCTCATTAAATAGCCTTATTTTAGCAACTTAGGCTTTTTAAATATGCTTATTTCAGCAACTTAGACTTATTAAATAGCCTTATTTCAGCAACTTGGGCTTATTAAATAGGCTTATGTCAGCAACTTAGACTTATTAAATAGGCATATTAAATAGGCGTATTAAATAGACTTATTAAATAGGCGTATGAAATGGGCTCAATAAATAGGCTTATTAAATCGGCTCAATAAATAGGCTTATTAAATAGGCTCAATAAATAGGCTCATTAAATAGGCTCAATAAATAGGCTTATTAAATAGGCTCATTAAATACTTATTAAATAGGCTTATTAATTAGACTTATTAAATAGACTTATTAAATAGGCTTATTAAATAGACTTATTAAATAGGCTTATTAAAAATGCTTATTAAATAGACTTATTAAATAGGCTCATTAAATACTTATTAAATAGGTTTATTAAATAGGCGTATTAAATAGGCTCATTAAATAGGCTTATTAAATAGGCTTATTAAATAGGCTTATTAAATAGACTTATTAAATAGCCTCATTAAATACGCTTATTTTAGCAACTTAGGCTAATTAAATAGGCTTAATTCAGCAACTTATGGTTATTAAATAGCCTTATTATATAGGCTTATTTCAGCAACTTAGGCTTATTAAATAAGCTTATTTCAGCAACTTAGACTTATTAAATAGGCCTATTAAATAGGCTTATTAAATAGACTTATTAAATAGGCTCATTAAATACTTATTAAATAGGCTTATTAAATAGGCTTATTAAATAGACTTATAAAATAGGCTCAATAAATAGGCTTATTAAATAGGCTTATTAAATAGGCTTATTAAATAGGCTTATTAAATAGGCTCAATAAATAGGCTCAATAAATAGGCTTACTAAATAGGCTTATTAAATAGGCTCAATAAATAGGCTTATTAAATAGGCTCAATAAATAGGCTTATTAAATAGGCTCATTAAATACTTATTAAATAGGCTTATTAAATAGACTTATTAAATAGACTTATTAAATAGGCTTATTAAAAAGGCTTATTAAATAGACTTAATAAATAGGCTCATTAAATACTTATTAAATAGGTTTATTAATTAGACTTATTAAATAGACTTATTAAATAGACTTATTAAATAGGCTTATTAAATAGACTTTATTAAATAGGCTTATTAAAAAGGCTTATTAAATAGACTTTATTAAATAGGCTTATTAAATAGGCTTATTAAATGGACTTATTAAATAGCCTCATTAAATAGGCTTATTTTAGCAACTTAGGCTTATTAAATAGGTTTATTTCAGCAACTTAGACTTATTAAATAGCCTTATTAAATAGGCTTATTTCAGCAACTTAGGCTTATTAAATAAGCTTATTTCAGCAACTTATGCTTATTAAATAGCCTTATTAAACAGGTTTATTTCAGCAACTTAGGCTTATTAAATAGCATTTTTAAATAGGTTTATTTCAGAAACTTAGACTTATTAAATATACCTTTTTAAATAGGCTTAGTTCAGAAACTTAGGCTTTTTAAATAGGCTTCTTTCAGCAACTTAGGCTTATTAAATAGCCTTATTAAATAGGCTTATTTTAGCAACTTAGACTTATTAAATCGACTAATTAAATAGACATTTCAGCAACTTTAGCTCATTAAATAGGCTTATGAAATATGCTTATTTCTGCAACTTAGACTTATTAGATATGCCTATTAAATAGGCTTTTTTCAGCAACTTAGACTTATTAAATAGCCTTATTTCAGCAACTTAGGCTTATTAAAAAGGCTCATTTCAGCAACTTAGGCTTATTAAATAGCCTTATTTCAGCAACGTAGACTTATTAAATAGGCTTATTCAGCAACTTAGGCTTATTAAATAGCCTTATTAAATAGGCTTATTTTAGCAACTTAGGCTTATTAAATAGGCTTATTTCAGCAACTTAGACTTATTAAAAAGCCTTATTTCAGCAACTTAGGCTTATGAAATAGGCTTATTTCAGCAACTTAGGCTTATTAAACAGCCTGATTAAATAGGCTTATTTCAGCAACTTGGGCTTATTAAATAGGCTTATTTCAGCAACTTAGACTTATTAAATAGGCTTATTAAATAGGCTTATTAAATAGACTTATTAAATAGGCGTATGAAATGGGCTCAATAAATAGGCTTATTAAATAGGCTCAATAAATATGCATATTAAATAGGCTCATTAAATAGGCTTATTAAATAGGATTATTAAATAGACTTATTAAATAGCCTCATTAAATAGGCATATTTTAGCAACTTAGGCTTATTAAATAGGCTTAATTCAGCAACTTATGCTTATTAAATAGCCTTATTATATAGGCTTATTTCAGTAACTTAGGCTTATTAAATAAGCTTATTTCAGCAACTTAGACTTATTAAATAGGCCTATTAAATAGGCTTATTAAATAGACTTATTAAATAGGCTCATTAAATACTTATTAAATAGGCTTATTAAATAGGCTTATTAAATAGACTTATTAAAGAGACTCAATAAATAGGCTTATTAAATAGACTTATTAAATAGGTGTATTAAATAGGCTTATTTCAGCAACTTAGGCTTATTAAATAAGCTTATTTCAGCAACTTATGCTTATTAAATAGCCTTATTAAACAGGTTTATTTCAGCAACTTAGGCTTATTAAATAGCATTTATAAATAGGTTTATTTCAGAAACTTAGACTTATTAAATATACCTTTTTAAATAGGCTTAGTTCAGAAACTTAGGCTTTTTAAATAGGGTTATTTCAGCAACTTAGCCTCATTAAATAGCCTTATTAAATAGGCTTCTTTCAGCAACTTAGGCTTATTAAATAGCCTTATTAAATAGGCTTATTTTAGCAACTTAGACTTATTAAATATACCTTTTTAAATAGGCTTAGTTCAGAAACTTAGGCTTATTAAATAGGCTTATTTCAGCAACTTAGGCTCATTAAATAGCCTCATTAAATAGGCTTATTTCAGCAACTTAGGCTTATTAAATAGCCTTATTAAATAGGCTTATTTTAGCAACTTAGACTTATTAAATAGCCTTATTAAATAGGCTTATTTTAGCAACTTAGACTTATTAAATCGACTTATTTAATAGACATTTCAGCAACTTAGGCTCATTAAATAGGCTTATGAAATATGCTTATTTCTGCAACTTAGACTTTTTAGATAGGCCTATTAAATAGGCTTATTTCAGCAACTTAGACTTATTAAATAGCCTTATTTCAGCAACTTAGGCTTATTAAAAAGGCTTATTTTAGCAACTTAGACTTATTAAATAGCCTTATTAAATAGGCTTATTTCAGCAACTTGGGCTTATTAAATAGGCTTATTTCAGCAACTTAGACTTATTAAATAGGCTTATTAAATAGGCGTATTAAATAGACTTATTAAATAGGCGTATGAAATGGGCTCAATAAATAGGCTTATTAAATGGGCTCAATAAATAGGCTTATTAAATAGGCTCAATAAATAGGCTCATTAAATAGGCTCAATAAATAGGCTTATTAAATAGGCTCATTAAATACTTATTAAAAAGTTTTATTAAATAGGCGTATTAAATAGGCTCATTAAATAGGCTTATTAAATAGGCTTTTTAAATAGGCTTATTAAATAGACTTATTAAATAGCCTCATTAAATAGGCTTATTTTAGCAACTTAGGCTTATTAAATAGGCTTAATTCAGCAACTTATGCTTATTAAATCGCCTTATTATATAGGCTTATTTCAGCAACTTAGGCTTATTAAATAAGCTTATTTCAGCAACTTAGACTTATTAAATAGGCCTATTAAATAGGCTTATTAAAGAGACTTATTAAATAGGCTCATTAAATACTTATTAAATAGGCTTATTAAATAGGCTTATTAAATAGACTTATTAAATAGACTCAATAAATAGGCTTATTAAATAGGCTTATTAAATAGGCGTATTAAATAGGCTTATTTCAGCAACTTAGGCTTATTAAATAGGCTCATTAAATACTTATTAAATAGGCTTATTAAACAGGCTTATTAAATAGACTTATTAAATAGGCTCAATAAATAGGCTTATTAAATAGGCTCAATAAATAGGCTTATTAAATAGGCTTATTAAATAGGCTTATTAAATAGGTTTATTAAATAGACTTATTAAATAGCCTTATTAAATAGACTTATTAAATAGGCTTAATAAATAGGCTTATTAAATAGGCTCAATAAATAGGCTTATTAAATAGTCTCATTAAATACTTATTAAATAGGCGTATTAAATAGACTTATTAAATAGACTTATTAAATAGGCATATTAAATAGGCTTATTAAATAGGCTTATTAAATAGGCTTATTAAATAGACTTATTAAATAGCCTCATTAAATAGGCTTATTTTAGCAACTTAGGCTTTTTAAATATGCTTATTTCAGCAACTTAGACTTATTAAATAGCCATATTTCAGCAACTTGGGCTTATTAAATAGGCTTATGTCAGCAACTTAGACTTATTAAATAGGCATATTAAATAGGCGTATTAAATAGACTTATTAAATAGGCGTATGAAATGGGCTCAATAAATAGGCTTATTAAATAGGCTCAATAAATAGGTTTATTAAATAGGCTCAATAAATAGGCTTATTAAATAGGCTCATTAAATACTTATTAAATAGGCTTATTAATTAGACTTATTAAATAGACGTATTAAATAGGCTTATTAAATAGACTTATTAAATAGGCTTATTAAAAATGCTTATTAAATAGACTTATTAAATAGGCTCATTAAATACTTATTAAATAGGTTTATTAAATAGGCGTATTAAATAGGCTCATTAAATAGGCTTATTAAATAGGCTTATTAAATAGGCTTATTAAATAGACTTATTAAATAGCCTCATTAAATAGGCTTATTTTAGCAACTTAGGCTTATTAAATAGGCTTAATTCAGCAACTTATGCTTATTAAATAGCCTTATTATATAGGCTTATTTCAGCAACTTAGGCTTATTAAATAAGCTTATTTCAGCAACTTAGACTTATTAAATAGGCCTATTAAATAGGCTTATTAAATAGACTTATTAAATAGGCTCATTAAATACTTATTAAATAGGCTTATTAAATAGGCGTATTAAATAGACTTATAAAATAGGCTCAATAAATAGGCTTATTAAATAGGCTTATTAAATAGGCTTATTAAATAGGCTTATTAAATAGGCTCAATAAATAGGCTCAATAAATAGGCTTACTAAATAGGCTTATTAAATAGGCTCAATAAATAGGCTTATTAAATAGGCTCAATAAATAGGCTTATTAAATAGGCTCATTAAATACTTATTAAATAGGCTTATTAAATAGACTTATTAAATAGACTTATTAAATAGGCTTATTAAAAAGGCTTATTAAATAGACTTAATAAATAGGCTCATTAAATACTTATTAAATAGGTTTATTAATTAGACTTATTAAATAGACTTATTAAATAGACTTATTAAATAGGCTTATTAAATAGACTTTATTAAATAGGCTTATTAAAAAGGCTTATTAAATAGACTTTATTAAATAGGCTTATTAAATAGGCTTATTAAATGGACTTATTAAATAGCCTCATTAAATAGGCTTATTTTAGCAACTTAGGCTTATTAAATAGGTTTATTTCAGCAACTTAGACTTATTAAATAGCCTTATTAAATAGGCTTATTTCAGCAACTTAGGCTTATTAAATAAGCTTATTTCAGCAACTTATGCTTATTAAATAGCCTTATTAAACAGGTTTATTTCAGCAACTTAGGCTTATTAAATAGCATTTTTAAATAGGTTTATTTCAGAAACTTAGACTTATTAAATATACCTTTTTAAATAGGCTTAGTTCAGAAACTTAGGCTTTTTAAATAGGCTTCTTTCAGCAACTTAGGCTTATTAAATAGCCTTATTAAATAGGCTTATTTTAGCAACTTAGACTTATTAAATCGACTAATTAAATAGACATTTCAGCAACTTTGGCTCATTAAATAGGCTTATGAAATATGCTTATTTCTGCAACTTAGACTTATTAGATAGGCCTATTAAATAGGCTTATTTCAGCAACTTAGACTTATTAAATAGCCTTATTTCAGCAACTTAGGCTTATTAAAAAGGCTCATTTCAGCAACTTAGGCTTATTAAATAGCCTTATTTCAGCAACGTAGACTTATTAAATAGGCTTATTCAGCAACTTAGGCTTATTAAATAGCCTTATTAAATAGGCTTATTTTAGCAACTTAGGCTTATTAAATAGGCTTATTTCAGCAACTTAGACTTATTAAAAAGCCTTATTTCAGCAACTTAGGCTTATGAAATAGGCTTATTTCAGCAACTTAGGCTTATTAAACAGCCTCATTAAATAGGCTTATTTCAGCAACTTGGGCTTATTAAATAGGCTTATTTCAGCAACTTAGACTTATTAAATAGGCTTATTAAATAGGCTTATTAAATAAACTTATTAAATAGGCGTATGAAATGGACTCAATAAATAGGCTTATTAAATAGGCTCAATAAATAGGCGTATTAAATAGGCTCATTAAATAGGCTTATTAAATAGGCTTATTAAATAGACTTATTAAATAGCCTCATTAAATAGGCATATTTTAGCAACTTAGGCTTATTAAATAGGCTTAATTCAGCAACTTATGCTTATTAAATAGCCTTATTATATAGGCTTATTTCAGCAACTTAGGCTTATTAAATAAGCTTATTTCAGCAACTTAGACTTATTAAATAGGCCTATTAAATAGGCTTATTAAATAGACTTATTAAATAGGCTCATTAAATACTTATTAAATAGGCTTATTAAATAGGCTTATTAAATAGACTTATTAAATAGACTCAATAAATAGGCTTATTAAATAGGCTTATTAAATAGGCGTATTAAATAGGCTTATTTCAGCAACTTAGGCTTATTAAATAAGCTTATTTCAGCAACTTATGCTTATTAAATAGCCTTATTAAACAGGTTTATTTCAGCAACTTAGGCTTATTAAATAGCATTTATAAATAGGTTTATTTCAGAAACTTAGACTTATTAAATATACCTTTTTAAATAGGCTTAGTTCAGAAACTTAGGCTTTTTAAATAGGGTTATTTCAGCAACTTAGCCTCATTAAATAGCCTTATTAAATAGGCTTCTTTCAGCAACTTAGGCTTATTAAATAGCCTTATTAAATAGGCTTATTTTAGCAACTTAGACTTATTAAATCGACTAATTAAATAGACATTTCAGCAACTTAGGCTCATTAAATAGGCTTATGAAATATGCTTATTTCTGCAACTTAGACTTATTAGATAGGCCTATTAAATAGGCTTATTTCAGCAACTTAGACTTATTAAATAGCCTTATTTCAGCAACAAAGGCGTATTAAATAGCATTATTAAATAGGTTTATTTCTGCAACTTAGACTTATTAGATAGGCCTATTAAATAGGCTTATTTCAGCAACTTAGGCTTATTAAAAAGGCTTATTTAAGCAACTTAGACTTATTAAATAGCCTTATTAAATAGGCTTATTTCAGCAAATTGGGCTTATTAAATAGGCTTATTTCAGCAACTTAGACTTATTAAATAGTCTTATTAAATAGGCGTATTAAATAGACTTATTAAATAGGCGTATGAAATGGGCTCAATAAATAGGCTTATTAAATACGCTCAATAAATAGGCTTATTAAATAGGCTCAATAAATAGGCTCATTAAATAGGCTCAATAAATAGGCTTATTAAATAGGCTCATTAAATACTTATTAAAAAGTTTTATTAAATAGGCGTATTAAATAGGCTCATTAAATAGGCTTATTAAATAGGCTTATTAAATAAGCTTATTAAATAGACTTATTAAATAGCCTCATTAAATAGGCTTATTTTAGCAACTTAGGCTTATTAAATAGGCTTAATTCAGCAACTTATGCTTATTAAATAGCCTTATTATATAGGCTTATTTCAGCAACTTAGGCTTATTAAATAAGCTTATTTCAGCAACTTAGACTTATTAAATAGGCTTATTAAATAGGTTTATTAAATAGACTTATAAAATAGGCTCAATAAATAGGCTTATTAAATAGGCTTATTAAATAGGCTTATTAAATAGGCTTATTAAATAGGCTCAATAAATAGGCTCAATAAATAGGCTTACTAAATAGGCTTATTAAATTGGCTCAATAAATAGGCTTATTAAATAGGCTCAATAAATAGGCTTATTAAATAGGCTCATTAAATACTTATTAAATAGGCTTATTAAATAGACTTATTAAATAGACTTATTAAATAGGCTTATTAAAAAGGCTTATTAAATAGACTTAATAAATAGGCCCATTAAATACTTATTAAATAGGTTTATTAATTAGACTTATTAAATAGACTTATTAAATAGACTTATTAAATAGGCTTATTAAATGGACTTTATTAAATAGGCTTATTAAAAAGGCTTATTAAATAGACTTTATTAAATAGGCTTATTAAATAGGCTTATTAAATGGACTTATGAAATAGCCTCATTAAATAGGCTTATTTTAGCAACTTAGGCTTATTAAATAAGTTTATTTCAGCAACTTAGACTTATTAAATAGCCTTATTAAATAGGCTTATTTCAGCAACTTAGGCTTATTAAATAAGCTTATTTCAGCAACTTATGCTTATTAAATAGCCTTATTAAACAGGTTTATTTCAGCAACTTAGGCTTATTAAATAGCATTTTTAAATAGGTTTATTTCAGAAACTTAGACTTATTAAATATACCTTTTTAAATAGGCTTAGTTCAGAAACTTAGGCTTTTTAAATAGGCTTCTTTCAGCAACTTAGGCTTATTAAATAGCCTTATTAAATAGGCTTATTTTAGCAACTTAGACTTATTAAATCGACTAATTAAATAGACATTTCAGCAACTTTGGCTCATTAAATAGGCTTATGAAATATGCTTATTTCTGCAACTTAGACTTATTAGATAGGCCTATTAAATAGGCTTATTTCAGCAACTTAGACTTATTAAATAAGCTTATTTCAGCAACTTATGCTTATTAAATAGCCTTATTAAACAGGTTTATTTCAGCAACTTAGGCTTATTAAATAGCATTTTTAAATAGGTTTATTTCAGAAACTTAGACTTATTAAATATACCTTTTTAAATAGGCTTAGTTCAGAAACTTAGGCTTTTTAAATAGGCTTCTTTCAGCAACTTAGGCTTATTAAATAGCCTTATTAAATAGGCTTATTTTAGCAACGTAGACTTATTAAATCGACTAATTAAATAGACATTTCAGCAACTTTGGCTCATTAAATAGGCTTATGAAATATGCTTATTTCTGCAACTTAGACTTATTAGATAGGCCTATTAAATAGGCTTATTTCAGCAACTTAGACTTATTAAATAGCCTTATTTCAGCAACTTAGGCTTATTAAAAAGGCTCATTTCAGCAACTTAGGCTTATTAAATAGCCTTATTTCAGCAACGTAGACTTATTAAATAGGCTTATTCAGCAACTTAGGCTTATTAAATAGCCTTATTAAATAGGCTTATTTTAGCAACTTAGGCTTATTAAATAGGCTTATTTCAGCAACTTAGACTTATTAAAAAGCCTTATTTCAGCAACTTAGGCTTATGAAATAGGCTTATTTAAGCAACTTAGGCTTATTAAATAGCCTCATTAAATAGGCTTATTTCAGCAACTTGGGCTTATTAAATAGGCTTATTTCAGCAACTTAGACTTATTAAATAGGCTTATTAAATAGGCTTATTAAATAGACTTATTAAATAGGCGTATGAAATGGGTTCAATAAATAGGGTTATTAAATAGGCTCAATAAATAGGCTTATTAAATAGGCTCAATAAATAGGCTCATTAAATAGGCTCAATAAATAGGCTTCTTAAATAGGCTCATTAAATACTTATTAAATAGGTTTATTAAATAGGCGTATTAAATAGGCTCATTAAATAGGCTTATTAAATAGGCTTATTAAATAGACTTATTAAATAGCCTCATTAAATATGCATATTTTAGCAACTTAGGCTTATTAAATAGGCTTAATTCAGCAACTTATGCTTATTAAATAGCCTTATTATATAGGCTTATTTCAGCAACTTAGGCTTATTAAATAAGCTTATTTCAGCAACTTAGACTTATTAAATAGGCCTATTAAATAGGCTTATTAAATAGACTATTAAATAGGCTCATTAAATACTTATTAAATAGGCTTATTAAATAGGCTTATTAAATAGACTTATTAAATAGACTCTATAAATAGGCTTATTAAATAGGCTTATTAAATAGGCGTATTAAATAGGCTTATTTCAGCAACTTAGGCTTATTAAATAGGCTCATTAAATACTTATTAAATAGGCTTATTAAACAGGCTTATTAAATAGACTTATTAAATAGGCTCAATAAATAGGCTTATAAATAGGCTCATCAAATATGCTTAATAAATAGGCTTATTAAATAGGCTTATTAAATAGGCTTATTAAATAGGTTTATTAAATAGACTAATTAAATAGCCTTATTAAATAGACTTATTAAATAGGCTTAATAAATAGGCTTATTAAATAGGCTCAATAAATAGGCTTATTAAATAGGCTCATTAAATACTTATTAAATAGGCGTATTAAATAGACTTATTAAATAGACTTATTAAATAGGCATATTAAATAGGCTTATTAAATAGGCTTATTAAATAGGCTTATTAAATAGACTTATTAAATAGCCTCATTAAATAGGCTTATTTCAGCAACTTGGGCTTATTAAATAGGCTTATTTCAGCAACTTAGACTTATTAAATAGGCTTAATAAATAGGCTTATTAAATAAACTTATTAAATAGGCGTATGAAATGGGCTCAATAAATAGGCTTATTAAATAGGCTCAATAAATAGGCGTATTAAATAGGCTCATTAAATAGGCTTATTAAATAGGCTTATTAAATAGACTTATTAAATAGCCTCATTAAATAGGCATATTTTAGCAACTTAGGCTTATTAAATAAGTTTATTTCAGCAACTTAGACTTATTAAATAGCCTTATTAAATAGGCTTATTTCAGCAACTTAGGCTTATTAAATAAGCTTATTTCAGCAACTTATGCTTATTAAATAGCCTTATTAAACAGGTTTATTTCAGCAACTTAGGCTTATTAAATAGCATTTTTAAATAGGTTTATTTCAGAAACTTAGACTTATTAAATATACCTTTTTAAATTGGCTTAGTTCAGAAACTTAGGCTTTTTAAATAGGCTTCTTTAAGCAACTTAGGCTTATTAAATAGCCTCATTAAATAGGCTTATTTCAGCAACTTGGGCTTATTAAATAGGCTTATTTCAGCAACTTAGACTTATTAAATAGGCTTATTAAATAGGCTTATTAAATAGACTTATTAAATAGGCGTATGAAATGGGCTCAATAAATAGGCTTATTAAATAGGCTCAATAAATAGGCTTATTAAATAGGCTCAATAAATAGGCTCATTAAATAGGCTCAATAAATAGGCTTCTTAAATAGGCTCATTAAATACTTATTAAATAGGTTTATTAAATAGGCGTATTAAATAGGCTCATTAAATAGGCTTATTAAATAGGCTTATTAAATAGACTTATTAAATAGCCTCATTAAATATGCATATTTTAGCAACTTAGGCTTATTAAATAGGCTTAATTCAGCAACTTATGCTTATTAAATAGCCTTATTATATAGGCTTATTTCAGCAACTTAGGCTTATTAAATAAGCTTATTTCAGCAACTTAGACTTATTAAATAGGCCTATTAAATAGGCTTATTAAATAGACTATTAAATAGGCTCATTAAATACTTATTAAATAGGCTTATTAAATAGGCTTATTAAATAGACTTATTAAATAGACTCAATAAATAGGCTTATTAAATAGGCTTATTAAATAGGCGTATTAAATAGGCTTATTTCAGCAACTTAGGCTTATTAAATAGGCTCATTAAATACTTATTAAATAGGCTTATTAAACAGGCTTATTAAATAGACTTATTAAATAGGCTCAATAAATAGGCTTATAAATAGGCTCATCAAATATGCTTAATAAATAGGCTTATTAAATAGGCTTATTAAATAGGCTTATTAAATAGGTTTATTAAATAGACTAATTAAATAGCCTTATTAAATAGACTTATTAAATAGGCTTAATAAATAGGCTTATTAAATAGGCTCAATAAATAGGCTTATTAAATAGGCTCATTAAATACTTATTAAATAGGCGTATTAAATAGACTTATTAAATAGACTTATTAAATAGGCATATTAAATAGGCTTATTAAATAGGCTTATTAAATAGGCTTATTAAATAGACTTATTAAATAGCCTCATTAAATAGGCTTATTTCAGCAACTTGGGCTTATTAAATAGGCTTATTTCAGCAACTTAGACTTATTAAATAGGCTTAATAAATAGGCTTATTAAATAAACTTATTAAATAGGCGTATGAAATGGGCTCAATAAATAGGCTTATTAAATAGGCTCAATAAATAGGCGTATTAAATAGGCTCATTAAATAGGCTTATTAAATAGGCTTATTAAATAGACTTATTAAATAGCCTCATTAAATAGGCATATTTTAGCAACTTAGGCTTATTAAATAAGTTTATTTCAGCAACTTAGACTTATTAAATAGCCTTATTAAATAGGCTTATTTCAGCAACTTAGGCTTATTAAATAAGCTTATTTCAGCAACTTATGCTTATTAAATAGCCTTATTAAACAGGTTTATTTCAGCAACTTAGGCTTATTAAATAGCATTTTTAAATAGGTTTATTTCAGAAACTTAGACTTATTAAATATACCTTTTTAAATTGGCTTAGTTCAGAAACTTAGGCTTTTTAAATAGGCTTCTTTCAGCAACTTAGGCTTATTAAATAGCCTTATTAAATAGGCTTATTTTAGCAACTTAGACTTATTAAATCGACTAATTAAATAGACATTTCAGCAACTTTGGCTCATTAAATAGGCTTATGAAATATGCTTATTTCTGCAACTTAGACTTATTAGATAGGCCTATTAAATAGGCTTATTTCAGCAACTTAGACTTATTAAAAAAGCTTATTTCAGCAACTTATGCTTATTAAATAGCCTTATTAAACAGGTTTATTTCAGCAACTTAGGCTTTTTAAATAGCATTTTTAAATAGGTTTATTTCAGAAACTTAGACTTATTAAATATACCTTTTTAAATAGGCTTAGTTCAGAAACTTAGGCTTTTTAAATAGGCTTCTTTCAGCAACTTAGGCTTATTAAATAGCCTTATTAAACAGGTTTATTTCAGCAACTTAGGCTTTTTAAATAGCATTTTTAAATAGGTTTATTTCAGAAACTTAGACTTATTAAATATACCTTTTTAAATAGGCTTAGTTCAGAAACTTAGGCTTTTTAAATAGGCTTCTTTCAGCAACTTAGGCTTATTAAATAGCCTTATTAAATAGGCTTATTTTAGCAACGTAGACTTATTAAATCGACTAATTAAATAGACATTTCAGCAACTTTGGCTCATTAAATAGGCTTATGAAATATGCTTATTTCTGCAACTTAGACTTATTAGATAGGCCTATTAAATAGGCTTATTTCAGCAACTTAGACTTATTAAATAGCCTTATTTCAGCAACTTAGGCTTATTAAAAAGGCTCATTTCAGCAACTTAGGCTTATTAAATAGCCTTATTTCAGCAACGTAGACTTATTAAATAGGCTTATTCAGCAACTTAGGCTTATTAAATAGCCTTATTAAATAGGCTTATTTTAGCAACTTAGGCTTATTAAATAGGCTTATTTCAGCAACTTAGACTTATTAAAAAGCCTTATTTCAGCAACTTAGGCTTATGAAATAGGCTTATTTCAGCAACTTAGGCTTATTAAACAGCCTCATTAAATAGGCTTATTTCAGCAACTTGGGCTTATTAAATAGGCTTATTTCAGCAACTTAGACTTATTAAATAGGCTTATTAAATAGGCTTATTAAATAAACTTATTAAATAGGCGTATGAAATGGGCTCAATAAATTGGCTTATTAAATAGGCTCAATAAATAGGCGTATTAAATAGGCTCATTAAATAGGCTTATTAAATAGGCTTATTAAATAGACTTATTAAATAGCCTCATTAAATAGGCATATTTTAGCAACTTAGGCTTATTAAATAGGCTTAATTCAGCAACTTATGCTTATTAAATAGCCTTATTATATAGGCTTATTTCAGCAACTTAGGCTTATTAAATAAGCTTATTTCAGCAACTTAGACTTATTAAATAGGCCTATTAAATAGGCTTATTAAATAGACTTATTAAATAGGCTCATTAAATACTTATTAAATAGGCTTATTAAATAGGCTTATTAAATAGACTTATTAAATAGACTCAATAAATAGGCTTATTAAATAGGCTTATTAAATAGGCGTATTAAATAGGCTTATTTCAGCAACTTAGGCTTATTAAATAAGCTTATTTCAGCAACTTATGCTTATTAAATAGCCTTATTAAACAGGTTTATTTCAGCAACTTAGGCTTATTAAATAGCATTTATAAATAGGTTTATTTCAGAAACTTAGACTTATTAAATATACCTTTTTAAATAGGCTTAGTTCAGAAACTTAGGCTTTTTAAATAGGGTTATTTCAGCAACTTAGCCTCATTAAATAGCCTTATTAAATAGGCTTCTTTCAGCAACTTAGGCTTATTAAATAGCCTTATTAAATAGGCTTATTTTAGCAACTTAGACTTATTAAATCGACTAATTAAATAGACATTTCAGCAACTTAGGCTCATTAAATAGGCTTATGAAATATGCTTATTTCTGCAACTTAGACTTATTAGATAGGCCTATTAAATAGGCTTATTTCAGCAACTTAGACTTATTAAATAGCCTTATTTCAGCAACTTAGGCTTATTAAAAAGGCTTATTTAAGCAACTTAGACTTATTAAATAGCCTTATTAAATAGGCTTATTTCAGCAAATTGGGCTTATTAAATAGGCTTATTTCAGCAACTTAGACTTATTAAATAGGCTTATTAAATAGGCGTATTAAATAGACTTATTAAATAGGCGTATGAAATGGGCTCAATAAATAGGCTTATTAAATAGGCTCAATAAATAGGCTTATTAAATAGGCTCAATAAATAGGCTCATTAAATAGGCTCAATAAATAGGCTTATTAAATAGGCTCATTAAATACTTATTAAAAAGTTTTATTAAATAGGCGTATTAAATAGGCTCATTAAATAGGCTTATTAAATAGGCTTATTAAATAGGCTTATTAAATAGACTTATTAAATAGCCTCATTAAATAGGCTTATTTTAGCAACTTAGGCTTATTAAATAGGCTTAATTCAGCAACTTATGCTTATTAAATAGCCTTATTATATAGGCTTATTTCAGCAACTTAGGCTTATTAAATAAGCTTATTTCAGCAACTTAGACTTATTAATTAGGCTTATTAAATAGGTTTATTAAATAGACTTATAAAATAGGCTCAATAAATAGGCTTATTAAATAGGCTTATTAAATAGGCTTATTAAATAGGCTTATTAAATAGGCTCAATAAATAGGCTCAATAAATAGGCTTACTAAATAGGCTTATTAAATTGGCTCAATAAATAGGCTTATTAAATAGGCTCAATAAATAGGCTTATTAAATAGGCTCATTAAATACTTATTAAATAGGCTTATTAAATAGACTTATTAAATAGACTTATTAAATAGGCTTATTAAAAAGGCTTATTAAATAGACTTAATAAATAGGCCCATTAAATACTTATTAAATAGGTTTATTAATTAGACTTATTAAATAGACTTATTAAATAGACTTATTAAATAGGCTTATTAAATGGACTTTATTAAATAGGCTTATTAAAAAGGCTTATTAAATAGACTTTATTAAATAGGCTTATTAAATAGGCTTATTAAATGGACTTATGAAATAGCCTCATTAAATAGGCTTATTTTAGCAACTTAGGCTTATTAAATAAGTTTATTTCAGCAACTTAGACTTATTAAATAGCCTTATTAAATAGGCTTATTTCAGCAACTTAGGCTTATTAAATAAGCTTATTTCAGCAACTTATGCTTATTAAATAGCCTTATTAAACAGGTTTATTTCAGCAACTTAGGCTTATTAAATAGCATTTTTAAATAGGTTTATTTCAGAAACTTAGACTTATTAAATATACCTTTTTAAATAGGCTTAGTTCAGAAACTTAGGCTTTTTAAATAGGCTTCTTTCAGCAACTTAGGCTTATTAAATAGCCTTATTAAATAGGCTTATTTTAGCAACTTAGACTTATTAAATCGACTAATTAAATAGACATTTCAGCAACTTTGGCTCATTAAATAGGCTTATGAAATATGCTTATTTCTGCAACTTAGACTTATTAGATAGGCCTATTAAATAGGCTTATTTCAGCAACTTAGACTTATTAAATAAGCTTATTTCAGCAACTTATGCTTATTAAATAGCCTTATTAAACAGGTTTATTTCAGCAACTTAGGCTTATTAAATAGCATTTTTAAATAGGTTTATTTCAGAAACTTAGACTTATTAAATATACCTTTTTAAATAGGCTTAGTTCAGAAACTTAGGCTTTTTAAATAGGCTTCTTTCAGCAACTTAGGCTTATTAAATAGCCTTATTAAATAGGCTTATTTTAGCAACGTAGACTTATTAAATCGACTAATTAAATAGACATTTCAGCAACTTTGGCTCATTAAATAGGCTTATGAAATATGCTTATTTCTGCAACTTAGACTTATTAGATAGGCCTATTAAATAGGCTTATTTCAGCAACTTAGACTTATTAAATAGCCTTATTTCAGCAACTTAGGCTTATTAAAAAGGCTCATTTCAGCAACTTAGGCTTATTAAATAGCCTTATTTCAGCAACGTAGACTTATTAAATAGGCTTATTCAGCAACTTAGGCTTATTAAATAGCCTTATTAAATAGGCTTATTTTAGCAACTTAGGCTTATTAAATAGGCTTATTTCAGCAACTTAGACTTATTAAAAAGCCTTATTTCAGCAACTTAGGCTTATGAAATAGGCTTATTTAAGCAACTTAGGCTTATTAAATAGCCTCATTAAATAGGCTTATTTCAGCAACTTGGGCTTATTAAATAGGCTTATTTCAGCAACTTAGACTTATTAAATAGGCTTATTAAATAGGCTTATTAAATAGACTTATTAAATAGGCGTATGAAATGGGCTCAATAAATAGGCTTATTAAATAGGCTCAATAAATAGGCTTATTAAATAGGCTCAATAAATAGGCTCATTAAATAGGCTCAATAAATAGGCTTCTTAAATAGGCTCATTAAATACTTATTAAATAGGTTTATTAAATAGGCGTATTAAATAGGCTCATTAAATAGGCTTATTAAATAGGCTTATTAAATAGACTTATTAAATAGCCTCATTAAATATGCATATTTTAGCAACTTAGGCTTATTAAATAGGCTTAATTCAGCAACTTATGCTTATTAAATAGCCTTATTATATAGGCTTATTTCAGCAACTTAGGCTTATTAAATAAGCTTATTTCAGCAACTTAGACTTATTAAATAGGCCTATTAAATAGGCTTATTAAATAGACTATTAAATAGGCTCTTTAAATACTTATTAAATAGGCTTATTAAATAGGCTTATTAAATAGACTTATTAAATAGACTCAATAAATAGGCTTATTAAATAGGCTTATTAAATAGGCGTATTAAATAGGCTTATTTCAGCAACTTAGGCTTATTAAATAGGCTCATTAAATACTTATTAAATAGGCTTATTAAACAGGCTTATTAAATAGACTTATTAAATAGGCTCAATAAATAGGCTTATAAATAGGCTCATCAAATATGCTTAATAAATAGGCTTATTAAATAGGCTTATTAAATAGGCTTATTAAATAGGTTTATTAAATAGACTAATTAAATAGCCTTATTAAATAGACTTATTAAATAGGCTTAATAAATAGGCTTATTAAATAGGCTCAATAAATAGGCTTATTAAATAGGCTCATTAAATACTTATTAAATAGGCGTATTAAATAGACTTATTAAATAGACTTATTAAATAGGCATATTAAATAGGCTTATTAAATAGGCTTATTAAATAGGCTTATTAAATAGACTTATTAAATAGCCTCATTAAATAGGCTTATTTCAGCAACTTGGGCTTATTAAATAGGCTTATTTCAGCAACTTAGACTTATTAAATAGGCTTATTAAATAGGCTTATTAAATAAACTTATTAAATAGGCGTATGAAATGGGCTCAATAAATAGGCTTATTAAATAGGCTCAATAAATAGGCGTATTAAATAGGCTCATTAAATAGGCTTATTAAATAGGCTTATTAAATAGACTTATTAAATAGCCTCATTAAATAGGCATATTTTAGCAACTTAGGCTTATTAAATAAGTTTATTTCAGCAACTTAGACTTATTAAATAGCCTTATTAAATAGGCTTATTTCAGCAACTTAGGCTTATTAAATAAGCTTATTTCAGCAACTTATGCTTATTAAATAGCCTTATTAAACAGGTTTATTTCAGCAACTTAGGCTTATTAAATAGCATTTTTAAATAGGTTTATTTCAGAAACTTAGACTTATTAAATATACCTTTTTAAATAGGCTTAGTTCAGAAACTTAGGCTTTTTAAATAGGCTTCTTTCAGCAACTTAGGCTTATTAAATAGCCTTATTAAATAGGCTTATTTTAGCAACTTAGACTTATTAAATCGACTAATTAAATAGACATTTCAGCAACTTTGGCTCATTAAATAGGCTTATGAAATATGCTTATTTCTGCAACTTAGACTTATTAGATAGGCCTATTAAATAGGCTTATTTCAGCAACTTAGACTTATTAAATAAGCTTATTTCAGCAACTTATGCTTATTAAATAGCCTTATTAAACAGGTTTATTTCAGCAACTTAGGCTTATTAAATAGCATTTTTAAATAGGTTTATTTCAGAAACTTAGACTTATTAAATATACCTTTTTAAATAGGCTTAGTTCAGAAACTTAGGCTTTTTAAATAGGCTTCTTTCAGCAACTTAGGCTTATTAAATAGCCTTATTAAATAGGCTTATTTTAGCAACGTAGACTTATTAAATCGACTAATTAAATAGACATTTCAGCAACTTTGGCTCATTAAATAGGCTTATGAAATATGCTTATTTCTGCAACTTAGACTTATTAGATAGGCCTATTAAATAGGCTTATTTCAGCAACTTAGACTTATTAAATAGCCTTATTTCAGCAACTTAGGCTTATTAAAAAGGCTCATTTCAGCAACTTAGGCTTATTAAATAGCCTTATTTCAGCAACGTAGACTTATTAAATAGGCTTATTCAGCAACTTAGGCTTATTAAATAGCCTTATTAAATAGGCTTATTTTAGCAACTTAGGCTTATTAAATAGGCTTATTTCAGCAACTTAGACTTATTAAAAAGCCTTATTTCAGCAACTTAGGCTTATGAAATAGGCTTATTTAAGCAACTTAGGCTTATTAAATAGCCTCATTAAATAGGCTTATTTCAGCAACTTGGGCTTATTAAATAGGCTTATTTCAGCAACTTAGACTTATTAAATAGGCTTATTAAATAGGCTTATTAAATAGACTTATTAAATAGGCGTATGAAATGGGCTCAATAAATAGGCTTATTAAATAGGCTCAATAAATAGGCTTATTAAATAGGCTCAATAAATAGGCTCATTAAATAGGCTCAAAAAATAGGCTTCTTAAATAGGCTCATTAAATACTTATTAAATAGGTTTATTAAATAGGCGTATTAAATAGGCTCATTAAATAGGCTTATTAAATAGGCTTATTAAATAGACTTATTAAATAGCCTCATTAAATATGCATATTTTAGCAACTTAGGCTTATTAAATAGGCTTAATTCAGCAACTTATGCTTATTAAATAGCCTTATTATATAGGCTTATTTCAGCAACTTAGGCTTATTAAATAAGCTTATTTCAGCAACTTAGACTTATTAAATAGGCCTATTAAATAGGCTTATTAAATAGACTATTAAATAGGCTCATTAAATACTTATTAAATAGGCTTATTAAATAGGCTTATTAAATAGACTTATTAAATAGACTCAATAAATAGGCTTATTAAATAGGCTTATTAAATAGGCGTATTAAATAGGCTTATTTCAGCAACTTAGGCTTATTAAATAGGCTCATTAAATACTTATTAAATAGGCTTATTAAACAGGCTTATTAAATAGACTTATTAAATAGGCTCAATAAATAGGCTTATAAATAGGCTCATCAAATATGCTTAATAAATAGGCTTATTAAATAGGCTTATTAAATAGCCTTATTAAATAGACTTATTAAATAGGCTTAATAAATAGGCTTATTAAATAGGCTCAATAAATAGGCTTATTAAATAGGCTCATTAAATACTTATTAAATAGGGGTATTAAATAGACTTATTAAATAGACATATTAAATAGGCATATTAAATAGGCTTATTAAATAGGCTTATTAAATAGGCTTATTAAATAGACTTATTAAATAGCCTCATTAAATAGGCTTATTTCAGCAACTTGGGCTTATTAAATAGGCTTATTTCAGCAACTTAGACTTATTAAATAGGCTTATTAAATAGGCTTATTAAATAAACTTATTAAATAGGCGTATGAAATGGGCTCAATAAATAGGCTTATTAAATAGGCTCAATAAATAGGCGTATTAAATAGGCTCATTAAATAGGCTTATTAAATAGGCTTATTAAATAGACTTATTAAATAGCCTCATTAAATAGGCATATTTTAGCAACTTAGGCTTATTAAATAGGCTTAATTCAGCAACTTATGCTTATTAAATAGCCTTATTATATAGGCTTATTTCAGCAACTTAGGCTTATTAAATAAGCTTATTTCAGCAACTTAGACTTATTAAATAGGCCTATTAAATAGGCTTATTAAATAGACTTATTAAATAGGCTCATTAAATACTTATTAAATAGGCTTATTAAATAGGCTTATTAAATAGACTTATTAAATAGACTCAATAAATAGGCTTATTAAATAGGCTTATTAAATAGGCGTATTAAATAGGCTTATTTCAGCAACTTAGGCTTATTAAATAAGCTTATTTCAGCAACTTATGCTTATTAAATAGCCTTATTAAACAGGTTTATTTCAGCAACTTAGGCTTATTAAATAGCATTTATAAATAGGTTTATTTCAGAAACTTAGACTTATTAAATATACCTTTTTAAATAGGCTTAGTTCAGAAACTTAGGCTTTTTAAATAAGGTTATTTCAGCAACTTAGCCTCATTAAATAGCCTTATTAAATAGGCTTCTTTCAGCAACTTAGGCTTATTAAATAGCCTTATTAAATAGGCTTATTTTAGCAACTTAGACTTATTAAATCGACTAATTAAATAGACATTTCAGCAACTTAGGCTCATTAAATAGGCTTATGAAATATGCTTATTTCTGCAACTTAGACTTATTAGATAGGCCTATTAAATAGGCTTATTTCAGCAACTTAGACTTATTAAATAGCCTTATTTCAGCAACTTAGGCTTATTAAAAAGGCTTACTTAAGCAACTTAGACTTATTAAATAGCCTTATTAAATAGGCTTATTTCAGCAACTTGGGCTTATTAAATAGGCTTATTTCAGCAACTTAGACTTATTAAATAGGCTTATTAAATAGGCATATTAAATAGACTTATTAAATAGGCGTATGAAATGGGCTCAATAAATAGGCTTATTAAATAGGCTCAATAAATAGGCTCATTAAATAGGCTCAATAAATAGGCTTATTAAATAGGCTCATTAAATACTTATTAAAAAGTTTTATTAAATAGGCGTATTAAATAGGCTCATTAAATAGGCTTATTAAATAGGCTTATTAAATAGGCTTATTAAATAGACTTATTAAATAGCCTCATTAAATTGGCTTATTTTAGCAACTTAGGCTTATTAAATAGGCTTAATTCAGCAACTTATGCTTATTAAATAGCCTTATTATATAGGCTTATTTCAGCAACTTAGGCTTATTAAATAAGCTTATTTCAGCAACTTAGACTTATTAAATAGGCCTATTAAATAGGCTTATTAAAGAGACTTATTAAATAGGCTCAATAAATAGGCTTATTAAATAGGCTTATAAAATAGGCTCAATAAATAGGCTTATTAAATAGGCTTATTAAATAGGCTTATTAAATAGGCTTATTAAATAGGCTCAATAAATAGGCTCAATAAATAGGCTTACTAAATAGGCTTATTAAATAGGCTCAATAAATAGGCTTATTGAATAGGCTCAATAAATAGGCTTATTAAATAGGCTCATTAAATACTTATTAAATAGGCTTATTAAATAGACTTATTAAATAGACTTATTAAATAGGCTTATTAAAAAGGCTTATTAAATAGACTTAATAAATAGGCTCATTAAATACTTATTAAATAGGTTTATTAATTAGACTTATTAAATAGACTTATTAAATAGACTTATTAAATAGGCTTATTAAATAGACTTTATTAAATAGGCTTATTAAAAAGGCTTATTAAATAGACTTTATTAAATAGGGTTATTAAATAGGCTTATTAAATGGACTTATGAAATAGCCTAATTAAATAGGCTTATTTTAGCAACTTAGGCTTATTAAATAAGTTTATTTCAGCAACTTAGACTTATTAAATAGCCTTATTAAATAGGCTTATTTCAGCAACTTAGGCTTATTAAATAAGCTTATTTCAGCAACTTATGCTTATTAAATAGCCTTATTAAACAGGTTTATTTCAGCAACTTAGGCTTATTAAATAGCATTTTTAAATAGGTTTATTTCAGAAACTTAGACTTATTAAATATACCTTTTTAAATAGGCTTAGTTCAGAAACTTAGGCTTTTTAAATAGGCTTCTTTCAGCAACTTAGGCTTATTAAATAGCCTCATTAAATAGGCTTATTTTAGCAACTTAGACTTATTAAATCGACTAATTAAATAGACATTTCAGCAACTTTGGCTGATTAAATAGGCTTATGAAATATGCTTATTTCTGCAACTTAGACTTATTAGATAGGCCTATTAAATAGGCTTATTTCAGCAACTTAGACTTATTAAATAGCCTTATTTCAGCAACTTAGGCTTATTAAAAAGGCTCATTTCAGCAACTTAGGCTTATTAAATAGCCTTATTTCAGCAACGTAGACTTATTAAATAGGCTTATTCAGCAACTTAGGCTTATTAAATAGCCTTATTAAATAGGCTTATTTTAGCAACTTAGGCTTATTAAATAGGCTTATTTCAGCAACTTAGACTTATTAAAAAGCCTTATTTCAGCAACTTAGGCTTATTAAATAGGCTTAATTCAGCAACTTATGCTTATTAAATAGCCTTATTATATAGGCTTATTTCAGCAACTTAGGCTTATTAAATAAGCTTATTTCAGCAACTTAGACTTATTATATAGGCCTATTAAATAGGCTTATTAAATAGACTATTAAATAGGCTCATTAAATACTTATTAAATAGGCTTATTAAATAGGCTTATTAAATAGACTTATTAAATAGACTCAATAAATAGGCTTATTAAATAGGCTTATTAAATAGGCGTATTAAATAGGCTTATTTCAGCAACTTAGCCTCATTAAATAGCCTTATTAAATAGGCTTCTTTCAGCAACTTAGGCTTATTAAATAGCCTTATTAAATAGGCTTATTTTAGCAACTTAGACTTATTAAATCGACTAATTAAATAGACATTTCAGCAACTTAGGCTCATTAAATAGGCTTATGAAATATGCTTATTTCTGCAACTTAGACTTATTAGATAGGCCTATTAAATAGGCTTATTTCAGCAACTTAGACTTATTAAATAGCCTTATTTCAGCAACTTAGGCTTATTAAAAAGGCTTACTTAAGCAACTTAGACTTATTAAATAGCCTTATTAAATAGGCTTATTTCAGCAACTTGGGCTTATTAAATAGGCTTATTTCAGCAACTTAGACTTATTAAATAGGCTTATTAAATAGGCATATTAAATAGACTTATTAAATAGGCGTATGAAATGGGCTCAATAAATAGGCTTATTAAATAGGCTCAATAAATAGGCTCATTAAATAGGCTCAATAAATAGGCTTATTAAATAGGCTCATTAAATACTTATTAAAAAGTTTTATTAAATAGGCGTATTAAATAGGCTCATTAAATAGGCTTATTAAATAGGCTTATTAAATAGGCTTATTAAATAGACTTATTAAATAGCCTCATTAAATTGGCTTATTTTAGCAACTTAGGCTTATTAAATAGGCTTAATTCAGCAACTTATGCTTATTAAATAGCCTTATTATATAGGCTTATTTCAGCAACTTAGGCTTATTAAATAAGCTTATTTCAGCAACTTAGACTTATTAAATAGGCCTATTAAATAGGCTTATTAAAGAGACTTATTAAATAGGCTCAATAAATAGGCTTATTAAATAGGCTTATAAAATAGGCTCAATAAATAGGCTTATTAAATAGGCTTATTAAATAGGCTTATTAAATAGGCTTATTAAATAGGCTCAATAAATAGGCTCAATAAATAGGCTTACTAAATAGGCTTATTAAATAGGCTCAATAAATAGGCTTATTGAATAGGCTCAATAAATAGGCTTATTAAATAGGCTCATTAAATACTTATTAAATAGGCTTATTAAATAGACTTATTAAATAGACTTATTAAATAGGCTTATTAAAAAGGCTTATTAAATAGACTTAATAAATAGGCTCATTAAATACTTATTAAATAGGTTTATTAATTAGACTTATTAAATAGACTTATTAAATAGACTTATTAAATAGGCTTATTAAATAGACTTTATTAAATAGGCTTATTAAAAAGGCTTATTAAATAGACTTTATTAAATAGGGTTATTAAATAGGCTTATTAAATGGACTTATGAAATAGCCTAATTAAATAGGCTTATTTTAGCAACTTAGGCTTATTAAATAAGTTTATTTCAGCAACTTAGACTTATTAAATAGCCTTATTAAATAGGCTTATTTCAGCAACTTAGGCTTATTAAATAAGCTTATTTCAGCAACTTATGCTTATTAAATAGCCTTATTAAACAGGTTTATTTCAGCAACTTAGGCTTATTAAATAGCATTTTTAAATAGGTTTATTTCAGAAACTTAGACTTATTAAATATACCTTTTTAAATAGGCTTAGTTCAGAAACTTAGGCTTTTTAAATAGGCTTCTTTCAGCAACTTAGGCTTATTAAATAGCCTTATTAAATAGGCTTATTTTAGCAACTTAGACTTATTAAATCGACTAATTAAATAGACATTTCAGCAACTTTGGCTGATTAAATAGGCTTATGAAATATGCTTATTTCTGCAACTTAGACTTATTAGATAGGCCTATTAAATAGGCTTATTTCAGCAACTTAGACTTATTAAATAGCCTTATTTCAGCAACTTAGGCTTATTAAAAAGGCTCATTTCAGCAACTTAGGCTTATTAAATAGCCTTATTTCAGCAACGTAGACTTATTAAATAGGCTTATTCAGCAACTTAGGCTTATTAAATAGCCTTATTAAATAGGCTTATTTTAGCAACTTAGGCTTATTAAATAGGCTTATTTCAGCAACTTAGACTTATTAAAAAGCCTTATTTCAGCAACTTAGGCTTATTAAATAGGCTTAATTCAGCAACTTATGCTTATTAAATAGCCTTATTATATAGGCTTATTTCAGCAACTTAGGCTTATTAAATAAGCTTATTTCAGCAACTTAGACTTATTATATAGGCCTATTAAATAGGCTTATTAAATAGACTATTAAATAGGCTCATTAAATACTTATTAAATAGGCTTATTAAATAGGCTTATTAAATAGACTTATTAAATAGACTCAATAAATAGGCTTATTAAATAGGCTTATTAAATAGGCGTATTAAATAGGCTTATTTCAGCAACTTAGGCTTATTAAATAGGCTCATTAAATACTTATTAAATAGGCTTATTAAACAGGCTTATTAAATAGACTTATTAAATAGGCTCAATAAATAGGCTTATAAATAGGCTCATCAAATATGCTTAATAAATAGGCTTATTAAATAGGCTTATTAAATAGGCTTATTAAATAGGTTTATTAAATAGACTAATTAAATAGCCTTATTAAATAGACTTATTAAATAGGCTTAATAAATAGGCTTATTAAATAGGCTCAATAAATAGGCTTATTAAATAGGCTCATTAAATACTTATTAAATAGGCGTATTAAATAGACTTATTAAATTGACTTATTAAATAGGCATATTAAATAGGCTTATTAAATAGGCTTATTAAATAGGCTTATTAAATAGACTTATTAAATAGCCTCTTTAAATAGGCTTATTTTAGCAACTTAGGCTTTTTAAATATGCTTATTTCAGCAACTTAGACTTATTAAATAGCCATATTTCAGCAACTTGGGCTTATTAAATAGGCTTATGTCAGCAACTTAGACTTATTAAATAGGCATATTAAATAGGCGTATTAAATAGACTTATTAAATAGGCGTATGAAATGGGCTCAATAAATAGGCTTATTAAATAGGCTCAATAAATAGGCTTATTAAATAGGCTCAATAAATAGGCTCATTAAATAGGCTCAATAAATAGGCTTATTAAATAGGCTCATTAAATACTTATTAAATAGGCTTATTAATTAGACTTATTAAATAGAGTTATTAAATAGGCTTATTAAATAGACTTATTAAATAGGCTTATTAAAAATGCTTATTAAATAGACTTATTAAATAGGCTCATTAAATACTTATTAAATAGGTTTATTAAATAGACGTATTAAATAGGCTCATTAAATAGGCTTATTAAATAGGCTTATTAAATAGGCTTATTAAACAGCCTTATTAAATAGGCTTATTTCAGCAACTTGGGCTTATTAAATAGGCTTATTTCAGCAACTTAGACTTATTAAATAGGCTTATTAAATAGGCTTATTAAATAAAATTATTAAATAGGCGTATGAAATGGGCTCAATAAATAGGCTTATTAAATAGGCTCAATAAATAGGCGTATTAAATAGGCTCATTAAATAGGCTTATTAAATAGGCTTATTAAATAGACTTATTAAATAGCCTCATTAAATAGGCATATTTTAGCAACTTAGGCTTTTAAATAGGCTTAATTCAGCAACTTATGCTTATTAAATAGCCTTATTATATAGGCTTATTTCAGCAACTTAGGCTTATTAAATAAGCTTATTTCAGCAACTTAGACTTATTAAATAGGCCTATTAAATAGGCTTATTAAATAGACTTATTAAATAGGCTAATTAAATACTTATTAAATAGGCTTATTAAATAGGCTTATTAAATAGACTTATTAAATAGACTCAATAAATAGGCTTATTAAATAGGCTTATTAAATAGGCGTATTAAATAGGCTTATTTCAGCAACTTAGGCTTATTAAATAAGCTTATTTCAGCAACTTATGCTTATTAAATAGCCTTATTAAACAGGTTTATTTCAGCAACTTAGGCTTATTAAATAGCATTTATAAATAGGTTTATTTCAGAAACTTAGACTTATTAAATATACCTTTTTAAATAGGCTTAGTTCAGAAACTTAGGCTTTTTAAATAGGGTTATTTCAGCAACTTAGCCTCATTAAATAGCCTTATTAAATAGGCTTCTTTCAGCAACTTAGGCTTATTAAATAGCCTTATTAAATAGGCTTATTTTAGCAACTTAGACTTATTAAATCGACTAATTAAATAGACATTTCAGCAACTTAGGCTCATTAAATAGGCTTATGAAATATGCTTATTTCTGCAACTTAGACTTATTAGATAGGCCTATTAAATAGGCTTATTTCAGCAACTTAGACTTATTAAATAGCCTTATTTCAGCAACTTAGGCCTATTAAAAAGGCTTATTTAAGCAACTTAGACTTATTAAATAGCCTTATTAAATAGGCTTATTTCAGCAACTTGGGCTTATTAAATAGGCTTATTTCAGCAACTTAGACTTATTAAATAGGCTTATTAAATAGGCGTATTAAATAGACTTATTAAATAGGTGTATGAAATGGGCTCAATAAATAGGCTTATTAAATAGGCTCAATAAATAGGCTTATTAAATAGGCTCAATAAATAGGCTCATTAAATAGGCTCAATAAATAGGCTTATTAAATAGGCTCATTAAATACTTATTAAAAAGTTTTATTAAATAGGCGTATTAAATAGGCTCATTAAATAGGCTTATTAAATAGGCTTATTAAATAGGCTTATTAAATAGACTTATTAAATAGCCTCATTAAATAGGCTTATTTTAGCAACTTAGGCTTATTAAATAGGCTTGATTCAGCAACTTATGCTTATTAAATAGCCTTATTATATAGGCTTATTTCAGCAACTTAGGCTTATTAAATAAGCTTATTTCAGCAACTTAGACTTATTAAATAGGCCTATTAAATAGGCTTATTAAAGAGACTTATTAAATAGGCTCATTAAATACTTATTAAATAGGCTTATTAAATAGGTTTATTAAATAGACTTATAAAATAGGCTCAATAAATAGGCTTATTAAATAGGCTCAATAAATAGGCTTATTAAATAGGCTCATTAAATACTTATTAAATAGGCTTATTAAATAGACTTATTAAATAGACTTATTAAATAGGCTTATTAAAAAGGCTTATTAAATAGACTTAATAAATAGGCTCATTAAATACTTATTAAATAGGTTTATTAATTAGACTTATTAAATAGACTTATTAAATAGACTTATTAAATAGGCTTATTAAAAAGGCTTATTAAATAGACTTAATAAATAGGCTCATTAAATACTTATTAAATAGGTTTATTAATTAGACTTATTAAATAGACTTATTAAATAGACTTATTAAATAGGCTTATTAAATAGACTTTATTAAATAGGCTTATTAAAAAGGCTTATTAAATAGACTTTATTAAATAGGCTTATTAAATAGGCTTATTAAATGGACTTATGAAATAGCCTCATTAAATAGGCTTATTTTAGCAACTTAGGCTTATTAAATAGGTTTATTTCAGCAACTTAGACTTATTAAATAGCCTTATTAAATAGGCTTATTTCAGCAACTTAGGCTTATTAATTAAGCTTATTTCAGCAACTTATGCTTATTAAATAGCCTTATTAAACAGGTTTATTTCAGCAACTTAGGCTTATTAAATAGCATTTTAAAATAGGTTTATTTCAGAAACTTAGACTTATTAAATATACCTTTTTAAATAGGCTTAGTTCAGAAACTTAGGCTTTTTAAATAGGCTTCTTTCAGCAACTTAGGCTTATTAAATAGCCTTATTAAATAGGCTTATTTTAGCAACTTAGACTTATTAAATCGACTAATTAAATAGACATTTCAGCATCTTTGGCTCATTAAATAGGCTTATGAAATATGCTTATTTCTGCAACTTAGACTTATTAGATAGGCCTATTAAATAGGCTTATTTCAGCAACTTAGACTTATTAAATAGCCTTATTTCAGCAACTTAGGCTTATTAAAAAGGCTCATTTCAGCAACTTAGGCTTATTAAATAGCCATATTTCAGCAACGTAGACTTATTAAATAGGCTTATTCAGCAACTTAGGCTTATTAAATAGCCTTATTAAATAGGCTTATTTTAGCAACTTAGGCTTATTAAATAGGCTTATTTCAGCAACTTAGACTTATTAAAAAGCCTTATTTCAGCAACTTAGGCTTATGAAATAGGCTTATTTCAGCAACTTAGGCTTATTAAACAGCCTCATTAAATAGGCTTATTTCAGCAACTTGGGCTTATTAAATAGGCTTATTTCAGCAACTTAGACTTATTAAATAGGCTTATTAAATAGGCTTATTAAATAGACTTATTAAATAGGCGTATGAAATGGGCTCAATAAATAGGCTTATTAAATAGGCTCAATAAATAGGCTTATTAAATAGGCTCAATAAATAGGCTCATTAAATAGGCTCAATAAATAGGCTTCTTAAATAGGCTCATTAAATACTTATTAAATAGGTTTATTAAATAGGCGTATTAAATAGGCTCATTAAATAGGCTTATTAAATAGGCTTATTAAATAGACTTATTAAATAGCCTAATTAAATATGCATATTTTAGCAACTTAGGCTTATTAAATAGGCTTAATTCAGCAACTTATGCTTATTAAATAGCCTTATTATATAGGCTTATTTCAGCAACTTAGGCTTATTAAATAAGCTTATTTCAGCAACTTAGACTTATTAAATAGGCCTATTAAATAGGCTTATTAAATAGACTATTAAATAGGCTCATTAAATACTTATTAAATAGGCTTATTAAATAGGCTTATTAAATAGACTTATTAAATAGACTCAATAAATAGGCTTATTAAATAGGCTTATTAAATAGGCTTATTAAATAGGCTTATTTCAGCAACTTAGGCTTATTAAATAAGCTTATTTCAGCAACTTATGCTTATTAAATAGCCTTATTAAACAGGTTTATTTCAGCAACTTTGGCATATTAAATAGCCTTATTAAAAAGGCTTATTTTAGCAACTTAGGCTTATTAAATAGCCATATTAAATAGGCTTATTTTAGCAACTTAGACTTATTAAATCGACTAATTAAATAGACATTTCAGCAACTTAGGCTCATTAAATATGCTTATGAAATATGCTTATTTCTGCAAATTAGACTTATTAGATAGGCCTATTAAATAGGCTTATTTCAGCAACTTAGACTTATTAAATAGCCTTATTTCAGCAACTTAGGCTTATTAAAAAGGCTCATTTCAGCAACTTAGGCTTATTAAATAGCCTTATTTCAGCAACGTAGACTTATTAAATAGGCTTATTCAGCAACTTAGGCTTATTAAATAGCCTTATTAAATAGGCTTATTTTAGCAACTTAGGCTTATTAAATAGGCTTATTTCAGCAACTTAGACTTATTAAAAAGCCTTATTTCAGCAACTTAGGCTTATGAAATAGGCTTATTTCAGCAACTTAGGTTTATTAAACAGCCTTATTAAATAGGCTTATTTCAGCAACTTGGGCTTATTAAATAGGCTTATTTCAGCAACTTAGACTTATTAAATAGGCTTATTAAATAGGCTCATTAAATACTTATTAAATAGGCTTATTAATTAGACTTATTAAATAGACTTATTAAATAGGCTTAATAAATAGATTTATTAAATAGGCTTATTAAAAAGGCTTTTTAAATAGACTTATTAAATAGGCTCATTAAATACTTATTAAATAGGTTTATTAAATAGGCGTATTAAATAGGCTCATTAAATAGGCTTATTAAATAGGCTTATTAAATAGGCTTATTAAATAGACTTATTAAATAGCCTCATTAAATAGGCTTATTTTAGCAACTTAGTCTTATTAAATAGGCTTAATTCAGCAACTTATGCTTATGAAATAGCCTTATTATATAGGCTTATTTCAGCAACTTAGGCTTATTAAATAGGCCTATTAAATAGGCTTATTAAATAGACTTATTAAATAGGCTCATTAAATACTTATTAAATAGGCCTATTAAATATGCTTATTAAATAGACTTATTAAATAGGCTCATTAAATACTTATTAAATAGGCTTATTAAATAGGCTTATTAAATAGACTTATAAAATAGGCTCAATAAATAGGCTTATTAAATAGGCTTATTAAATAGGCTTATTAAATAGGCTTATTAAATAGGCTCAATAAATAGGCTCAATAAATAGGCTTACTAAATAGGCTTATTAAATAGGCTTAATAAATAGGCTTATTAAATAGGCTCAATAAATAGGCTTATTAAATAGGCTCATTAAATACTTATTAAATAGGCTTATTAAATAGACTTATTAAAAAGGCTTATTAAATAGACTTAATAAATAGGCTCATTAAATACTTATTAAATAGGTTTATTAATTAGACTTATTAAATAGACTTATTAAATAGACTTATTAAATAGGCTTATTAAATAGACTTTATTAAATAGGCTTATTAAAAAGGCTTATTAAATAGACTTTATTAAATAGGCTTATTAAATAGGCTTATTAAATGGACTTATTAAATAGCCTCATTAAATAGGCTTATTTTAGCAACTTAGGCTTATTAAATAGGTTTATTTCAGCAACTTAGACTTATTAAATAGCCTTATTAAATAGGCTTATTTCAGCAACTTAGGCTTATTAAATAAGCTTATTTCAGCAACTTATGCTTATTAAATAGCCTTATTAAACAGGTTTATTTCGGCAACTTAGGCTTATTAAATAGCATTTTTAAATAGGTTTATTTCAGAAACTTAGACTTATTAAATATACCTTTTTAAATAGGCTTAGTTCAGAAACTTAGGCTTTTTAAATAGGCTTCTTTCAGCAACTTAGGCTTATTAAATAGCCTTATTAAATAGGCTTATTTTAGCAACTTAGACTTATTAAATCGACTAATTAAATAGCCATTTCAGCAACTTTGGCTCATTAAATAGGCTTATGAAATATGCTTATTTCTGCAACTTAGACTTATTAGATAGGCCTATTAAATAGGCTTATTTCAGCAACTTAGACTTATTAAATAGCCTTATTTCAGCAACTTAGGCTTATTAAAAAGGCTCATTTCAGCAACTTAGGCTTATTAAATAGCCTTATTTCAGCAACGTAGACTTATTAAATAGGCTTATTCAGCAACTTTGGCTTATTAAATAGCCTTATTAAATAGGCTTATTTTAGCAACTTAGACTTATTAAATAGGCTTATTTCAGCAACTTAGACTTATTAAAAAGCCTTATTTCAGCAACTTAGGCTTATGAAATAGGCTTATTTCAGCAACTTAGGCTTATTAAACAGCCTCATTAAATAGGCTTATTTCAGCAACTTGGGCTTATTAAATAGGCTTATTTCAGCAACTTAGACTTATTAAATAGGCTTATTAAATAGGCTTATTAAATAGACTTATTAAATAGGCGTATGAAATGGGCTCAATAAATTGGCTTATTAAATAGGCTCAGTAAATAGGCTTATTAAATAGGCTCAATAAATAGGCTCATTAAATAGGCTCAATAAATAGGCTTATTAAAAAGGCTCATTAAATACTTATTAAATAGGTTTATTAAATAGGCGTATTAAATAGGCTCATTAAATAGGCTTATTAAATAGGCTTATTAAATAGACTTATTAAATAGCCTCATTAAATAGGCATATTTTAGCAACTTAGGCTTATTAAATAGGCTTAATTCAGCAGCTTATGCTTATTAAATAGCCTTATTATATAGGCTTATTTCAGCAACTTAGGCTTATTAAATAAGCTTATTTCAGCAACTTAAACTTATTAAATAGGGCTATTAAATAGGCTTATTAAATAGACTTATTAAATAGGCTCATTAAATACTTATTAAATAGGCTTATTAAATAGGCTTATTAAATAGACTTATTAAATAGACTCAATAAATAGGCTTATTAAATAGGCTTATTAAATAGGCTTATTAAATAGGCTTATTTCAGCAACTTAGGCTTATTAAATAAGCTTATTTCAGCAACTTATGCTTATTAAATAGCCTTATTAAACATGTTTATTTCAGCAACTTTGGCGTATTAAATAGCCTTATTAAAAAGGCTTATTTTAGCAACTTAGGCTTATTAAATAGCCTTATTAAATAGGCTTATTTTAGCAACTTAGACTTATTAAATCGACTAATTAAATAGACATTTCAGCAACTTAGGCTCATTAAATAGGCTTATGAAATATGCTTATTTCTGCAACTTAGACTTATTAGATAGGCCTATTAAATAGGCTTATTTCAGCAACTTAGACTTATTAAATAGCCTTATTTCAGCAACTTAGTCTTATTAAAAAGGCTCATTTCAGCAACTTAGGCTTATTAAATAGCCTTATTTCAGCAACGTAGACTTATTTAATAGGCTTATTCAGCAACTTAGGCTTATTAAATAGCCTTATTAAATAGACTTATTTTAGCAACTTAGGCTTATTAAATAGGCTTATTTCAGCAACTTAGACTTATTAAAAAGCCTTATTTCAGCAACTTAGGCTTATGAAATAGGCTTATTTCAGCAACTTAGGTTTATTAAACAGCCTTATTAAATAGGCTTATTTCAGCAACTTGGGCTTATTAAATAGGCTTATTTCAGCAACTTAGACTTATTAAATAGGCTTATTAAATAGGCTCATTAAATACTTATTAAATAGGCTTATTAATTAGACTTATTAAATAGACTTATTAAATAGGCTTAATAAATAGACTTATTAAATAGGCTTATTAAAAAGGCTTTTTAAATAGACTTATTAAATAGGCTCATTAAATACTTATTAAATAGGTTTATTAAATAGGCGTATTAAATAGGCTCATTAAATAGGCTTATTAAATTGGCTTATTAAATAGGCTTATTAAATAGACTTATTAAATAGCCTCATTAAATAGGCTTATTTTAGCAACTTAGTCTTATTAAATAGGCTTAATTCAGCAACTTATGCGTATGAAATAGCCTTATTATATAGGCTTATTTCAGCAACTTAGGCTTATTAAATAAGCTTATTTCAGCAACTTAGACTTATTAAATAGGCCTATTAAATAGGCTTATTAAATAGACTTATTAAATAGGCTCATTAAATACTTATTAAATAGGCTTATTAAATAGGCTTATTAAATAGACTTATTAAATAGGCTCAATAAATAGGCTTATTAAATAGGCGTATTAAATAGGCTTATTAAATAGGCTTATTAAATAGGCTTATTAAATAGGCTTATTAAATAGGCTCAATAAATCGGCTTATTTCAGCAACTTAGGCTTATTAAATAAGCTTATGTCAGCAACGTATGCTTATTAAATAGCCTTATTAAACAGGTTTATTTCAGCAACTTAGGCTTATTAAATCGCATTTTTAAATAGGTTTATTTCAGAAACTTAGACTTATTAAATATACCTTTTTAAATAGGCTTAGTTCAGAAACTTAGACTTATTAAATAGCCTTATTTCAGCAACTTAGGCTTAATAAAAAGGCTCATTTCAGCAACTTAGGCTTATTAAATAGCCTTATTTCAGCAACGTAGACTTATTAAATAGCCTTATTCAGCAACTTAGGCTTATTAAATAGCCTTATTAAATAGGCTTATTTTAGCAACTTAGGCTTATGAAATAGGCTTATTTCAGCAACTTAGGTTTATTAAACAGCCTTATTAAATAGGCTTATTTCAGCAACTTGGGCTTATTAAATAGGCTTATTAAATAGACTTATTAAAAAGGCGTACGAAATGGGCTCAATAAATAGGCTTAATAAATAGGCTCAATAAATAGGCTTATTAAATAGGCTCAATAAATAGGCTTATTAAATAGGCTCAATAAATAGGCTTATTAAATAGGCTCATTAAATACTTATTAAATAGGCTTATTAATTAGACTTGTTAAATAGACTTATTAAATAGGCTTAATAAATAGACTTATTAAATAGGCTTATTAAAAAGGCTTATTAAATAGACTTATTAAATAGGCTCATTAAATACTTATTAAATAGGTTTATTAAATAGGCGTATTAAATAGGCTCATTAAATAGGCTTATTAAATAGGCTTATTAAATAGGCTTATTAAATAGACTTATTAAATAGCCTCATTAAATAGGCTTATTTTAGCAACTTAGGCTTATTAAATAGGCTTAATTCAGCAACTTATGCTTATTAAATAGCCTTATTATATAGGCTTATTTCAGCAACTTAGGCTTATTAAATAAGCTTATTTCAGCAACTTAGACTTATTAAATAGGCCTATTAAATAGGCTTATTAAATAGTCGTATTAAATAGGCTCATTAAATACTTATTAAATAGGCTTATTAAATAGGCTTATTAAATAGACTTATTAAATAGGCTCAATAAATAGGCTTATTAAATAGGATTATTAAATAGGCTAATTAAATAGCCTTTTTAAATAGGCTTATTTCAGCAACTTAGGCTTATTAAATAAGCTTATTTCAGCAACTTATGCTTATTAAATAGCCTTATTAAACAGGTTTATTTCAGCAACTTAGGCTTATTAAATCGCATTTTTAAATAGGTTTATTTCAGAAACTTAGACTTATTAAATATACCTTTTTAAATAGGCTTAGTTCAGAAACTTAGACTTATTAAATAGCCTTATTTCAGCAACTTAGGCTTATTAAAAAGGCTCATTTCAGCAACTTAGGCTTATTAAATAGCCTTATTTCAGCAACGTAGACTTATTAAATAGGCTTATTCAGCAACTTAGGCTTATTAAATAGCCTTATTAAATAGGCTTATTTTAGCAACTTAGGCTTATGAAATAGGCTTATTTCAGCAACTTAGGTTTATTAAACAGCCTTATTAAATAGGCTTATTTCAGCAACTTGGGCTTATTAAATAGGCTTATTTCAGCAACTTAGACTTATTAAATAGGCTTATTAAATAGGCTTATTAAATAGACTTATTAAAAAGGCGTATGAAATGGGCTCAATAAATAGGCTTAATAAATAGGCTCAATAAATAGGCTTATTAAATAGGCTCAATAAATAGGCTCATTAAATAGGCTCAATAAATAGGCTTATTAAATAGGTTCGTTAAATACTTATTAAATAGACTTATTAATTAGACTTATTAAATAGACTTATTAAATAGGCTTAATAAATAGACTTATTAAATAGGCTTATAAAAAAGGCTTATTAAATACACTTATTAAATAGGCTCATTAAATACTTATTAAATAGGTTTATTAAATAGGCGTATTAAATAGGCTCATTAAATAGGCTTATTAAATAGGCTTATTAAATAGGCTTATTAAATAGACTTATTAAATAGCCTCATTAAATAGGCTTATTTTAGCAACTTAGGCTTATTAAATAGGCTTAATTCAGCAACTTATGCTTATTAAATAGCCTTATTTTATAGGCTTATTTCAGCAACTTAGGCTTATTAAATAAGCTTATTTCAGCAACTTAGACTTATTAAATAGCCCTATTAAATAGGCTTATTAAATAGTCGTATTAAATAGGCTCATTAAATACTTATTAAATAGGCTTATTAAATAGGCTTATTAAATAGACTTATTAAATAGGCTCAATAAATAGGCTTATTAAATAGGCTTATTAAATAGGCTAATTAAATAGCCTTATTAAATAGGCTTATTTCAGCAACTTAGGCTTATTAAATAAGCTTATTTCAGCAACTTATGCTTATTAAATAGCCTTATTAAACAGGTTTATTTCAGCAACTTAGGCTTATTAAATCGCATTTTTAAATAGGTTTATTTCAGAAACTTAGACTTATTAAATATACCTTTTTAAATAGGCTTAGTTCAGAAACTTAGACTTATTAAATAGCCTTATTTCAGCAACTTAGGCTTATTAAAAAGGCTCATTTCAGCAACTTAGGCGTATTAAATAGCCTTATTTCAGCAACGTAGACTTATTAAATAGGCCTATTCAGCAACTTAGGCTTATTAAATAGCCTTATTAAATAGGCTTATTTTAGCAACTTAGGTTTATTAAACAGCCTTATTAAATAGGCTTATTTCAGCAACTTGGGCTTATTAAATAGGCTTATTTCAGCAACTTAGACTTATTAAATAGGCTTATTAAATAGGCTTATTAAATAGACTTATTAAAAAGGCGTATGAAATGGGCTCAATAAATAGGCTTAATAAATAGGCTCAATAAATAGGCTTATTAAATAGGCTCAATAAATAGGCTCATTAAATAGGCTTATTAAATAGGCTCATTAAATACTTATTAAATAGGCTTATTAATTAGACTTATTAAATAGACTTATTAAATAGGCTTAATAAATAGACTTATTAAATAGGCTTATTAAAAAGGCTTATTAAATACACTTATTAAATAGGCTCATTAAATACTTATTAAATAGGTTTATTAAATAGGCGTATTAAATAGGCTCATTAAATAGGCTTATTAAATAGGCTTATTAAATAGGCTTATTAAATAGACTCATTAAATAGCCTCATTAAATAGGCTTATTTTAGCAACTTAGGCTTATTAAATAGGCTTAATTCAGCAACTTATGCTTATTAAATAGCCTTATTATATAGGCTTATTTCAGCAACTTAGGCTTATTAAATAAGCTTATTTCAGCAACTTAGACTTATTAAATAGGCCTATTAAATAGGCTTATTAAATAGTCTTATTAAATAGGCTCATTAAATACTTATTAAATAGACTTATTAAATAGTCTCAATAAATAGGCTTATTAAATAGGCTTATTAAATAGGCTTATTAAATAGGCTTATTATATAGGCTTATTAAATAGGCTCAATAAATAGGCTTACTAAATAGGCTCAATAAATAGGCTTATTAAATAGGCTCAATAAATAGGCTTATTAAATAGGCTCAATAAATAGGCTTATTAAATAGGCTCATTAAATACTTATTAAATAGGCTTATTAAATAGGCTTATTAAATAGGCTTATTAAATAGACTTATTAAATAGCCTCATTAAATAGGCTTATTTTAGCAACTTAGTCTTATTAAATAGGCTTAATTCAGCAACTTATGCTTATGAAATAGCCTTATTATATAGGCTTATTTCAGCAACTTAGGCTTATTAAATAGGCCTATTAAATAGGCTTATTAAATAGACTTATTAAATAGGCTCATTAAATACTTATTAAATAGGCCTATTAAATATGCTTATTAAATAGACTTATTAAATAGGCTCATTAAATACTTATTAAATAGGCTTATTAAATAGGCTTATTAAATAGACTTATAAAATAGGCTCAATAAATAGGCTTATTAAATAGGCTTATTAAATAGGCTTATTAAATAGGCTTATTAAATAGGCTCAATAAATAGGCTCAATAAATAGGCTTACTAAATAGGCTTATTAAATAGGCTTAATAAATAGGCTTATTAAATAGGCTCAATAAATAGGCTTATTAAATAGGCTCATTAAATACTTATTAAATAGGCTTATTAAATAGACTTATTAAAAAGGCTTATTAAATAGACTTAATAAATAGGCTCATTAAATACTTATTAAATAGGTTTATTAATTAGACTTATTAAATAGACTTATTAAATAGACTTATTAAATAGGCTTATTAAATAGACTTTATTAAATAGGCTTATTAAAAAGGCTTATTAAATAGACTTTATTAAATAGGCTTATTAAATAGGCTTATTAAATGGACTTATTAAATAGCCTCATTAAATAGGCTTATTTTAGCAACTTAGGCTTATTAAATAGGTTTATTTCAGCAACTTAGACTTATTAAATAGCCTTATTAAATAGGCTTATTTCAGCAACTTAGGCTTATTAAATAAGCTTATTTCAGCAACTTATGCTTATTAAATAGCCTTATTAAACAGGTTTATTTCGGCAACTTAGGCTTATTAAATAGCATTTTTAAATAGGTTTATTTCAGAAACTTAGACTTATTAAATATACCTTTTTAAATAGGCTTAGTTCAGAAACTTAGGCTTTTTAAATAGGCTTCTTTCAGCAACTTAGGCTTATTAAATAGCCTTATTAAATAGGCTTATTTTAGCAACTTAGACTTATTAAATCGACTAATTAAATAGCCATTTCAGCAACTTTGGCTCATTAAATAGGCTTATGAAATATGCTTATTTCTGCAACTTAGACTTATTAGATAGGCCTATTAAATAGGCTTATTTCAGCAACTTAGACTTATTAAATAGCCTTATTTCAGCAACTTAGGCTTATTAAAAAGGCTCATTTCAGCAACTTAGGCTTATTAAATAGCCTTATTTCAGCAACGTAGACTTATTAAATAGGCTTATTCAGCAACTTTGGCTTATTAAATAGCCTTATTAAATAGGCTTATTTTAGCAACTTAGACTTATTAAATAGGCTTATTTCAGCAACTTAGACTTATTAAAAAGCCTTATTTCAGCAACTTAGGCTTATGAAATAGGCTTATTTCAGCAACTTAGGCTTATTAAACAGCCTCATTAAATAGGCTTATTTCAGCAACTTGGGCTTATTAAATAGGCTTATTTCAGCAACTTAGACTTATTAAATAGGCTTATTAAATAGGCTTATTAAATAGACTTATTAAATAGGCGTATGAAATGGGCTCAATAAATTGGCTTATTAAATAGGCTCAGTAAATAGGCTTATTAAATAGGCTCAATAAATAGGCTCATTAAATAGGCTCAATAAATAGGCTTATTAAAAAGGCTCATTAAATACTTATTAAATAGGTTTATTAAATAGGCGTATTAAATAGGCTCATTAAATAGGCTTATTAAATAGGCTTATTAAATAGACTTATTAAATAGCCTCATTAAATAGGCATATTTTAGCAACTTAGGCTTATTAAATAGGCTTAATTCAGCAGCTTATGCTTATTAAATAGCCTTATTATATAGGCTTATTTCAGCAACTTAGGCTTATTAAATAAGCTTATTTCAGCAACTTAAACTTATTAAATAGGGCTATTAAATAGGCTTATTAAATAGACTTATTAAATAGGCTCATTAAATACTTATTAAATAGGCTTATTAAATAGGCTTATTAAATAGACTTATTAAATAGACTCAATAAATAGGCTTATTAAATAGGCTTATTAAATAGGCTTATTAAATAGGCTTATTTCAGCAACTTAGGCTTATTAAATAAGCTTATTTCAGCAACTTATGCTTATTAAATAGCCTTATTAAACATGTTTATTTCAGCAACTTTGGCGTATTAAATAGCCTTATTAAAAAGGCTTATTTTAGCAACTTAGGCTTATTAAATAGCCTTATTAAATAGGCTTATTTTAGCAACTTAGACTTATTAAATCGACTAATTAAATAGACATTTCAGCAACTTAGGCTCATTAAATAGGCTTATGAAATATGCTTATTTCTGCAACTTAGACTTATTAGATAGGCCTATTAAATAGGCTTATTTCAGCAACTTAGACTTATTAAATAGCCTTATTTCAGCAACTTAGTCTTATTAAAAAGGCTCATTTCAGCAACTTAGGCTTATTAAATAGCCTTATTTCAGCAACGTAGACTTATTTAATAGGCTTATTCAGCAAACTTAGGCTTATTAAATAGCCTTATTAAATAGACTTATTTTAGCAACTTAGGCTTATTAAATAGGCTTATTTCAGCAACTTAGACTTATTAAAAAGCCTTATTTCAGCAACTTAGGCTTATGAAATAGGCTTATTTCAGCAACTTAGGTTTATTAAACAGCCTTATTAAATAGGCTTATTTCAGCAACTTGGGCTTATTAAATAGGCTTATTTCAGCAACTTAGACTTATTAAATAGGCTTATTAAATAGGCTCATTAAATACTTATTAAATAGGCTTATTAATTAGACTTATTAAATAGACTTATTAAATAGGCTTAATAAATAGACTTATTAAATAGGCTTATTAAAAAGGCTTTTTAAATAGACTTATTAAATAGGCTCATTAAATACTTATTAAATAGGTTTATTAAATAGGCGTATTAAATAGGCTCATTAAATAGGCTTATTAAATTGGCTTATTAAATAGGCTTATTAAATAGACTTATTAAATAGCCTCATTAAATAGGCTTATTTTAGCAACTTAGTCTTATTAAATAGGCTTAATTCAGCAACTTATGCGTATGAAATAGCCTTATTATATAGGCTTATTTCAGCAACTTAGGCTTATTAAATAAGCTTATTTCAGCAACTTAGACTTATTAAATAGGCCTATTAAATAGGCTTATTAAATAGACTTATTAAATAGGCTCATTAAATACTTATTAAATAGGCTTATTAAATAGGCTTATTAAATAGACTTATTAAATAGGCTCAATAAATAGGCTTATTAAATAGGCGTATTAAATAGGCTTATTAAATAGGCTTATTAAATAGGCTTATTAAATAGGCTTATTAAATAGGCTCAATAAATAGGCTTATTTCAGCAACTTAGGCTTATTAAATAAGCTTATGTCAGCAACGTATGCTTATTAAATAGCCTTATTAAACAGGTTTATTTCAGCAACTTAGGCTTATTAAATCGCATTTTTAAATAGGTTTATTTCAGAAACTTAGACTTATTAAATATACCTTTTTAAATAGGCTTAGTTCAGAAACTTAGACTTATTAAATAGCCTTATTTCAGCAAATTAGGCTTAATAAAAAGGCTCATTTCAGCAACTTAGGCTTATTAAATAGCCTTATTTCAGCAACGTAGACTTATTAAATAGCCTTATTCAGCAACTTAGGCTTATTAAATAGCCTTATTAAATAGGCTTATTTTAGCAACTTAGGCTTATGAAATAGGCTTATTTCAGCAACTTAGGTTTATTAAACAGCCTTATTAAATAGGCTTATTTCAGCAACTTGGGCTTATTAAATAGGCTTATTAAATAGACTTATTAAAAAGGCGTATGAAATGGGCTCAATAAATAGGCTTAATAAATAGGCTCAATAAATAGGCTTATTAAATAGGCTCAATAAATAGGCTTATTAAATAGGCTCAATAAATAGGCTTATTAAATAGGCTCATTAAATACTTATTAAATAGGCTTATTAATTAGACTTGTTAAATAGACTTATTAAATAGGCTTAATAAATAGACTTATTAAATAGGCTTATTAAAAAGGCTTATTAAATAGACTTATTAAATAGGCTCATTAAATACTTATTAAATAGGTTTATTAAATAGGCGTATTAAATAGGCTCATTAAATAGGCTTATTAAATAGGCTTATTAAATAGGCTTATTAAATAGACTTATTAAATAGCCTCATTAAATAGGCTTATTTTAGCAACTTAGGCTTATTAAATAGGCTTAATTCAGCAACTTATGCTTATTAAATAGCCTTATTATATAGGCTTATTTCAGCAACTTAGGCTTATTAAATAAGCTTATTTCAGCAACTTAGACTTATTAAATAGGCCTATTAAATAGGCTTATTAAATAGTCGTATTAAATAGGCTCATTAAATACTTATTAAATAGGCTTATTAAATAGGCTTATTAAATAGACTTATTAAATAGGCTCAATAAATAGGCTTATTAAATAGGATTATTAAATAGGCTAATTAAATAGCCTTTTTAAATAGGCTTATTTCAGCAACTTAGGCTTATTAAATAAGCTTATTTCAGCAACTTATGCTTATTAAATAGCCTTATTAAACAGGTTTATTTCAGCAACTTAGGCTTATTAAATCGCATTTTTAAATAGGTTTATTTCAGAAACTTAGACTTATTAAATATACCTTTTTAAATAGGCTTAGTTCAGAAACTTAGACTTATTAAATAGCCTTATTTCAGCAACTTAGGCTTATTAAAAAGGCTCATTTCAGCAACTTAGGCGTATTAAATAGCCTTATTTCAGCAACGTAGACTTATTAAATAGGCCTATTCAGCAACTTAGGCTTATTAAATAGCCTTATTAAATAGGCTTATTTTAGCAACTTAGGTTTATTAAACAGCCTTATTAAATAGGCTTATTTCAGCAACTTGGGCTTATTAAATAGGCTTATTTCAGCAACTTAGACTTATTAAATAGGCTTATTAAATAGGCTTATTAAATAGACTTATTAAAAAGGCGTATGAAATGGGCTCAATAAATAGGCTTAATAAATAGGCTCAATAAATAGGCTTATTAAATAGGCTCAATAAATAGGCTCATTAAATAGGCTTATTAAATAGGCTCATTAAATACTTATTAAATAGGCTTATTAATTAGACTTATTAAATAGACTTATTAAATAGGCTTAATAAATAGACTTATTAAATAGGCTTATTAAAAAGGCTTATTAAATACACTTATTAAATAGGCTCATTAAATACTTATTAAATAGGTTTATTAAATAGGCGTATTAAATAGGCTCATTAAATAGGCTTATTAAATAGGCTTATTAAATAGGCTTATTAAATAGACTCATTAAATAGCCTCATTAAATAGGCTTATTTTAGCAACTTAGGCTTATTAAATAGGCTTAATTCAGCAACTTATGCTTATTAAATAGCCTTATTATATAGGCTTATTTCAGCAACTTAGGCTTATTAAATAAGCTTATTTCAGCAACTTAGACTTATTAAATAGGCCTATTAAATAGGCTTATTAAATAGTCTTATTAAATAGGCTCATTAAATACTTATTAAATAGACTTATTAAATAGTCTCAATAAATAGGCTTATTAAATAGGCTTATTAAATAGGCTTATTAAATAGGCTTATTATATAGGCTTATTAAATAGGCTCAATAAATAGGCTTACTAAATAGGCTCAATAAATAGGCTTATTAAATAGGCTCAATAAATAGGCTTATTAAATAGGCTCAATAAATAGGCTTATTAAATAGGCTCATTAAATACTTATTAAATAGGCTTATTAAATAGACTTATTAAATAGACTTATTAAATAGGCTTATTAAATAGACTTTATTAAATAGGCTTATTAAAAAGGCTTATTAAATAGACTTAATAAATAGGCTCATTAAATACATATTAAATAGGTTTATTAAATAGGCGTATTAAATAGGATTATTGAATAGGCGTATTAAATAGGCTTATTAAATAGGCTTATTAAATTGACTTATTAAATAACCTCATTAAATAGGCTTATTTTAGCAACTTAGGCTTATTAAATAGGTTTATTTCAGCAACTTAGACTTATTAAATAGCCTTATTAAATAGGCTTATTTCAGCAACTTAGGCTTATTAAATAAGCTTATTTCAGCAACTTATGCTTATTAAATAGCCTTATTAAACCGGTTTATTTCAGCAACTTAGGCTTATTAAATAGCATTTTTAAATAGGTTTATTTCAGAAACTTAGACTTATGAAATATACATTTTTAAATAG
This sequence comes from Petromyzon marinus, assembly GCF_048934315.1. Taxonomy (NCBI): domain Eukaryota; kingdom Metazoa; phylum Chordata; class Hyperoartia; order Petromyzontiformes; family Petromyzontidae; genus Petromyzon; species Petromyzon marinus. The sequence goes on along the minus strand of NW_027422993.1, from coordinate 1,564,667 downwards.
GCTTAGTTCAGAAACTTAGGCTTATTAAATAGGCTTTTTCAACGACTTAGGCTTATTAAATAGGCTCATTAAATACTTATTAAATAGGCTTATTAAACAGGCTTATTAAAGAGACTTATTAAATAGGCTCAATAAATAGGCTTATTAAATAGGCTCATCAAATATGCTTAATAAATAGGCTTATTAAATAGGCTTATTAAATAGGCTTATTAAATAGGCTTATTAAATAGACTTATTAAATAGGTTTATTAAATAGGCTTAATAAATAGGCTTATTAAATAGGCTCAATAAATAGGCTTATTAAATAGGCTCATTAAATACTTATTAAATAGGCGTATTAAATAGACTTATTAAATAGAATTATTAAATAGGCATATTAAATAGGCTTATTAAATCGGCTTATTAAATAGGCTTATTAAATAGACTGATTAAATAGCCTCATTAAATAGGCTTATTTTAGCAACTTAGGCTTTTTAAATAGCCTTATTTCAGCAACGTAGACTTATTAAATAGGCTTATTCAGCAACTTAGGCTTATTAAATAGCCTTATTAAATAGGCTTATTTTAGCAACTTAGGCTTATGAAATAGGCTTATTTCAGCAACTTAAGTTTATTAAACAGCTTTATTAAATAGGCTTATTTCAGCAACTTGGGCTTATTAAATAGGCTTATTTCAGCAACTTAGACTTATTAAATAGGCTTTTTAAATAGGCTTATTAAATAGACTTATTAAATAGGCGTATGAAATGGGCTCAATAAATAGGCTTATTAAATAGGCTCAATAAATAGGCTTATTAAATAGGTTCAATAAATAGGCTAATTAAATAGGCTCAATAAATAGGCTTATTAAATAGGCTCATTAAATACTTATCAAATAGGCTTATTAATTAGACTTATTAAATAGGCTTAATAAATAGACTTATTAAATAGGCTTATTAAAAAGGCTTATTAAATAGACTTATTAAATAGGCTCATTAAATACTTATTAAATAGGTTTATTAAATAGGCGTATTAAATAGGCTCATTAAATAGGCTTATTAAATAGGCTTATTAAATAGACTTATTAAATAGGCTCAATAAATAGGCTTATTAAATAGGCTTATTAAATAGGCTTATTAAATAGGCTTATTAAATAGGCTCAATAAATAGGCTTACTAAATAGGCTCAATAAATAGGCTCATTAAATAGGCTCAATAAATAGGCTTATTAAATAGGCTCAATAAATAGGCTTATTAAATAGGCTCATTAAATACTTATTAAATAGGCTTATTAAATAGACTTATTAAATAGACTTATTAAATAGGCTTATTAAATAGACTTTATTAAATAGGCTTATTAAAAAGGCTTATTAAATAGACTTAATAAATAGGCTCATTAAATACATATTAAATAGGTTTATTAAATAGGCATATTAAATAGGCTTATTAAATAGGCGTATTAAATAGGCTTATTAAATAGGCTTATTAAATTGACTTATTAAATAGCCTCATTAAATAGGCTTATTTTAGCAACTTAGGCTTATTAAATAGGTTTATTTCAGCAACTTAGACTTATTAAATAGCCTTATTAAATAGGCTTATTTCAGCAACTTAGGCTTATTAAATAAGCTTATTTCAGCAACTTATGCTTATTAAATAGCCTTATTAAACAGGTTTATTTCAGCAACTTAGGCTTATTAAATAGCATTTTTAAATAGGTTTATTTCAGAAACTTAGGCTTATCAAATAGGCTTTTTCAACAACTTAGGCTTATTAAATAGGCTCATTAAATACTTATTAAATAGGCTTATTAAACAGGCTTATTAAAGAGACTTATTAAATAGGCTCAATAAATAGGCTTATTAAATAGGCTCATCAAATATGCTTAATAAATAGGCTTATTAAATAGGCTTATTAAATAGGCTTATTAAATAGGCTTATTAAATAGACTTATTAAATAGGCTTATTAAATAGGCTTAATAAATAGGCTTATTAAGTAGGCTCAATAAATAGGCTTATTAAATAGGCTCATTAAATACTTATTAAATAGGCGTATTAAATAGACTTATTAAATAGACTTATTAAATAGGCATATTAAATAGGCTTATTAAATAGGCTTATTAAATAGGCTTATTAAATAGACTTATTAAATAGCCTCATTAAATAGGCTTATTTTAGCAACTTAGGCTTTTTAAATAGCCTTATTTCAGCAACGTAGACTTATTAAATAGGCTTATTCAGCAACTTAGGCTTATTAAATAGCCTTATTAAATAGGCTTATTTTAGCAACTTAGGCTTATTAAATAGGCTTATTTCAGCAACTTAGACTTATTAAAAAGCTTTATTTCAGCAACTTAGGCTTATGAAATAGGCTTATTTCAGCAACTTAGGCTTATTAAACAGCCTTATTAAATAGGCTTATTTCAGCAACTTGGGCTTATTAAATAGGCTTATTTCAGCAACTTAGACTTATTAAATAGGCTTATTAAATAGACTCATTAAATAGGCGTATGAAATGGGCTCAATAAATAGGCTTATTAAATAGGCTCAATAAATAGGCTTATTAAATAGGCTCAATAAATAGGCTCATTAAATAGGCTCAATAAATAGGCTTATTAAATAGGCTCATTAAATACTTATTAAATAGGTTTATTAAATAGGCGTATTAAATAGGCTCATTAAATAGGCTTATTAAATAGGCTTATTAAATAGGCTTATTAAATAGACTTATTAAATAGCCTCATTAAATAAGCTTATTTTAGCAACTTAGGCTTATTAAATAGGCTTAATTCAGCAACTTATGCTTATTAAATAAGCTTATTTCAGCAACTTAGACTTATTGAATAGGCCTATTAAATAGGCTTATTAAATAGACTTATTAAATAGGCTCATTAAATACTTATTAAATAGGCTTATTAAATAGGCCTATTAAATAGACTTATTAAATAGACTCAATAAATAGGCTTATTAAATAGGCTTATTTAATAGGCTTATTAAATAGGCTTATTTCAGCAACTTATGCTTATTAAATAGCCTTATTAAACAGGTTTATTTCAGCAACTTAGGCTTATTAAATAGCATTTTTAAATAGGTTTATTTCAGAAACTTAGACTTATTAAATATACCTTTTTAAATAGGCTTAGTTCAGAAACTCGGGCTTTTTAAATAGGCTTATTTCAGCAACTTAGCCTCATTAAATAGCCTTATTAAATAGGCTTCTTTCAGCAACTTAGGCTTATTAAATAGCCTTATTAAATAGGCTTATTTTAGCAACTTAGACTTATTAGATAGGCTTATGAAATATGCTTATTTCTGCAACTTAGACTTATTAGATAGGCCTATTAAATAGGTTTATTTCAGCAACATAGACTTATTAAATAGCCTTATTTCAGCAACTTAGGCTTATTAAAAAGGCTCATTTCAGCAACTTAGGCTTATTAAATAGCCTTATTTCAGCAACGTAGACTTATTAAATATGCTTATTCAGCAACTTAGGCTTATTAAATAGCCTTATTAAATAGGCTTATTTTAGCAACTTAAGGCTTATTAAATAGGCTTATTTCAGCAACTTAGACTTATTAAAAAGCCTTATTTCAGCAACTTAGGCTTATGAAATAGGCTTATTTCAGCAACTTGGGCTTATTAAATAGGCTTATTTCAGCAACTTAGACTTATTAAATAGGCTTATTAAATAGGCTTATTAAATAGACTTATTAAATAGGCGTTTGAAATGGGCTCAATAAATAGGCTTATTAAATAGGCTCAATAAATAGGCTTATTAAATAGGCTCAATAAATAGGCTCATTAAATAGGCTCAATAAATAGGCTTATTAAATAGGCTCATTAAATACTTATTAAATAGGCTTATTAATTAGACTTATTAAATAGACTTATTAAATAGGCTGAATAAATAGACTTATTAAATAGGCTTATTAAAAAGGCTTATTAAATAGACTTATTAAATAGGCTCATTAAATACTTATTAAATAGGTTTTTTAAATAAGCGTATTAAATAGGCTCATTAAATAGGCTTATTAAATAGGCTTATTAAATAGACTTATTAAATAGCCTCATTAAATAGGCTTATTTTAGCAACTTAGGCTTATTAAATAGGTTTATTTCAGTAACTTAGACTTATTAAATTGCCGTATTAAATAGGCTTATTTCAGCAACTTAGGCTTATTAAATAAGCTTATTTCAGCAACTTATGCTTATTAAATAGCCTTATTAAACCGGTTTATTTCAGCAACTTAGGCTTATTAAATAGCATTTTTTAATAGGTTTATTTCAGAAACTTAGACTTATGAAATATACCTTTTTAAATAGGCTTAGTTCAGAAACTTAGGCTTATTAAATAGGCTTTTTCAACGACTTAGGCTTATTAAATAGGCTCATTAAATACTTATTAAATAGGCTCATTAAACAGGCTTATTAAAGAGACTTATTAAATAGGCTCAATAAATAGGCTTATTAAATAGGCTCATCAAATATGCTTAATAAATAGGCTTATTAAATAGGCTTATTAAATAGGCTTATTAAATAGGCTTATTAAATAGACTTATTAAATAGGCTTATTAAATAGGCTTAATAAATAGGCTTATTAAATAGGCTCAATAAATAGGCTTATTAAATAGGCTCATTAAATACTTATTAAATAGGCGTATTAAATAGACTTATTAAATAGAATTATTAAATAGGCATATTAAATAGGCTTATTAAATAGGCTTATTAAATAGGCTTATTAAATAGACTTATTAAATAGCCTCATTAAATAGGCTTATTTTAGCAACTTAGGCTTTTTAAATAGCCTTATTTCAGCAACGTAGACTTATTAAATAGGCTTATTCAGCAACTTAGGCTTATTAAATAGCCTTATTAAATAGGCTTATTTTAGCAATTTAGGCTTAGTAAATAGGCTTATTTCAGCAACTTAGACTTATTAAATAGGCTTATTCAGCAACTTAGGCTTATTAAATAGCCTTATTAAATAGGCTTATTTTAGCAACTTAGGCTTATGAAATAGGCTTATTTCAGCAACTTAGGTTTATTAAACAGCTTTATTAAATAAGCTTATTTCAGCAACTTGGGCTTATTAAATAGGCTTATTTCAGCAACTTAGACTTATTAAATAGGCTTATTAAATAGGCTTATTAAATAGACTTATTAAATAGGCGTATGAAATGGGCTCAATAAATAGGCTTATTAAATAGGCTCAATAAATAGGCTTATTAAATAGGTTCAATAAATAGGCTAATTAAATAGGCTCAATAAATAGGCTTATTAAATAGGCTCATTAAATACTTATCAAATAGGCTTATTAATTAGACTTATTAAATAGACTTATTAAATAGGCTTAATAAATAGACTTATTAAATAGGCTTATTAAAAAGGCTTATTAAATAGACTTATTAAATAGGCTCATTAAATACTTATTAAATAGGTTTATTAAATAGGCGTATTAAATAGGCTCATTAAATAGGCTTATTAAATAGGCTTATTAAATAGACTTATTAAATAGCCTCATTAAATAGGCTTATTTTAGCAACTTAGGCTTATTAAATAGGCTTAATTCAGCAACTTATGCTTTTTAAATAGCCTTATTATATAGGCTTATTTCAGCAACTTAGGCTTATTAAATAAGCTTATTAAATAGGCTTATTAAATAGACTTATTAAATAGGCTCAATAAATAGGCTTATTAAATAGTCTTATTAAATAGGCTTATTAAATAGGCTTATTAAATAGGCTTATTAAATAGGCTCAATAAATAGGCTTACTAAATAGGCTCAATAAATAGGCTCATTAAATAGGCTCAATAAATAGGCTTATTAAATAGGCTCAATAAATAGGCTTATTAAATAGGCTCATTAAATACTTATTAAATAGGCTTATTAAATAGACTTATTAAATAGACTTATTAAAAAGGCTTATTAAATAGACTTAATAAATAGGCTCATTAAATACATATTAAATAGGTTTATTAAATAGGCATATTAAATAGGCTCATTAAATACTTATTAAATAGTTTATTAAATAGGCGTATTAAATAGGCTCATTAAATAGGCTTATTAAATAGGCTTATTAAATAGGCTTATTAAATAGACTTATTAAATAGCCTCATTAAATAGGCTTATTTTAGCAACTTAGGCTTATTAAATAGGCTTAATTCAGCAACTTATGCTTATTAAATAGCCTTATTAAATAGGCTTATTTCAGCAACTTGGGCTTATTAAATAGGCTTATTTCAGCAACTTAGGCTTATTAAATAAGCTTATTTCAGCAACTTAGACTTATTGAATAGGCCTATTAAATAGGCTTATTAAATAGACTTATTAAATAGGCTCATTAAATACTTATTAAATAGGCTTATTAAATAGGCCTATTAAATAGACTTATTAAATAGACTCAATAAATAGGCTTATTAAATAGGCTTATTTAATAGGCTTATTAAATAGACTTATTTCAGCAACTTATGCTTATTAAATAGCCTTATTAAACAGGTTTATTTCAGCAACTTAGCCTTATTAAATAGCATTTTTAAATAGGTTTATTTCAGAAACTTAGACTTATTAAATATACCTTTTTAAATAGGCTTAGTTCAGAAACTCGGGCTTTTTAAATAGGCTTATTTCAGCAACTTAGCCTCATTAAATAGCATTATTAAATAGGCTTATTTTAGCAACTTAGACTTATTAAATCGACTAATTAAATAGACATTTCAGCAACTTAGGCTCATTAAATAGGCTTATGAAATATGCTTATTTCTGCAACTTAGACTTATTAGATAGGCCTATTAAATAGGTTTATTTCAGCAACATAGACTTATTAAATAGCCTTATTTCAGCAACTTAGGCTTATTAAAAAGGCTCATTTCAGCAACTTAGGCTTATTAAATAGCCTTATTTCAGCAATGTAGACTTATTAAATATGCTTATTCAGCAACTTAGGCTTATTAAATAGCCTTATTAAATAGGCTTATTTTAGCAACTTAGGCTTATTAAATAGGCTTATTTCAGCAACTTAGACTTATTAAAAAGCCTTATTTCAGCAACTTAGGCTTATAAAATAGGCTTATTTCAGCAACTTAGGTTTATTAAACAGCCTTATTAAATAGGCTTATTTCAGCAACTTGGGCTTATTAAATAGGCTTATTTCAGCATCTTAGACTTATTAAATAGGCTTATTAAATAGGCTTATTAAATAGACTTATTAAATAGGCGTTTGAAATGGGCTCAATAAATAGGCTTATTAAATAGGCTCAATAAATAGGCTTATTAAATAGGCTCAATAAATAGGCTCATTAAATAGGCTCAATAAATAGGCTTATTAAATAGGCTCATTAAATAGGCTTATTAATTAGACTTATTAAATAGACTTATTAAATAGGCTGAATAAATAGACTTATTAAATAGGCTTATTAAAAAGGCTTATTAAATAGACTTATTAAATAGGCTCATTAAATACTTATTAAATAGGTTTTTTTAAATAAGCGTATTAAATAGGCTCATTAAATAGGCTTATTAAATAGGCTTATTAAATAGGCTTATTAAAAATAGACTTATTAAATAGCCTCATTAAATAGGCTTATTTTAGCAACTTAGGCTTATTAAATAGGCTTAATTCAGCAACTTATGCTTATTAAATAGCCTTATTGTATAGGCTTATTTCAGCAACTTGGGCTTATTAAATAGGCATATTTCAGCAACTTAGACTTATTAAATAAGCTTATTTCAGCAACTTAGACTTATTAAATAGGCCTATTAAATAGGCGTATTAAATAGTCTTATTAAATAGGCTCATTAAATACTTATTAAATAGGCTTATTAAATAGGCTTATTAAATAGACTTATTAAATAGGCTCAATAAATAGGCTTATTAAATAGGCTTATTAAATAGGCTTATTAAATAGGCTTATTAAATAGGCTTATTAAATAGGCTCAATAAATAGGCTTACTAAATAGGCTCAATAAATATGCTTATTAAATAGGCTCAATAAATAGGCTTATTAAATAGGCTCAATAAATAGGCTTATTAAATAGGCTCATTAAATAATTATTAAATAGGCTTATTAAATAGACTTATTAAATAGACTTATTAAATAGGCTTATTAAATCGACTTTATTAAATAGGCTTATTAAAAAGGCTTATTAAATAGACTTAATAAATAGGCTCATTAAATACATATTAAATATGTTTATTAAATAGGCGTATTAAATAGGCTTATTAAATAGGCGTATTAAATAGGCTTATTAAATAGGCTTATTAAATTGACTTATTAAATAGCCTCATTAAATAGGCTTATTTTAGCAACTTAGGCTTATTAAATAGGTTTATTTCAGCAACTTAGACTTATTAAATAGCCTTATTAAATAGGCTTATTTCAGCAACTTAGGCTTATTAAATAAGCTTATTTCAGCAACTTATGCTTATTAAATAGCCTTATTAAACAGGTTTATTTCAGCAACTTAGGCTTATTAAATAGCATTTTTAAATAGGTTTATTTCAGAAACTTAGACTTATGAAATATACCTTTTTAAATAGGCTTAGTTCAGAAACTTAGGCTTAATAAATAGGCTTTTTCAACAACTTAGGCTTATTAAATAGGCTCATTAAATACTTATTAAATAGGCTTATTAAACAGGCTTATTAAAGAGACTTATTAAATAGGCTCAATAAATAGGCTTATTAAATAGGCTCATCAAATATGCTTAATAAATAGGCTTATTAAATAGGCTTATTAAATAGGCTTATTAAATAGGCTTATTAAATAGACTTATTAAATAGGCTTATTAAATAGGCTTAATAAATAGGCTTATTAAATAGGCTCAATAAATAGGCTTATTAAATAGGCTAATTAAATACTTATTAAATAGGCGTATTAAATAGACTTATTAAATAGACTTATTAAATAGGCATATTAAATAGGCTTATTAAATAGGCTTATTAAATAAGCTTATTAAATAGACTTATTAAATAGCCTCATTAAATAGGCTTATTTTAGCAACTTAGGCTTTTTAAATAGCCTTATTTCAGCAACGTAGACTTATTAAATAGGCTTATTCAGCAACTTAGGCTTATTAAATAGCCTTATTAAATAGGCTTATTTTAGCAACTTAGGCTTATTAAATAGGCTTATTTCAGCAACTTAGACTTATTAAAAAGCCTTATTTCAGCAACTTAGGCTTATGAAATAGGCTTATTTCAGCAACTTGGGCTTATTAAATAGGCTTATTTCAGCAACTTAGACTTATTAAATAGGCTTATTAAATAGGCTTATTAAATAGACTTATTAAATAGGCGTTTGAAATGGGCTCAATAAATAGGCTTATTAAATAGGCTCAATAAATAGGCTTATTAAATAGGCTCAATAAATAGGCTCATTAAATAGGCTCAATAAATAGGCTTATTAAATAGGCTCATTAAATACTTATTAAATAGGCTTATTAATTAGACTTATTAAATAGACTTATTAAATAGGCTGAATAAATAGACTTATTAAATAGGCTTATTAAAAAGGCTTATTAAATAGACTTATTAAATAGGCTCATTAAATACTTATTAAATAGGTTTTTTAAATAAGCGTATTAAATAGGCTCATTAAATAGGCTTATTAAATAGGCTTATTAAATAGACTTATTAAATAGCCTCATTAAATAGGCTTATTTTAGCAACTTAGGCTTATTAAATAGGTTTATTTCAGTAACTTAGACTTATTAAATTGCCGTATTAAATAGGCTTATTTCAGCAACTTAGGCTTATTAAATAAGCTTATTTCAGCAACTTATGCTTATTAAATAGCCTTATTAAACCGGTTTATTTCAGCAACTTAGGCTTATTAAATAGCATTTTTAAATAGGTTTATTTCAGAAACTTAGACTTATGAAATATACCTTTTTAAATAGGCTTAGTTCAGAAACTTAGGCTTATTAAATAGGCTTTTTCAACGACTTAGGCTTATTAAATAGGCTCATTAAATACTTATTAAATAGGTGCATTAAACAGGCTTATTAAAGAGACTTATTAAATAGGCTCAATAAATAGGCTTATTAAATAGGCTCATCAAATATGCTTAATAAATAGGCTTATTAAATAGGCTTATTAAATAGGCTTATTAAATAGGCTTATTAAATAGACTTATTAAATAGGCTTATTAAATAGGCTTAATAAATAGGCTTATTAAATAGGCTCAATAAATAGGCTTATTAAATAGGCTCATTAAATACTTATTAAATAGGCGTATTAAATAGACTTATTAAATAGAATTATTAAATAGGCATATTAAATAGGCTTATTAAATAGGCTTATTAAATAGGCTTATTAAATAGACTTATTAAATAGCCTCATTAAATAGGCTTATTTTAGCAACTTAGGCTTTTTAAATAGCCTTATTTCAGCAACGTAGACTTATTAAATAGGCTTATTCAGCAACTTAGGCTTATTAAATAGCCTTATTAAATAGGCTTATTTTAGCAATTTAGGCTTAGTAAATAGGCTTATTTCAGCAACTTAGACTTATTAAATAGGCTTATTCAGCAACTTAGGCTTATTAAATAGCCTTATTAAATAGGCTTATTTTAGCAACTTAGGCTTATGAAATAGGCTTATTTCAGCAACTTAGGTTTATTAAACAGCTTTATTAAATAAGCTTATTTCAGCAACTTGGGCTTATTAAATAGGCTTATTTCAGCAACTTAGACTTATTAAATAGGCTTATTAAATAGGCTTATTAAATAGACTTATTAAATAGGCGTATGAAATGGGCTCAATAAATAGGCTTATTAAATAGGCTCAATAAATAGGCTTATTAAATAGGTTCAATAAATAGGCTAATTAAATAGGCTCAATAAATAGGCTTATTAAATAGGCTCATTAAATACTTATCAAATAGGCTTATTAATTAGACTTATTAAATAGACTTATTAAATAGGCTTAATAAATAGACTTATTAAATAGGCTTATTAAAAAGGCTTATTAAATAGACTTATTAAATAGGCTCATTAAATACTTATTAAATAGGTTTATTAAATAGGCGTATTAAATAGGCTCATTAAATAGGCTTATTAAATAGGCTTATTAAATAGACTTATTAAATAGCCTCATTAAATAGGCTTATTTTAGCAACTTAGGCTTATTAAATAGGCTTAATTCAGCAACTTATGCTTATTAAATAGCCTTATTATATAGGCTTATTTCAGCAACTTAGGCTTATTAAATAAGCTTATTAAATAGGCTTATTAAATAGACTTATTAAATAGGCTCAATAAATAGGCTTATTAAATAGTCTTATTAAATAGGCTTATTAAATAGGCTTATTAAATAGGCTTATTAAATAGGCTCAATAAATAGGCTTACTAAATAGGCTCAATAAATAGGCTCATTAAATAGGCTCAATAAATAGGCTTATTAAATAGGCTCAATAAATAGGCTTATTAAATAGGCTCATTAAATACTTATTAAATAGGCTTATTAAATAGACTTATTAAATAGACTTATTAAATAGGCTTATTAAATAGACTTTATTAAATAGGCTTATTAAAAAGGCTTATTAAATAGACTTAATAAATAGGCTCATTAAATACATATTAAATAGGTTTATTAAATAGGCATATTAAATAGGCTCATTAAATACTTATTAAATAGTTTATTAAATAGGCGTATTAAATAGGCTCATTAAATAGGCTTATTAAATAGGCTTATTAAATAGGCTTATTAAATAGACTTATTAAATAGCCTCATTAAATAGGCTTATTTTAGCAACTTAGGCTTATTAAATAGGCTTAATTCAGCAACTTATGCTTATTAAATAGCCTTATTAAATAGGCTTATTTCAGCAACTTGGGCTTATTAAATAGGCTTATTTCAGCAACTTAGGCTTATTAAATAAGCTTATTTCAGCAACTTAGACTTATTGAATAGGCCTATTAAATAGGCTTATTAAATAGACTTATTAAATAGGCTCATTAAATACTTATTAAATAGGCTTATTAAATAGGCCTATTAAATAGACTTATTAAATAGACTCAATAAATAGGCTTATTAAATAGGCTTATTTAATAGGCTTATTAAATAGACTTATTTCAGCAACTTATGCTTATTAAATAGCCTTATTAAACAGGTTTATTTCAGCAACTTAGCCTTATTAAATAGCATTTTTAAATAGGTTTATTTCAGAAACTTAGACTTATTAAATATACCTTTTTAAATAGGCTTAGTTCAGAAACTCGGGCTTTTTAAATAGGCTTATTTCAGCAACTTAGCCTCATTAAATAGCATTATTAAATAGGCTTATTTTAGCAACTTAGACTTATTAAATCGACTAATTAAATAGACATTTCAGCAACTTAGGCTCATTAAATAGGCTTATGAAATATGCTTATTTCTGCAACTTAGACTTATTAGATAGGCCTATTAAATAGGTTTATTTCAGCAACATAGACTTATTAAATAGCCTTATTTCAGCAACTTAGGCTTATTAAAAAGGCTCATTTCAGCAACTTAGGCTTATTAAATAGCCTTATTTCAGCAATGTAGACTTATTAAATATGGTTATTCAGCAACTTAGGCTTATTAAATAGCCTTATAAAATAGGCTTATTTTAGCAACTTAGGCTTATTAAATAGGCTTATTTCAGCAACTTAGACTTATTAAAAAGCCTTATTTCAGCAACTTAGGCTTATAAAATAGGCTTATTTCAGCAACTTAGGTTTATTAAACAGCCTTATTAAATAGGCTTATTTCAGCAACTTGGGCTTATTAAATAGGCTTATTTCAGCATCTTAGACTTATTAAATAGGCTTATTAAATAGGCTTATTAAATAGACTTATTAAATAGGCGTTTGAAATGGGCTCAATAAATAGGCTTATTAAATAGGCTCAATAAATAGGCTTATTAAATAGGCTCAATAAATAGGCTCATTAAATAGGCTCAATAAATAGGCTTATTAAATAGGCTCATTAAATAGGCTTATTAATTAGACTTATTAAATAGACTTATTAAATAGGCTGAATAAATAGACTTATTAAATAGGCTTATTAAAAAGGCTTATTAAATAGACTTATTAAATAGGCTCATTAAATACTTATTAAATAGGTTTTTTAAATAAGCGTATTAAATAGGCTCATTAAATAGGCTTATTAAATAGGCTTATTAAATAGGCTTATTAAATAGACTTATTAAATAGCCTCATTAAATAGGCTTATTTTAGCAACTTAGGCTTATTAAATAGGCTTAATTCAGCAACTTATGCTTATTAAATAGCCTTATTGTATAGGCTTATTTCAGCAACTTGGGCTTATTAAATAGGCATATTTCAGCAACTTAGACTTATTAAATAAGCTTATTTCAGCAACTTAGACTTATTAAATAGGCCTATTAAATAGGCGTATTAAATAGTCTTATTAAATAGGCTCATTAAATACTTATTAAATAGGCTTATTAAATAGGCTTATTAAATAGACTTATTAAATAGGCTCAATAAATAGGCTTATTAAATAGGCTCATTAAATAATTATTAAATAGGCTTATTAAATAGGCTTATTAAATAGGCTCAATAAATAGGCTTACTAAATAGGCTCAATAAATATGCTTATTAAATAGGCTCAATAAATAGGCTTATTAAATAGGCTCAATAAATAGGCTTATTAAATAGGCTCATTAAATACATATTAAATATGTTTATTAAATAGGCGTATTAAATAGGCTTATTAAATAGGCGTATTAAATAGGCTTATTAAATAGGCTTATTAAATTGACTTATTAAATAGCCTCATTAAATAGGCTTATTTTAGCAACTTAGGCTTATTAAATAGGTTTATTTCAGCAACTTAGACTTATTAAATAGCCTTATTAAATAGGCTTATTTCAGCAACTTAGGCTTATTAAATAAGCTTATTTCAGCAACTTATGCTTATTAAATAGCCTTATTAAACAGGTTTATTTCAGCAACTTAGGCTTATTAAATAGCATTTTTAAATAGGTTTATTTCAGAAACTTAGACTTATGAAATATACCTTTTTAAATAGGCTTAGTTCAGAAACTTAGGCTTAATAAATAGGCTTTTTCAACAACTTAGGCTTATTAAATAGGCTCATTAAATACTTATTAAATAGGCTTATTAAACAGGCTTATTAAAGAGACTTATTAAATAGGCTCAATAAATAGGCTTATTAAATAGGCTCATCAAATATGCTTAATAAATAGGCTTATTAAATAGGCTTATTAAATAGGCTTATTAAATAGGCTTATTAAATAGACTTATTAAATAGGCTTATTAAATAGGCTTAATAAATAGGCTTATTAAATAGGCTCAATAAATAGGCTTATTAAATAGGCTAATTAAATACTTATTAAATAGGCGTATTAAATAGACTTATTAAATAGACTTATTAAATAGGCATATTAAATAGGCTTATTAAATAGGCTTATTAAATAAGCTTATTTTAATAGACTTATTAAATAGCCTCATTAAATAGGCTTATTTTAGCAACTTAGGCTTTTTAAATAGCCTTATTTCAGCAACGTAGACTTATTAAATAGGCTTATTCAGCAACTTAGGCTTATTAAATAGCCTTATTAAATAGGCTTATTTCAGCAACTTAGACTTATTAAAAAGCTTTATTTCAGCAACTTAGTCTTATGAAATAGGCTTATTTCAGCAACTTAGGCTTATTAAACAGCCTTATTAAAATAGGATTATTTCAGCACCTTGGGCTTATTAAATAGGCTTATTTCAGCAACTTAGACTTATTAAATAGGCTTATTAAATAGGCTTATTAAATAGACTCATTAAATAGGCGTATGAAATGGGCTCAATAAATAGGCTTATTAAATAGGCTCAATAAATAGGCTTATTAAATAGGCTCAATAAATAGGCTCATTAAATAGGCTCAATAAATAGGCTTATTAAATAGGCTCATTAAATACTTATTAAATAGGCTTATTAAATAGGCCTATTAAATAGACTTATTAAATAGACTCAATAAATAGGCTTATTAAATAGGCTTATTTAATAGGCTTATTAAATAGACTTATTTCAGCAACTTATGCTTATTAAATAGCCTTATTAAACAGGTTTATTTCAGCAACTTAGGCTTATTAAATAGCATTTTTAAATAGGTTTATTTCAGAAACTTAGACTTATTAAATATACCTTTTTAAATAGGCTTAGTTCAGAAACTCGGGCTTTTTAAATAGGCTTATTTCAGCAACTTCGCCTCATTAAATAGCCTTATTAAATAGGCTTCTTTCAGCAACTTAGGCTTATTAAATAGCCTTATTAAATAGGCTTATTTTAGCAACTTAGACTTATTAAATCGACTAATTAAATAGACATTTCAGCAATTTAGGCTCATTAAATAGGCTTATGAAATATGCTTATTTCTGCAACTTAGACTTATTAGATAGGCCTATTAAATAGGTTTATTTCAGCAACATAGACTTATTAAATAGCCTTATTTCAGCAACTTAGGCTTATTAAAAAGGCTCATTTCAGCAACTTAGGCTTATTAAATAGCCTTATTTCAGCAACGTAGACTTATTAAATATGCTTATTCAGCAACTTAGGCTTATTAAATAGCCTTATTAAATAGGCTTATTTTAGCAACTTAGGCTTATTAAATAGGCTTATTTCAGCAACTTATACTGATTAAAAAGCCTTATTTCAGCAACTTAGGCTTATGAAATAGGCTTATTTTAGCAACTTAGGTTTATTAAACAGCCTTATTAAATAGGCGTATTTCAGCAACTTGGGCTTATTAAATAGGCTTATTTCAGCAACTTAGACTTATTAAATAGGCTTATTAAATAGGCTTATTAAATAGACTCATTAAATAGGCGTATGAAATGGGCTCAATAAATAGGCTTATTAAATAGGCTCAATAAATAGGCTTATTAAATAGGCTCAATAAATAGGCTCATTAAATAGGCTCAATAAATAGGCTTATTAAATAGGCTCATTAAATACTTATTAAATAGGCTTATTAATTAGACTTATTAAATAGACTTATTAAATAGGCTGAATAAATAGACTTATTAAATAGGCTTATTAAAAAGGCTTATTAAATAGACTTATTAAATAGGCTCATTAAATACTTATTAAATAGGTTTTTTAAATAGGCGTATTAAATAGGCTCATTAAATAGGCTTATTAAATAGGCTTATTAAATAGGCTTATTAAATAGACTTATTAAATAGCCTCATTAAATAGGCTTATTTTAGCAACTTAGGCTTATTAAATAGGCTTAATTCAGCAACTTATGCTTATTAAATAGCCTTATTGTATAGGCTTATTTCAGCAACTTAGGCTTATTAAATAAGCTTATTTCAGCAACTTAGGCTTATGAAATAGGCTTATTTTAGCAACTTAGGTTTATTAAACAGCCTTATTAAATAGGCGTATTTCAGCAACTTGGGCTTATTAAATAGGCTTATTTCAGCAACTTAGACTTATTAAATAGGCTTATTAAATAGGCTTATTAAATAGACTTATTAAATAGGCGTATGAAATGGGCTCAATAAATAGGCTTATTAAATAGGCTCAATAAATAGGCTTATTAAATAGGCTCAATAAATAGGCTCATTAAATAGGCTCAATAAATAGGCTTATTAAATAGGCTCATTAAATACTTATTAAATAGGCTTATTAATTAGACTTATTAAATAGACTTATTAAATAGGCTGAATAAATAGACTTATTAAATAGGCTTATTAAAAAGGCTTATTAAATAGACTTATTAAATAGGCTCATTAAATACTTATTAAATAGGTTTTTTAAATAGGCGAATTAAATAGGCTCATTAAATAGGCTTATTAAATAGGCTTATTAAATAGGCTTATTAAATAGACTTATTAAATAGCCTCATTAAATAGGCTTATTTTAGCAACTTAGGCTTATTAAATAGGCTTAATTCAGCAACTTAAGCTTATTAAATAGCCTTATTGTATAGGCTTATTTCAGCAACTTAGGCTTATTAAATAAGCTTATTTCAGCAACTTAGACTTATTAAATAGGCCTATTAAATAGGCTTATTAAATAGTCTTATTAAATAGGCTCATTAAATACTTATTAAATAGGCTTATTAAATAGGCTTATTAAATAGACTTATTAAATAGGCTCAATAAATAGGCTTATTAAATAGGCTTATTAAATAGGCTTATTAAATAGGCTTATTAAATAGGCTTATTAAATAGGCTCAATAAATAGGCTTACTAAATAGGCTCAATAAATAGGCTTATTAAATAGGCTCAATAAATAGGCTTATTAAATAGGCTCAATAAATAGGCTTATTAAATAGGCTCATTAAATACTTATTAAATAGGCTTATTAAATAGACATATTAAATAGACTTATTAAATAGGCTTATTAAATAGACTTTATTAAATAGGCTTATTAAAAAGGCTTATTAAATAGACTTAATAAATAGGCTCATGAAATACATATTAAATAGGTTTATTAAATAGGCGTATTAAATAGGCTTATTAAATAGGCATATTAAATAGGCTTATTAAATAGGCTTATTAAATTGACTTATTAAATAGCCTCATTAAATAGGCTTATTTTAGCAACTTAGGCTTATTAAATAGCAACTTAGATTAAATAGCAACTTAGATTAATTAAATAGACTTATTAAATAGGCTTATTTCAGCAACTTAGGCTTATTAAATAAGCTTATTTCAGCAACTTATGCTTATTAAATAGCCTTATTAAACAGGTTTATTTCAGCAACTTAGTCTTATTAAATAGCATTTTTAAATAGGTTTATTTCAGAAACTTAGACTTATGAAATATACCTTTTTAAATAGGCTTAGTTCAGAAACTTAGGCTTATTAAATAGGCTTTTTCAACAACTTAGGCTTATTAAATAGGCTTTTCAACAACTTAGGCTTATTAAATAGGCTCATTAAATACTTATTAAATAGGCTTATTAAACAGGCTTATTAAATAGGCTCAATAAATAGGCTTATTAAATAGGCTCATCAAATATGCTTAATAAATAGGCTTATTAAATAGGCTTATTAAATAGGCTTATTAAATAGGCTTATTAAATAGACTTATTAAATAGACTTATTAAATAGGCATATTAAATAGGCTTATTAAATAGGCTTATTAAATAGGCTTATTAAATAGATTTATTAAATAGCCTCATTAAATAGGCTTATTTTAGCAACTTAGGCTTTTTAAATAGCCTTATTTCAGCAACGTAGACTTATTAAATAGGCTTATTCAGCAACTTAGGCTTATTAAATGGCCTGATTAAATAGGCTTATTTTAGCAACTTAGGCTTATTAAATAGGCTTATTTCAGCAACTTAGACTTATTAAAAAGCTTTATTTCAGCAACTTAGGCGTATGAAATAGGCTTATTTCAGCAACTTAGGCTTATTAAACAGCCTTATTAAATAGGCTTATTTCAGCAACTTGGGCTTATTAAATAGGCTTATTTCAGCAACTTAGACTTATTAAATAGGCTTATTAAATAGGCTTATTAAATAGACTCATTAAATAGGCGTATGAAATGGGCTCAATAAATAGGCTTATTAAATAGGCTCAATAAATAGGCTTATTAAATAGGCTCAATAAATAGGCTCATTAAATAGGCTCAATAAATAGGTTTATTATATAGGCTCATTAAATACTTATTAAATAGGTTTATTAAATAGGCGTATTAAATAGGCTCATTAAATAGGCTTATTAAATAGGCTTATTAAATAGGCTTATTAAATAGACTCATTAAATAGGCGTATGAAATGGGCTCAATAAATAGGCTTATTAAATAGGCTCAATAAATAGGCTTATTAAATAGGCTCAATAAATAGGCTCATTAAATAGGCTCAATAAATAGGCTTATTAAATAGGCTCATTAAATACTTATTAAATAGGTTTATTAAATAGGCGTATTAAATAGGCTCATTAAATAGGCTTATTAAATAGGCTTATTAAATAGGCTTATTAAATAGACTTATTAAATAGCCTCATTAAATAGGCTTATTTTAGCAACTTAGGCTTATTAAATAGGCTTAATTCAGCAACTTATGCTTATTAAATAGCCTTATTAAATAGGCTTATTTCAGCAACTTGGGCTTATTAAATAGGCTTATTTCAGCAACTTAGGCTTATTAAATAAGCTTATTTCAGCAACTTAGACTTATTTAATAGGCCTATTAAATAGGCTTATTAAATAGACTTATTAAATAGGCTCATTAAATACTTATTAAATAGGCTTATTAAATAGGCCTATTAAATAGACTTATTAAATAGACTCAATAAATAGGCTTATTAAATAGGCTTATTTAATAGGCTTATTAAATAGACTTATTTCACCAACTTATGCTTATTAAATAGCCTTATTAAACAGGTTTATTTCAGCAACTTAGGCTTATTAAATAGCATTTTTAAATAGGTTTATTTCAGAAACTTAGACTTATTAAATATACCTTTTTAAATAGGCTTAGTTCAGAAACTCGGGCTTTTTAAATAGGCTTATTTCAGCAACTTCGCCTCATTAAATAGCCTTATTAAATAGGCTTCTTTCAGCAACTTAGGCTTATTAAATAGCCTTATTAAATAGGCTTATTTTAGCAACTTAGACTTATTAAATCGACTAATTAAATAGACATTTCAGCAATTTAGGCTCATTAAATAGGCTTATGAAATATGCTTATTTCTGCAACTTAGACTTATTAGATAGGCCTATTAAATAGGTTTATTTCAGCAACATAGACTTATTAAATAGCCTTATTTCAGCAACTTAGGCTTATTAAAAAGGCTCATTTCAGCAACTTAGGCTTATTAAATAGCCTTATTTCAGCAACGTAGACTTATTAAATATGCTTATTCAGCAACTTAGGCTTATTAAATAGCCTTATTAAATAGGCTTATTTTAGCAACTTAGGCTTATTAAATAGGCTTATTTCAGCAACTTAGACTGATTAAAAAGCCTTATTTCAGCAACTTAGGCTTATGAAATAGGCTTATTTTAGCAACTTAGGTTTATTAAACAGCCTTATTAAATAGGCGTATTTCAGCAACTTGGGCTTATTAAATAGGCTTATTTCAGCAACTTAGACTTATTAAATAGGCTTATTAAATAGGCTTATTAAATAGACTCATTAAATAGGCGTATGAAATGGGCTCAATAAATAGGCTTATTAAATAGGCTCAATAAATAGGCTTATTAAATAGGCTCAATAAATAGGCTCATTAAATAGGCTCAATAAATAGGCTTATTAAATAGGCTCATTAAATACTTATTAAATAGGCTTATTAATTAGACTTATTAAATAGACTTATTAAATAGGCTGAATAAATAGACTTATTAAATAGGCTTATTAAAAAGGCTTATTAAATAGACTTATTAAATAGGCTCATTAAATACTTATTAAATAGGTTTTTTAAATAGGCGTATTAAATAGGCTCATTAAATAGGCTTATTAAATAGGCTTATTAAATAGGCTTATTAAATAGACTTATTAAATAGCCTCATTAAATAGGCTTATTTTAGCAACTTAGGCTTATTAAATAGGCTTAATTCAGCAACTTATGCTTATTAAATAGCCTTATTGTATAGGCTTATTTCAGCAACTTAGGCTTATTAAATAAGCTTATTTCAGCAACTTAGACTTATTAAATAGGCCTATTAAATAGGCTTATTAAATAGTCTTATTAAATAGGCTCATTAAATACTTATTAAATAGGCTTATTAAATAGGCTTATTAAATAGACTTATTAAATAGGCTCAATAAATAGGCTTATTAAATAGGCTTATTAAATAGGCTTATTAAATAGGCTTATTAAATAGGCTTATTAAATAGGCTCAATAAATAGGCTTACTAAATAGGCTCAATAAATAGGCTTATTAAATAGGCTCAATAAATAGGCTTATTAAATAGGCTCAATAAATAGGCTTATTAAATAGGCTCATTAAATACTTATTAAATAGGCTTATTAAATAGACATATTAAATAGACTTATTAAATAGGCTTATTAAATAGACTTTATTAAATAGGCTTATTAAAAAGGCTTATTAAATAGACTTAATAAATAGGCTCATGAAATACATATTAAATAGGTTTATTAAATAGGCGTATTAAATAGGCTTATTAAATAGGCATATTAAATAGGCTTATTAAATAGGCTTATTAAATTGACTTATTAAATAGCCTCATTAAATAGGCTTATTTTAGCAACTTAGGCTTATTAAATAGGTTTATTTCAGCAACTTAGATTAATTAAATAGACTTATTAAATAGGCTTATTTCAGCAACTTAGGCTTATTAAATAAGCTTATTTCAGCAACTTATGCTTATTAAATAGCCTTATTAAACAGGTTTATTTCAGCAACTTAGTCTTATTAAATAGCATTTTTAAATAGGTTTATTTCAGAAACTTAGACTTATGAAATATACCTTTTTAAATAGGCTTAGTTCAGAAACTTAGGCTTATTAAATAGGCTTTTTCAACAACTTAGGCTTATTAAATAGGCTTTTCAACAACTTAGGCTTATTAAATAGGCTCATTAAATACTTATTAAATAGGCTTATTAAACAGGCTTATTAAAGAGACTTATTAAATAGGCTCAATAAATAGGCTTATTAAATAGGCTCATCAAATATGCTTAATAAATAGGCTTATTAAATAGGCTTATTAAATAGGCTTATTAAATAGGCTTATTAAATAGACTTATTAAATAGACTTATTAAATAGGCATATTAAATAGGCTTATTAAATAGGCTTATTAAATAGGCTTATTAAATAGATTTATTAAATAGCCTCATTAAATAGGCTTATTTTAGCAACTTAGGCTTTTTAAATAGCCTTATTTCAGCAACGTAGACTTATTAAATAGGCTTATTCAGCAACTTAGGCTTATTAAATGGCCTGATTAAATAGGCTTATTTTAGCAACTTAGGCTTATTAAATACGCTTATTTCAGCAACTTAGACTTATTAAAAAGCTTTATTTCAGCAACTTAGGCGTATGAAATAGGCTTATTTCAGCAACTTAGGCTTATTAAACAGCCTTATTAAATAGGCTTATTTCAGCAACTTGGGCTTATTAAATAGGCTTATTTCAGCAACTTAGACTTATTAAATAGGCTTATTAAATAGGCTTATTAAATAGACTCATTAAATAGGCGTATGAAATGGGCTCAATAAATAGGCTTATTAAATAGGCTCAATAAATAGGCTTATTAAATAGGCTCAATAAATAGGCTCATTAAATAGGCTCAATAAATAGGTTTATTATATAGGCTCATTAAATACTTATTAAATAGGTTTATTAAATAGGCGTATTAAATAGGCTCATTAAATAGGCTTATTAAATAGGCTTATTAAATAGGCTTATTAAATAGACTTATTAAATAGCCTCATTAAATAGGCTTATTTTAGCAACTTAGGCTTATTAAATAGGCTTAATTCAGCAACTTATGCTTATTAAATAGCCTTATTAAATAGGCTTATTTCAGCAACTTGGGCTTATTAAATAGGCTTATTTCAGCAACTTAGGCTTATTAAATAAGCTTATTTCAGCAACTTAGACTTATTAAATAGGCCTATTAAATAGGCTTATTATATAGACTTATTAAATAGGCTCATTAAATACTTATTAAATAGGCTTATTAAATAGGCCTATTAAATAGACTTATTAAATAGACTCAATAAATAGGCTTATTAAATAGGCTTATTTAATAGGCTTATTAAATAGGCTTATTTCAGCAACTTATGCTTATTAAATAGCCTTATTAAACAGGTTTATTTCAGCAACTTAGGCTTATTAAATAGCATTTTTAAATAGGTTTATTTCAGAAACTTAGACTTATTAAATATACCTTTTTAAATAGGCTTAGTTCAGAAACTCGGGCTTTTTAAATAGGCTTATTTCAGCAACTTCGCCTCATTAAATAGCCTTATTAAATAGGCTTCTTTCAGCAACTTAGGCTTATTAAATAGCCTTATTAAATAGGCTTACTTTAGCAACTTAGACTTATTAAATCGACTAATTAAATAGACATTTCAGCAATTTAGGCTCATTAAATAGGCTTATGAAATATGCTTATTTCTGCAACTTAGACTTATTAGATAGGCCTATTAAATAGGTTTATTTCAGCAACATAGACTTATTAAATAGCCTTATTTCAGCAACTTAGGCTTATTAAAAAGGCTCATTTCAGCAACTTAGGCTTATTAAATAGCCTTATTTCAGCAACGTAGACTTATTAAATATGCTTATTCAGCAACTTAGGCTTATTAAATAGCCTTATTAAATAGGCTTATTTTAGCAACTTAGGCTTATTAAATAGGCTTATTTCAGCAACTTAGACTGATTAAAAAGCCTTATTTCAGCAACTTAGGCTTATGAAACATGGCTTATTTTAGCAACTTAGATTTATTAAACAGCCTTATTAAATAGGCGTATTTCAGCAACTTGGGCTTATTAAATAGGCTTATTTCAGCAACTTAGACTTATTAAATAGGCTTATTAAATAGGCTTATTAAATAGACTTATTAAATAGGCGTATGAAATGGGCTCAATAAATAGGCTTATTAAATAGGCTCAATAAATAGGCTTATTAAATAGGCTCAATAAATAGGCTCATTAAATAGGCTCAATAAATAGGCTTATTAAATAGGCTCATTAAATACTTATTAAATAGGCTTATTAATTAGACTTATTAAATAGACTTATTAAATAGGCTGAATAAATAGACTTATTAAATAGGCTTATTAAAAAGGCTTATTAAATAGACTTATTAAATAGGCTCATTAAATACTTATTAAATAGGTTTTTTAAATAGGCGTATTAAATAGGCTTATTAAATAGGCTTATTAAATAGGCTTATTAAATAGACTTATTAAATAGCCTCATTAAATAGGCTTATTTTAGCAACTTAGGCTTATTAAATAGGCTTAATTCAGCAACTTATGCTTATTAAATAGCCTTATTGTATAGGCTTATTTCAGCAACTTAGGCTTATGAAATAGGCTTATTTTAGCAACTTAGGTTTATTAAACAGCCTTATTAAATAGGCTTATTTCAGCAACTTAGACTGATTAAAACGCCTTATTTCAGCAACTTAGGCTTATGAAATAGGCTTATTTTAGCAACTTAGGTTTATTAAACAGCCTTATTAAATAGGCGTATTTCAGCAACTTGGGCTTATTAAATAGGCTTATTTCAGCAACTTAGACTTATTAAATAGGCTTATTAAATAGGCTTATTAAATAGACTTCTTAAATAGGCGTATGAAATGGGCTCAATAAATAGGCTTATTAAATAGGCTCAATAAATAGGCTTATTAAATAGGCTCAATAAATAGGCTCATTAAATAGGCTCAATAAATAGGCTTATTAAATAGGCTCATTAAATACTTATTAAATAGGCTTATTAATTAGACTTATTAAATAGACTTATTAAATAGGCTGAATAAATAGACTTATTAAATAGGCTTATTAAAAAGGCTTATTAAATAGACTTATTAAATAGGCTCATTAAATACTTATTAAATAGGTTTTTAAAATAGGCGTATTAAATAGGCTCATTAAATAGGCTTATTAAATAGGCTTATTAAATAGGCTTATTAAATAGACTTATTAAATAGCCTCATTAAATAGGCTTATTTTAGCAACTTAGGCTTATTAAATAGGCTTAATTCAGCAACTTATGCTTATTAAATAGCCTTATTGTATAGGCTTATTTCAGCAACTTAGGCTTATTAAATAAGCTTATTTCAGCAACTTAGACTTATTAAATAGGCCTATTAAATAGGCTTATTAAATAGTCTTATTAAATAGGCTCATTAAATACTTATTAAATAGGCTTATTAAATAGGCTTATTAAATAGACTTATTAAATAGGCTCAATAAATAGGCTTATTAAATAGGCTTATTAAATAGGCTTATTAAATAGGCTTATTAAATAGGCTTATTAAATAGGCTCAATAAATAGGCTTACTAAATAGGCTCAATAAATAGGCTTATTAAATAGGCTCAATAAATAGGCTTATTAAATAGGCTCAATAAATAGGCTTATTAAATAGGCTCATTAAATACTTATTAAATAGGCTTATTAAATAGACATATTAAATAGACTTATTAAATAGGCTTATTAAATAGACTTTATTAAATAGGCTTATTAAAAAGGCTTATTAAATAGACTTAATAAATAGGCTCATGAAATAATATTAAATAGGTTTATTAAATAGGCGTATTAAATAGTCTTATTAAATAGGCGTATTAAATAGGCTTATTAAATAGGCTTATTAAATTGACTTATTAAATAGCCTCATTAAATAGGCTTATTTTAGCAACTTAGGCTTATTAAATAGGTTTATTTCAGCAACTTAGACTTATTAAATAGCCTTATTAAATAGGCTTATTTCAGCAACTTAGGCTTATTAAATAAGCTTATTTCAGCAACTTATGCTTATTAAATAGCCTTATTAAACAGGTTTATTTCAGCAACTTAGGCTTATTAAATAGCATTTTTAAATAGGTTTATTTCAGAAACTTAGACTTATGAAATATACCTTTTTAAATAGGCTTAGTTCAGAAACTTAGGCTTATTAAATAGGCTTTTTCAACAACTTAGGCTTATTAAATAGGCTTTTCAACAACTTAGGCTTATTAAATAGGCTCATTAAATACTTATTAAATAGGCTTATTAAACAGGCTTATTAAAGAGACTTATTAAATAGGCTCAATAAATAGGCTTATTAAATAGGCTCATCAAATATGCTTAATAAATAGGCTTATTAAATAGGCTTATTAAATAGGCTTATTAAATAGGCTTATTAAATAGACTTATTAAATAGACTTATTAAATAGGCATATTAAATAGGCTTATTAAATAGGCTTATTAAATAGGCTTATTAAATAGATTTATTAAATAGCCTCATTAAATAGGCTTATTTTAGCAACTTAGGCTTTTTAAATAGCCTTATTTCAGCAACGTAGACTTATTAAATAGGCTTATTCAGCAACTTAGGCTTATTAAATAGCCTTATTAAATAGGCTTATTTTAGCAACTTAGGCTTATTAAATAGGCTTATTTCAGCAACTTAGACTTATTAAAAAGCTTTATTTCAGCAAATTAGGCTTATGAAATAGGCTTATTTCAGCAACTTAGGCTTATTAAACAGCCTTATTAAATAGGCTTATTTCAGCAACTTGGGCTTATTAAATAGGCTTATTTCAGCAACTTAGACTTATTAAATAGGCTTATTAAATAGGCTTATTAAATAGACTCATTAAATAGGCGTATGAAATGGGCTCAATAAATAGGCTTATTAAATAGGCTCAATAAATAGGCTTATTAAATAGGCTCAATAAATAGGCTCATTAAATAGGCTCAATAAATAGGTTTATTATATAGGCTCATTAAATACTTATTAAATAGGTTTATTAAATAGGCGTATTAAATAGGCTCATTAAATAGGCTTATTAAATAGGCTTATTAAATAGGCTTATTAAATAGACTTATTAAATAGCCTCATTAAATAGGCTTATTTTAGCAACTTAGGCTTATTAAATAGGCTTAATTCAGCAACTTATGCTTATTAAATAGCCTTATTAAATAGGCTTATTTCAGCAACTTGGGCTTATTAAATAGGCTTATTTCAGCAACTTAGGCTTATTAAATAAGCTTATTTCAGCAACTTAGACTTATTAAATAGGCCTATTAAATAGGCTTATTATATAGACTTATTAAATAGGCTCATTATATACTTATTAAATAGGCTTATTAAATTAGGCCTATTAAATAGACTTATTAAATAGACTCAATAAATAGGCTTATTAAATAGGCTTATTAAATAGGCTTATTAAATAGGCTTATTTCAGCAACTTAGGCTTATTAAATAAGCTTATTTCAGCAACTTATGCTTATTAAATAGCCTTATTAAACAGGTTTATTTCAGCAACTTAGGCTTATTAAATAGCATTTTTAAATAGGTTTATTTCAGAAACTTAGACTTATTAAATATACCTTTTTAAATAGGCTTAGTTCAGAAACTCGGGCTTTTTAAATAGGCTTATTTCAGCAACTTAGCCTCATTAAATAGCCTTATTAAATAGGCTTCTTTCAGCAACTTAGGCTTATTAAATAGCCTTATTAAATAGGCTTATTTTAGCAACTTAGACTTATTAAATCGACTAATTAAATAGACATTTCAGCAACTTAGGCTCATTAAATAGGCTTATGAAATATGCTTATTTCTGCAACTTAGACTTATTAGATAGGCCTATTAAATAGGTTTATTTCAGCAACATAGACTTATTAAATAGCCTTATTTCAGCAACTTAGGCTTATTAAAAAGGCTCATTTCAGCAACTTAGGCGTATTAAATAGCTTATTTCAGCAACGTAGACTTATTAAATATGCTAATTCAGCAACTTAGGCTTATTAAATAGCCTTATTAAATAGGCTTATTTTAGCAACTTAGGCTTATGAAATAGGCTTATTTCAGCAACTTAGGTTTATTAAACAGCCTTATTAAATAGGCTTATTTCAGCAACTTGGGCTTATTAAATAGGCTTATTTCAGCAACTTAGACTTATTAAATAGGCTTATTAAATAGGCTTATTAAAAAGACTTATTAAATAGGCGTATGAAATGGGCTCAATAAATAGGCTCATTAAATAGGCTCAATAAATAGGCTTATTAAATAGGCTCATTAAATACTTATTAAATAGGTTTTTTAATTAGACTTATTAAATAGACTTATTAAATAGGCTTAATAAATAGACTTATTAAATAGGCTTATTAAAAAGGCTTATTAAGTAGACTTATTAAATAGGCTCATTAAATACTTATTAAATAGGTTTTTTAAATAGGCGTATTAAATAGGCTCATTAAATAGGCTTATTAAATAGGCTTATTAAATAGGTTTATTAAATAGACTTATTAAATAGCCTCATTAAATAGGCTTATTTTAGCAACTTAGGCTTATTAAATAGGCTTAATTCAGCAACTTATGCTTATTAAATAGCCTTATTATATAGGCTTATTTCAGCAACTTAGGCTTATTAAATAAGCTTATTTCAGCAACTTAGACTTATTAAATAGGCTTATGAAATAGGCTTATTAAATAGACTTATTAAATAGGCTCAATAAATAGGCTTATTAAATAGGCTTATTAAATAGGCTTATTAAATAGGCTTATTAAATAGGCTTATTAAATAGGCTCAATAAATAGGCTTACTAAATAGGCTCAATAAATAGGCTTATTAAATAGGCTCAATAAATAGGCTTATTAAATAGGCTAAAATAAATAGGCTTATTAAAAAGGCTCATTAAATACTTATTAAATAGGCTTATTAAATAGACTTATTAAATAGACTTATTAAATAGGCTTATTAAATAGACTTTATTAAATAGGCTTATTAAAAAGGCTTATTAAATAGACTTAATAAATAGGCTCATTAAATACATATTAAATAGGTTTATTAAATAGGCGTATTAAATAGGCTTATTAAATAGGCATATTAAATAGGCTTATTAAATAGGCTTATTAAATTGACTTATTAAATAGCCTCATTAAATAGGCTTATTTTAGCAACGTAGGCTAATTAAATAGGTTTATTTCAGCAACTTAGACTTATTAAATAGCCTTATTAAATAGGCTTATTTCAGCAACTTAGGCTTATTAAATAAGCTTATTTCAGCAACTTATGCTTATTAAATAGCCTTATTAAACAGGTTTATTTCAGCAACTTAGGCTTATTAAATAGCATTTTTAAATAGGTTTATTTCAGAAACTTAGACTTATGAAATATACCTTTTTAAATAGGCTTAGTTCAGAAACTTAGGCTTATTAAATAGGCTTTTTCAACAACTTAGGCTCATTAAATAGGCTCATTAAATACTTATTAAATAGGCTTATTAAACAGGCTTATTAAAGAGACTTATTAAATAGGCTCAATAAATAGGCTTATTAAATAGGCTCATCAAATATGCTTAATAAATAGGCTTATTAAATAGGCTTATTAAATAGGCTTATTAAATAGGCGTATTAAATAGACTTATTAAATAGGCTTATTAAATAGGCTTAATAAATAGGCTTATTAAATAGGCTCAATAAATAGGCTTATTAAATAGGCACATTAAATACTTATTAAATAGGCGTATTAAATAGACTTATTAAATAGACTTATTAAATAGGCATATTAAATAGGCTTATTAAATAGGCTTATTAAATAGGCTTATTAAATAGACTTATTAAATAGCCTCATTAAATAGGCTTATTTTAGCAACTTAGGCTTTTTAAATAGCCTTATTTCAGCAATGTAGACTTATTAAATAGGCTTATTCAGCAACTTAGGCTTATTAAATAGCCTTATTAAATAGGCTTATTTTAGCAACTTAGGCTTATTAAATAGGCTTATTTCAGCAACTTAGACTTATTAAAAAGCTTTATTTCAGCAACTTAGGCTTATGAAATAGGCTTATTTCAGCAACTTAGGCTTATTAAACAGCCTTATTAAATAGGCTTATTTCAGCAACTTGGGCTTATTAAATAGGCTTATTTCAGCAACTTAGACTTATTAAATAGGCTTATTAAATAGGCTTATAAAATAGACTCATTAAATAGGCGTATGAAATGGGCTCAATAAATAGGCTTATTAAATAGGCTCAATAAATAGGCTTATTAAATAGGCTCAATAAATAGGCTCATTAAATAGGCTCAATAAATAGGCTTATTAAATAGGCTCAATAAATAGGCTTATTAAATAGGCTCAATAAATAGGCTCATTAAATAGGCTCAATAAATAGGCTTATTAAATAGGCTCATTAAATACTTATTAAATAGGTTTATTAAATAGACTTATTAAATAGACTTATTAAATAGGCTTATTAAATAGACTTTATTAAATAGGCTTATTAAAAAGGCTTATTAAATAGACTTAATAAATAGGCTCATTAAATACATATTAAATAGGTTTATTAAATAGGCGTATTAAATAGGCTTATTAAATAGGCATATTAAATAGGCTTATTAAATAGGCTTATTAAATTGACTCATTAAATAGCCTCATTAAATAGGCTTATTTTAGCAACTTAGGCTAATTAAATAGGTTTATTTCAGCAACTTAGACTTATTAAATAGCCTTATTAAATAGGCTTATTTCAGCAACTTAGGCTTATTAAATAAGCTTATTTCAGCAACTTATGCTTATTAAATAGCCTTATTAAACAGGTTTATTTCAGCAACTTAGGCTTATTAAATAGCATTTTTAAATAGGTTTATTTCAGAAACTTAGACTTATGAAATATACCTTTTTAAATAGGCTTAGTTCAGAAACTTAGGCTTATTAAATAGGC
This sequence comes from Petromyzon marinus, assembly GCF_048934315.1. Lineage (NCBI taxonomy): Eukaryota > Metazoa > Chordata > Hyperoartia > Petromyzontiformes > Petromyzontidae > Petromyzon > Petromyzon marinus. Next base: position 1,534,374 of record NW_027422993.1, on the reverse strand, counting down.
TTTTTCAACAACTTAGGCTTATTAAATAGGCTCATTAAATACTTATTAAATAGGCTTATTAAACAGGCTTATTAAAGAGACTTATTAAATAGGCTCAATAAATAGGCTTATTAAATAGGCTCATCAAATATGCTTAATAAATAGGCTTATTAAATAGGCTTATTAAATAGGCTTATTAAATAGGCTTATTAAATAGACTTATTAAATAGGCTTATTAAATAGGCTTAATAAATAGGCTTATTAAATAGGCTCAATAAATAGGCTTATTAAATAGGCTCATTAAATACTTATTAAATAGGCGTATTAAATAGACTTATTAAATAGACTTTTTAAATAGGCATATTAAATAGGCTTATTAAATAGGCTTATTAAATAGGCTTATTAAATAGACTTATTAAATAGCCTCATTAAATAGGCTTATTTTAGCAACTTAGGCTTTTTAAATAGCCTTATTTCAGCAATGTAGACTTATTAAATAGGCTTATTCAGCAACTTAGGCTTATTAAATAGCCTTATTAAATAGGCTTATTTCAGCAACTTAGGCTTATGAAATAGGCTTATTTCAGCAACTTAGGCTTATTAAACAGCCTTATTAAATAGGCTTATTTCAGCAACTTGGGCTTATTAAATAGGCTTATTTCAGCAACTTAGACTTATTAAATAGGCTTATTAAATAGGCTTATAAAATAGACTCATTAAATAGGCGTATGAAATGGGCTCAATAAATAGGCTTATTAAATAGGCTCAATAAATAGGCTTATTAAATAGGCTCAATAAATAGGCTCATTAAATAGGCTCAATAAATAGGCTTATTAAATAGGCTCAATAAATAGGCTTATTAAATAGGCTCAATAAATAGGCTCATTAAATACGCTCAATAAATAGGCTTATTAAATAGGCTCATTAAATACTTATTAAATAGGTTTATTAAATAGGCGTATTAAATAGGCTCATTAAATAGGCTTATTAAATAGGCTTATTAAATAGGCTTATTAAATAGACTTATTAAATAGCCTCATTAAATAGGCTTATTTTAGCAACTTAGGCTTATTAAATAGGCTTAATTCAGCAACTTATGCTTATTAAATAGCCTTATTAAATAGGCTTATTTCAGCAACTTGGGCTTATTAAATAGGCTTATTTCAGCAACTTAGGCTTATTAAATAGCCTTATTAAACAGGTTTATTTCAGCAACTTAGGCTTATTAAATAGCATTTTTAAATAGGTTTATTTCAGAAACTTAGACTTATGAAATATACCTTTTTAAATAGGCTTAGTTCAGAAACTTAGGCTTATTAAATAGGCTTTTTCAACAACTTAGGCTTATTAAATAGGCTCATTAAATACTTATTAAATAGGCTTATTAAACAGGCTTATTAAAGAGACTTATTAAATAGGCTCAATAAATAGGCTTATTAAATAGGCTCATCAAATATGCTTAATAAATAGGCTTATTAAATAGGCTTATTAAATAGGCTTATTAAATAGGCTTATTAAATAGACTTATTAAATAGGCCTATTAAATAGGCTTAATAAATAGGCTTATTAAATAGGCTCAATAAATAGGCTTATTAAATAGGCTCATTAAATACTTATTAAATAGGCGTATTAAATAGACTTATTAAATAGACTTATTAAATAGGCATATTAAATAGGCTTATTAAATAGGCTTATTAAATAGGCTTATTAAATAGACTTATTAAATAGCCTCATTAAATAGGCTTATTTTATCAACTTAGGCTTTTAAAATAGCCTTATTTCAGCAATGTAGACTTATTAAATAGGCTTATTCAGCAACTTAGGCTTATTAAATAGCCTTATTAAATAGGCTTATTTTAGCAACTTAGGCTTATTAAATAGGCTTATTTCAGCAACTTAGACTTATTAAAAAGCTTTATTTCAGCAACTTAGGCTTATGAAATAGGCTTATTTCAGCAACTTAGGCTTATTAAACAGCCTTATTAAATAGGCTTATTTCAGCAACTTGGGCTTATTAAATAGGCTTATTTCAGCAACTTAGACTTATTAAATAGGCTTATTAAATAGGCTTATAAAATAGACTCATTAAATAGGCGTATGAAATGGGCTCAATAAATAGGCTTATTAAATAGGCTCAATAAATAGGCTTATTAAATAGGCTCAATAAATAGGCTCATTAAATAGGCTCAATAAATAGGCTTATTAAATAGGCTCAATAAATAGGCTTATTAAATAGGCTCAATAAATAGGCTCATTAAATAGGCTCAATAAATAGGCTTATTAAATAGGCTCATTAAATACTTATTAAATAGGTTTATTAAATAGGCGTATTAAATAGGCTCATTAAATAGGCTTATTAAATAGGCTTATTAAATAGGCTTATTAAATAGACTTATTAAATAGCCTCATTAAATAGGCTTATTTTAGCAACTTAGGCTTATTAAATAGGCTTTATTCAGCAACTTATGCTTATTAAATAGCCTTATTAAATAGGCTTATTTCAGCAACTTGGGCTTATTAAATAGGCTTATTTCAGCAACTTAGGCTTATTAAATAAGCTTATTTCAGCAACTTAGACTTATTAAATAGGCCTATTAAATAGGCTTATTAAATAGACGTATTAAATAGGCTCATTAAATACTTATTAAATAGGCTTATTAAATAGGCCTATTAAATAGACTTATTAAATAGACTCAATAAATAGGCTTATTAAATAGGCTTATTAAATAAGCTTATTAAATATGCTTATTTCAGCAACTTATGCTTATTAAATAAGCTTATTTCAGCAACTTATGCTTATTAAATAGCCTTATTAAACAGGTTTATTTCAGCAACTTAGGCTTATTAAATAGCATTTTTAAATAGGTTTATTTCAGAAACTTAGACTTATTAAATATACCTTTTTAAATAGGCTTAGTTCAGAAACTCGGGCTTTTTAAATAGGCTTATTTCAGCAACTTAGCCTCATTAAATAGCCTTATTAAATAGGCTTCTTTCAGCAACTTAGGCTTATTAAATAGCCTTATTAAATAGGCTTATTTTAGCAACTTAGACTTATTAAATCGACTAATTAAATAGACATTTCAGCAACTTAGGCTCATTAAATAGGCTTATGAAATATGCTTATTTCTGCAACTTAGACTTATTAGATAGGCCTATTAAATAATTTTATTTCAGCAACATAGACTTATTAAATAGCCTTATTTCAGCAACTTAGGCTTATTAAAAAGGCTCATTTCAGCAACTTAGGCTTATTAAATAGCCTTATTTCAGCAACGTAGACTTATTAAATATGCTTATTCAGCAACTTAGGCTTATTAAATAGCCTTATTAAATAGGCTTATTTTAGCAACTTAGGCTTATTAAATAGGCTTATTTCAGCAACTTAGACTTATTAAAAAGCCTTATTTCAGCAACTTAGGCTTATGAAATAGGCTTATTTCAGCAACTTAGGTTTATTAAACAGCCTTATTAAATAGGCTTATTTCAGCAACTTGGGCTTATTAAATAGCCTTATTAAATAGGCTTATTTTAGCAACTTAGACTTATTAAATCGACTAATTAAATAGACATTTCAGCAACTTAGGCTCATTAAATAGGCTTATGAAATATGCTTATTTCTGCAACTTAGACTTATTAGATAGGCCTATTAAATAGGTTTATTTCAGCAACATAGACTTATTAAATAGCCTTATTTCAGCAACTTAGGCTTATTAAAAAGGCTCATTTCAGCAACTTAGGCTTATTAAATAGACTTATTTCAGCAACGTAGACTTATTAAATATGCTTATTCAGCAACTTATGCTTATTAAATAGCCTTATTAAATAGGCTTATTTTAGCAACTTAGGCTTATTAAATAGGCTTATTTCAGCAACTTAGACTTATTAAAAAGCCTTATTTCAGCAACTTAGGCTTATGAAATAGGCTTATTTCAGCAACTTAGGTTTATTAAACAGCCTTATTAAATAGGCTTATTTCAGCAACTTGGGCTTATTAAATAGGCTTATTTCAGCAACTTAGACTTATTAAATAGGCTTATTAAATAGGCTTATTAAATAGACTTATTAAATAGGCGTATGAAATGGGCTCAATAAATAGGCTTATTAAATAGGCTCAATAAATAGGCTTATTAAATAGGCTCAATAAATAGGCTCATTAAATAGGCTCAATAAATAGGCTTATTAAATAGGCTCATTAAATAGTTATTAAATAGGCGTATTAATTAGACTTATTAAATAGACTTATTAAATAGGCTTAATAAATAGACTTATTAAATAGGCTTATTAAAAAGGCTTATTAAATAGACTTATTAAATAGGCTCATTAAATACTTATTAAATAGGTTTTTTAAATAGGCGTATTAAATAGGCTCATTAAATAGGCTTATTAAATAGGCTTATTAAATAGGCTTATTAAATAGACTTATTAAATAGCCTCATTAAATAGGCCTATTTTAGCAACTTAGGCTTATTAAATAGGCTTAATTCAGCAACTTATGCTTATTAAATAGCCTTATTATATAGGTTTATTTCAGCAACTTAGGCTTATTAAATAAGCTTATTTCAGCAACTTAGACTTATTAAATAGGCCTATTAAATAGGCTTATTAAATAGTCGTATTAAATAGGCTCATTAAATACTTATTAAATAGGTTTATTAAATAGGCTTATTAAATAGACTTATTAAATAGGCTCAATAAATAGGCTTATTAAATAGGCTTATTAAATAGGCTTATTAAATAGGCTTATTAAATAGCCTTATTAAATAGGCTCAAAAAATAGGCTTACTAAATAGGCTCAATAAACAGGCTTATTAAATAGGCTCAATAAATAGGCTTATTAAATAGGCTCAATAAATAGGCTTATTAAATAGGCTCATTAAATACTTATTAAATAGGCTTATTAAATAGACTTATTAAATAGACTTATTAAATAGGCTTATTAAATAGACTTTATTAAATAGGCTTATTAAAAAGGCTTATTAAATAGACTTAATAAATAGGCTCATTAAATACATATTAAATAGGTTTATTAAATAGGCGTATTAAATAGGCTTATTAAATAGGCGTATTAAATAGGCTCATTAAATAGGCTTATTAAATAGACTTATTAAATAGCCTCATTAAATAGGCTTATTTTAGCAACTTAGGCTTTTTAAATAGCCTTATTACAGCAATGTAGACTTATTAAATAGGCTTATTCAGCAACTTAGGCTTATTAAATAGCCTTATTAAATAGGCTTATTTTAGCAACTTAGGCTTATTAAATAGGCTTATTTCAGCAACTTAGACTTATTAAAAAGCTTTATTTCAGCAACTTAGGCTTATGAAATAGGCTTATTTCAGCAACTTAGGCTTATTAAACAGCCTTATTAAATAGGCTTATTTCAGCAACTTGGGCTTATTAAATAGGCTTATTTCAGCAACTTAGACTTATTAAATAGGCTTATTAAATAGGCTTATTAAATAGACTCATTAAATAGGCGTATGAAATGGGCTCAATAAATAGGCTTATTAAATAGGCTCAATAAATAGGCTTATTAAATAGGCTCAATAAATAGGCTCATTAAATAGGCTCAATAAATAGGCTTATTAAATAGGCTCATTAAATACTTATTAAATAGGTTTATTAAATAGGCGTATTAAATAGGCTCATTAAATAGGCTTATTAAATAGGCTTATTAAATAGGCTTATTAAATAGACTTATTAAATAGCCTCATTAAATAGGCTTATTTTAGCAACTTAGGCTTATTAAATAGGCTTAATAAATAGGCTTATTAAATAGGCTCATTAAATACTTATTAAATAGGCTTATTAAATAGACTTATTAAATAGACTTATTAAATAGGCTTATTAAATAGACTTTATTAAATAGGCTTATTAAAAAGGCTTATTAAATAGACTTAATAAATAGGCTCATTAAATACATATTAAATAGGTTTATTAAATAGGCGTATTAAATAGGCTTATTAAATAGGCGTATTAAATAGGCTCATTAAATAGGCTTATTAAATTGACTTATTAAATAGCCTCATTAAATAGGCTTATTTTAGCAACTTAGGCTTATTAAATAGGTTTATTTCAGCAACTTAGACTTATTAAATAACCTTATTAAATAGGCTTATTTCAGCAACTTAGGCTTATTAAATAAGCTTATTTCAGCAACTTATGCTTATTAAATAGCCTTATTAAACAGGTTTATTTCAGCAACTTAGGCTTATTAAATAGCATTTTAAATAGGTTTATTTCAGAAACTTAGACTTATGAAATATACCTTTTTATATAGGCTTAGTTCAGAAACTTAGGCTTATTAAATAGGCTTTTTCAACAACTTAGGCTTATTAAATAGGCTCATTAAATACTTATTAAATAGGCTTATTAAACAGGCTTATTAAAGAGACTTATTAAATAGGCTTATTAAATAGACTTATTAAATAGGCTTATTAAATAGGCTTAATAAATAGGCTTATTAAATAGGCTCAATAAATAGGCTTTTTAAATAGGCTAATTAAATACTTATTAAATAGGCGTATTAAATAGACTTATTAAATAGACTTATTAAATAGGCATATTAAATAGGCTTATTAAATAGGCTTATTAAATAGGCTTATTAAATAGACTTATTAAATAGCCTCATTAAATAGGCTTATTTTAGCAACTTAGGCTTTTTAAATAGCCTTATTACAGCAATGTAGACTTATTAAATAGGCTTATTCAGCAACTTAGGCTTATTAAATCGCCTTATTAAATAGGCTTATTTTAGCAACTTAGGCTTATTAAATAGGCTTATTTCAGCAACTTAGACTTATTAAAAAGCTTTATTTCAGCAACTTAGGCTTATGAAATAGGCTTATTTCAGCAACTTAGGCTTATTAAACAGCCTTATTAAATAGGCTTATTTCAGCAACTTGGGCTTATTAAATAGGCTTATTTCAGTAACTTAGACTTATTAAATAGGCTTATTAAATAGGCTTATTAAATAGACTCATTAAATAGGCGTATGAAATGGGCTCAATAAATAGGCTTATTAACTAGGCTCAATAAATAGGCTTATTAAATAGGCTCAATAAATAGGCTCATTAAATAGGCTCAATAAATAGGCTTATTAAATAGGCTCATTAAATACTTATTAAATAGGTTTATTAAATAGGCGTATTAAATAGGCTCATTAAATAGGCTTATTAAATAGGCTTATTAAATAGGCTTATTAAATAGACATTAAATAGCCTCATTAAATAGGCTTATTTTAGCAACTTAGGCTTATTAAATAGGCTTAATTCAACAACTTATGCTTATTAAATAACCTTATTAAATAGGCTTATTTCAGCAACTTAGGCTTATTAAATAGCATTTTTAAATAGGTTTATTTCAGAAACTTAGACTTATGAAATATACCTTTTAAATAGGCTTAGTTCAGAAACTTAGGCTTATTAAATAGGCTTTTTCAACAACTTAGGCTTATTAAATAGGCTCATTAAATACTTATTAAATAGGCTTATTAAACAGGCTTATTAAAGAGACTTATTAAATAGGCTCAATAAATAGGCTTATTAAATAGGCTTATTAAATAGGCTTATTAAATAGGCTTATTAAAATAGACTTATTAAATAGGCTTATTAAATAGGCTTAATAAATAGGCTTATTAAATAGGCTCAATAAATAGGCTTATTAAATAGGCTCATTAAATACTTATTAAATAGGCGTATTAAATAGACTTATTAAATAGACTTATTAAATAGGCATATTAAATAGGCTTATTAAATAGGCTTATTAAATAGGCTTATTAAATAGACTTATTAAATAGCCTCATTAAAAAGGCTTATTTTAGCAACTTAGGCTTTTTAAATAGCCTTATTTCAGCAATGTAGACTTATTAAATAGGCTTATTCAGCAACTTAGGCTTATTAAATAGCCTTATTAAATAGGCATATTTTAGCAACTTAGGCTTATTAAATAGGCTTATTTCAGCAACTTTGACTTATTAAAACTTTATTTCAGCAACTTAGGCTTATGAAATAGGCTTATTTCAGCAACTTAGGCTTATTAAACAGCCTTATTAAATAGGCTTATTTCAGCAACTTGGGCTTATTAAATAGGCTTATTTCAGCAACTTAGACTTATTAAATAGGCTTATTAAATAGGCTTATTAAATAGACTCATTAAATAAGCGTATGAAATGGGCTCAATAAATAGGCTTATTAAATAGGCTCAATAAATAGGCTTATTAAATAGGCTCAATAAATAGGCTCATTAAATAGGCTCAATAAATAGGCTTATTAAATAGGCTCATTAAATACTTATTAAATAGGTTTATTAAATAGGCGTATTAAATAGGCTCATTAAATAGGCTTATTAAATAGGCTTATTAAATAGGCTTATTAAATAGACTTATTAAATAGCCTCATTAAATAGGCTTATTTTAGCAACTTAGGCTTATTAAATAGGCTTAATTCAGCAACTTATGCTTATTAAATAGCCTTATTAAATAGGCTTATTTCAGCAACTTGGGCTTATTAAATAGGCTTATTTCAGCAACTTAGGCTTATTAAATAAGCTTATTTCAGCAACTTAGACTTATTAAATAGGCCTATTAAATAGGCTTATTAAATAGACTTATTAAATAGGCTCATTAAATACTTATTAAATAGGCTTATTAAATAGGCCTATTAAATAGACTTATTAAATAGACTCAATAAATAGGCTTATTAAATAGGCTTATTAAATAGGCTTATTAAATAGGCTTATTTCAGCAACTTAGGATAATTAAATAGGCTTATTTCAGCAACTTATGCTTATTAAATAGCCTTATTAAACAGGTTTATTTCAGCAACTTAGGCTTATTAAATAGCATTTTTAAATAGGTTTATTTCAGAAACTTAGACTTATTAAATATACCTTTTTAAATAGGCTTAGTTCAGAAACTCGGGCTTTTTAAATAGGCTTATTTCAGCAACTTAGCCTCATTAAATAGCCTTATTAAATAGGCTTCTTTCAGCAACTTAGGCTTATTAAATAGCCTTATTAAATAGGCTTATTTTAGCAACTTAGACTTATTAAATCGACTAATTAAATAGACATTTCAGCAACTTAGGCTCATTAAATATGCTTATTTCTGCAACTTAGACTTATTAGATAGGCCTATTAAATAGGTTTATTTCAGCAACATAGACTTATTAAATAGCCTTATTTCAGCAACTTAGGCTTATTAAAAAGGCTCATTTCAGCAACTTAGGCTTATTAAATAGCCTTATTTCAGCAACGTAGACTTATTAAATATGCTTATTCAGCAAATTAGGCTTATTAAATAGCCTTATTAAATAGGCTTATTAAATAGGCTCAATAAATAGGCTCATTAAATAGGCTCAATAAATAGGCTTATTAAATAGGCTCATTAAATACTTATTAAATAGGCTTATTAATTAGACTTATTAAATAGACTTATTAAATAGGCTTAATAAATAGACTTATTAAATAGGCTTATGAAAAAGGCTTATTAAATAGGCTCATTAAATACTTATTAAATAGGCTTATTAATTAGACTTATTAAATAGACTTATTAAATAGGCTTAATAAATAGACTTATTAAATAGGCTTATTAAAAAGGCTTATTAAATAGACTTATTAAATAGGCTCATTAAATACTTATTAAATAGGTTTTTTTTTAAATAGGCGTATTAAATAGGCTCATTAAATAGGCTTATTAAATAGGCTTATTAAATAGGCTTATTAAATAGGCTTATTAAATAGCCTCATTAAATAGGCTTATTTTAGCAACTTAGGCTTATTAAATAGGCTTAATTCAGTAACTTATGCTTATTAAATAGCCTTATTATATAGGCTTATTTCAGCAACTTAGGCTTATTAAATAAGCTTATTTCAGCAACTTAGACTTATTAAATAGGCCTATTAAATAGGCTTATTAAATAGACTTATTAAATAGGCTCATTAAATACTTATTAAATAGGCTTATTAAATAGGCTCATTAAATAGACTTATTAAATAGGCTCAATAAATAGGCTTATTAAATAGGCTTATTAAATAGGCTTATTAAATAGGCTCAATAAATAGGCTTACTAAATAGGCTCAATAAATAGGCTTATTAAATAGGCTCAATAAATAGGCTTATTAAATAGGTTCAATAAATAGGCTTATTAAATAGGCTCATTAAATACTTATTAAATAGGCTTATTAAATAGACTTATTCAATAGACTTATTAAATAGGCTTATTAAATAGACTTTATTAAATAGGCTTATTAAAAAGGCTTATTAAATAGACTTAATAAATAGGCTCATTAAATACTTATTAAATAGGTTCATTAAATAGGCGTATTAAATAGGCTTATTAAATAGGCGTATTAAATAGGCGTATTAAATAGGCGTATTAAATAGCCTCATTAAATAGGCTTATTTTAGCAACTTAGGCTTATTAAATAGGTTTATTTCAGCAACTTAGACTTATTAAATTGCCTTATTAAATCGGCTTATTTCAGCAACTTAGGCTTATTAAATAAGCTTATTTCAGCAACTTATGCTTATTAAATAGCCTTATGAAACAGGTTTATTTGAGCAACTTAGACTTATTAAAAAGCCTTATTTCAGCAACTTAGGCTTATGAAATAGGCTTATTTCAGCAACTTAGGCTTATTAAACAGCCTCATTAAAGAGGCTTATTTCAGCAACTTGGGCTTATTAAATAGGCTTATTTCAGCAACTTAGACTTATTAAATAGGCTTATTAAATAGGCTTATTAAATAGACTTATTAAATAGGCGTATGAAATGGGCTCAATAAATAGGTTTATTAAATAGGCTCAATAAATAGGCTTATTAAATAGGCTCAATAAATAGGCTCATTAAATAGGCTCAATAAATAGGCTTATTAAATAGGCTCATTAAATACTTATTAAATAGGTTTATTAAATAGGCGTATTAAATAGGCTCATTAAATAGGCTTATTAAATAGGCTTATTAAATAGGCTTATTAAATAGACTTATTAAATAGCCTCATTAAATAGGCTTATTTTAGCAACTTAGGCTTATTAAATAGGCTTAATTCAGCAACTTATGCTTATTAAATAGCCTTATTATATAGGCTTATTTCAGCAACTTAGGCTTATTAAATAAGCTTATTTCAGCAACTTAGACTTATTAAATAGGCCTATTAAATAGGCTTATTAAATAGATTTATTAAATAGGCTCATTAAATACTTATTAAATAGGCTTATTAAATAGGCTTATTAAATAGACTTATTAAATAGACTCAATAAATAGGCTTATTAAATAGGCTTATTAAATAGGCTTATTAAATAGGCTTATTTCAGCAACTTAGGCTTATTAAATAAACTCATTTCAGCAACTTATGCTTATTAAATAGCCTTATTAAACAGGTTTATTTCAGCAACTTAGGCTTATTAAATAGCATTTTTAAATAGGCTTAGTTCAGAAACTTAGGCTTTTTAAATAGGGTTATTTCAGCAACTTAGTCTCATTAAATAGCCTTATTAAATACGCTTCTTTCAGCAACTTAGGCTTATTAAATAGCCTTATTAAATAGGCTTATTTTAGCAACTTAGACTTATTAAATCGACTAATTAAATAGACATTTCAGCAACTTAGGCTCATTTAAATAGGCTTATGAAATATGCTTATTTCTGCAACTTAGACTTATTAGATAGGCCTATTAAATAGCCTTATTTCAGCAACTTAGACTTATTAAAAAGGCTCATTTCAGCAACTTAGGCTTATTAAATAGCCTTATTTCAGCAACGTAGACGTATTAAATAGGCTTATTCAGCAACTTAGGCTTATTAATTAGTCTTATTAAATAGGCTTATTTTAGCAACTTAGGCTTATTAAATAGGCTTATTTCAGCAACTTAGACTTATTAAAAAGCCTTATTTCAGCAACTTAGGCTTATGAAATAGGCTTATTTCAGCAACTTAGGCTTATTAAATAGCCTTATTAAATAGGCTTATTTTAGCAACTTAGGCTTATTGAATAGGCTTATTTCAGCAACTTAGACTTATTAAATAGGCTTATTAAATAGGCTTATTAAATAGACTTATTAAATAGGCGTATGAAATGGGCTCAATAAATAGGCTCATTAAATAGGCTCAATAAATAGGCTTATTATATAGGCTCATTAAATACTTATTAAATAGGCTTATTAATTAGACTTATTAAATAGACTTATTAAATAGGCTTAATAAATAGACTTATTAAATAGGCTTATTAAAAAGGCTTATTAAATAGACTTATTAAATAGGCTCATTAAATACTTATTAAATAGGTTTATTAAATAGGCGTATTAAATAGGCTCATTAAATAGGCTTATTAAATAGGCTTATTAAATAGGCTTATTAAATAGACTTATTAAATAGCCTCATTAAATAGGCTCATTTTAGCAACTTAGGCTTATTAAATAGGCTTAATTCAGCAACTTATGCTTATTAAATAGCCTTATTATATAGGCTTATTTCAGCAACTTAGGCTTATTAAATAAGCTTATTTCAGCAACTTAGACTTATTAAATAGGCCTATTAAATAGGCTTATAAAATAGACTTATTAAATAGGCTCATTAAATACTTATTAAATCGGCTTATTAAATAGGCTTATTAAATAGACTTATTAAATAGGCTCAATAAATAGGCTTATTAAATAGGCTTATTAAATAGGCTTATTAAATAGGCTTATTAAATAGGCTTATTAAATAGGTTCAATAAATAGGCTTACTAAATAGGCTCAATAATTAGGCTTATTAAATAGGCTCAATAAATAGGCTTATTAAATAGGCTCAATAAATAGGCTTATTAAATAGGCTCATTAAATACTTATTAAATAGGTTTATTAAATAGGCGTATTAAATACACTTTATTAAATAGGCTTATTAAAAAGGCTTATTAAATAGACTTAATAAATAGGCTCATTAAATACTTATTAAATAGGTTTATTAAATAGGCGTATTAAATAGGCTTATTAAATAGGCGTATTAAATAGGCTTATTAAATAGGCTTATTAAATGGACTTATTAAATAGCCTCATTAAATAGGCTTATTTTAGCAACTTAAGCTTATTAAATAGGTTTATTTCAGCAACTTAGACTTATTAAATAGCCTTATTAAATAGGCTTATTTCAGCAACTTAGGCTTATTAAATAAGCTTATTTCAGCAACTTATGCTTATTAAATAGCCTTATTAAACAGGTTTATTTCAGCAACTTAGGCTTATTAAATAGCATTTTTAAATAGGCTTATTTCAGCAACTTAGGCTTATTAAACAGCCTTATTAAATAGGCTTATTTCAGCAACTTGGGCTTATTAAATAGGCTTATTTCAGCAACTTAGACTTATTAAATAGGTTTATTAAATAGGCTTATTAAATAGACTCATTAAATAGGCGTATGAAATGGGCTCAATAAATAGGCTTATTAAATAGGCTCAATAAATAGGCTTATTAAATAGGCTCAATAAATAGGCTCATTAAATAGGCTCAATAAATAGGCTTATTAAATAGGCTCATTAAATACTTATTAAATAGGTTTATTAAATAGGCGTATTAAATAGGCTCATTAAATAGGCTTATTAAATAGGCTTATTAAATAGGCTTATTAAATAGACTTATTAAATAGCCTCATTAAATAGGCTTATTTTAGCAACTTAGGCTTATTAAATAGGCTTAATTCAGCAACTTATGCTTATTAAATAGCCTTATTAAATATGCTTATTTCAGCAACTTGGGCTTATTAAATAGGCTTATTTCAGCAACTTAGGCTTATTAAATAAGCTTATTTCAGCAACTTAGACTTAATAAATAGGCCTATTAAATAGGCTTATTAAATAGACTTATTAAATAAGCTCATTAAATACTTATTAAATAGGCTTATTAAATAGGCCTATTAAATAGACTTATTAAATAGACTCAATAAATAGGCTTATTAAATAGGCTTATTTAATAGGCTTATTAAATAGGCTTATTTCAGCAACTTATGCTTATTAAATAGCCTTATTAAACAGGTTTATTTCAGCAACTTAGGCTTATTAAATAGCATTTTTAAATAGGTTTATTTCAGAAACTTAGACTTATTAAATATACCTTTTTAAATAGGCTTAGTTCAGAAACTCGGGCTTTTTAAATAGGCTTATTTCAGCAACTTAGCCTCATTAAATAGCCTTATTAAATAGGCTTCTTTCAGCAACTTAGGCTTATTAAATAGCCTTATTAAATAGGCTTATTTTAGCAACTTAGACTTATTAAATCGACGAATTAAATAGACATTTCAGCAACTTAGGCTCATTAAATAGGCTTATGAAATATGCTTATTTCTGCAACTTAGACTTATTAGATAGGCCTATTAAATAGGTTTATTTCAGCAACATAGACTTATTAAATAGCCTTATTTCAGCAACTTAGGCTTATTAAAAAGGCTCATTTCAGCAACTTAGGCTTATTAAATAGCCTTATTTCAGCAACGTAGACTTATTAAATATGCTTATTCAGCAACTTAGGCTTATTAAATAGCCTTATTAAATAGGCTTATTTTAGCAACTTAGGCTTATTAAATAGGCTTATTTCAGCAACTTAGACTTATTAAAAAGCCTTATTTCAGCAACTTAGGCTTATGAAATAGGCTTATTTCAGCAACTTAGGTTTATTAAACAGCCTTATTAAATAGGCTTATTTCAGCAACTTGGGCTTATTAAATAGGCTTATTTCAGCAACTTAGACTTATTAAATAGGCTTATTAAATAGGCTTATTAAATAGACTTATTAAATAGGCGTATGAAATGGGCTCAATAAATAGGCTTATTAAATAGGCTCAATAAATAGGCTTATTAAATAGGCTCAATAAATAGGCTCATTAAATAGGCTCAATAAATAGGCTTATTAAATAGGCTCATTAAATACTTATTAAATAGGCTTATTAATTAGACTTATTAAATAGACTTATTAAATAGGCTGAATAAATAGACTTATTAAATAGGCTTATTAAAAAGGCTTATTAAATAGACTTATTAAATAGGCTCATTAAATACTTATTAAATAGGTTTTTTAAATAGGCGTATTAAATAGGCTCATTAAATAGGCTTATTAAATAGGCTTATTAAATAGGCTTATTAAATAGACTTATTAAATAGCCTCATTAAATAGGCTTATTTTAGCAACTTAGGCTTATTAAATAGGCTTAATTCAGCAACTTATGCTTATTAAATAACCTTATTGTATAGGCTTATTTCAGCAACTTAGGCTTATTAAATAAGCTTATTTCAGCAACTTAGACTTATTAAATAGGCCTATTAAATAGGCTTATTAAATAGTCTTATTAAATAGGCTCATTAAATACTTATTAAATAGGCTTATTAAATAGGCTTATTAAATAGACTTATTAAATAGGCTCAATAAATAGGCTTATTAAATAGGCTTATTAAATAGGCTTATTAAATAGGCTTATTAAATAGGCTCAATAAATAGGCTTACTAAATAGGCTCAATAAATAGGCTCATTAAATAGGCTCAATAAATAGGCTTATTAAATAGGCTCAATAAATAGGCTTATTAAATAGGCTCATTAAATACCTATTAAATAGGCTTATTAAATAGACTTATTAAATAGACTTATTAAATAGGCTTATTAAATAGACTTTATTAAATAGGCTTATTAAAAAGGCTTATTAAATAGACTTAATAAATAGGCTCATGAAATACATATTAAATAGGTTTATTAAATAGGCGTATTAAATAGGCTTATTAAATAGGCGTATTAAATAGGCTTATTAAATAGGCTTATTAAATTGACTTATTAAATAGCCTCATTAAATAGGCTTATTTTAGCAACTTAGGCTTATTAAATAGGTTTATTTCAGCAACTTAGACTTATTAAATAAGCTTATTTCAGCAACTTATGCTTATTAAATAGCCTTATTAAACAGGTTTATTTCAGCAACTTAGGCTTATTAAATAGCATTTTTAAATAGGTTTATTTCAGAAACTTAGACTTATGAAATATACCTTTTTAAATAGGCTTAGTTCAGAAACTTAGGCTTATTAAATAGGCTTTTTCAACAACTTAGGCTTATTAAATAGGTTCATTAAATACTTATTAAATAGGCTTATTAAACAGGCTTATTAAAGAGACTTATTAAATAGGCTCAATAAATAGGCTTATTAAATAGGCTCATCAAATATGCTTAATAAATAGGCTTATTAAATAGGCTTATTAAATAGGCTTATTAAATAGGCTTATTAAATAGACTTATTAAATAGGCTTATTAAATAGGCTTAATAAATAGGCTTATTAAATAGGCTCAATAAATAGGCTTATTAAATAGGCTCATTAAATACTTATTAAATAGGCATATTAAATAGACTTATTAAATAGACTTATTAAATAGGCATATTAAATAGGCTTATTAAATAGGCTTATTAAATAGGCTTATTAAATAGACTTATTAAATAGCCTCATTAAATAGGCTTATTTTAGCAACTTAGGCTTTTTAAATAGCCTTATTACAGCAATGTAGACTTATTAAATAGGCTTATTCAGCAACTTAGGCTTATTAAATAGCCTTATTAAATAGGCTTATTTTAGCAACTTAGGCTTATTAAATAGGCTTATTTCAGCAACTTAGACTTATTAAAAAGCTTTATTTCAGCAACTTAGGCTTATGAAATAGGCTTATTTCAGCAACTTAGGCTTATTAAACAGCCTTATTAAATAGGCTTATTTCAGCAACTTGGGCTTATTAAATAGGCTTATTTCAGCAACTTAGACTTATTAAAAAGCTTTATTTCAGCAACCTAGGCTTATGAAATGGGCTTATTTCAGCAACTTAGGCTTATTAAACAGCCTTATTAAATAGGCTTATTTCAGCAACTTGGGCTTTTTAAATAGCCTTATTACAGCAATGTAGACTTATTAAATAGGCTTATTCAGCAACTTAGGCTTATTAAATAGCCTTATTAAATAGGCTTATTTTAGCAACTTAGGCTTATTAAATAGGCTTATTTCAGCAACTTAGACTTATTAAAAAGCTTTATTTCAGCAACTTAGGCTTATGAAATAGGCTTATTTCAGCAACTTAGGCTTATTAAACAGCCTTATTAAATAGGCTTATTTCAGCAACTTGGGCTTATTAAATAGGCTTATTTCAGCAACTTAGACTTATTAAAAAGCTTTATTTCAGCAACCTAGGCTTATGAAATGGGCTTATTTCAGCAACTTAGGCTTATTAAACAGCCTTATTAAATAGGCTTATTTCAGCAACTTGGGCTTATTAAATAGGCTTATTTCAGCAACTTAGACTTATTAAATAGGCTTATTAAATAGGCTTATTAAATAGACTCATTAAATAGGCGTATGAAATGGGCTCAATAAATAGGCTTATTAAATAGGCTCAATAAATAGGCTTATTAAATAGGCTCAATAAATAGGCTCATTAAATAGGCTCAATAAATAGGCTTATTAAATAGGCTCATTAAATACTTATTAAATAGGTTTATTAAATAGGCGTATTAAATAGGCTCATTAAATAGGCTTATTAAATAGGCTTATTAAATAGGCTTATTAAATAGACTTATTAAATAGCCTCATTAAATAGGCTTATTTTAGCAACTTAGGCTTATTAAATAGGCTTAATTCAGCAACTTATGCTTATTAAATAGCCTTATTAAATAGGTTTATTTCAGCAACTTAGGCTTATTAAATAGCATTTTTAAATAGGTTTATTTCAGAAACTTAGACTTATGAAATATACCTTTTAAATAGGCTTAGTTCAGAAACTTAGGCTTATTAAATAGGCTTTTTCAACAACTTAGGCTTATTAAATAGGCTCATTAAATAGTTATTAAATAGGCTTATTAAACAGGCTTATTAAAGAGACTTATTAAATAGGCTCAATAAATAGGCTTATTAAATAGGCTCATCAAATATGCTTAATAAATAGGCTTATTAAATAGGCTTATTAAATAGGCTTATTAAATAGGCTTATTAAAATAGACTTATTAAATAGGCTTATTAAATAGGCTTAATAAATAGGCTTATTAAATAGGCTCAATGAATAGGCTTATTAAATAGGCTCATTAAATACTTATTAAATAGGCGTATTAAATAGACTTATTAAATAGACTTATTAAATAGGCATATTAAATAGGCTTATTAAATAGGCTTATTAAATAGGCTTATTAAATAGACTTATTAAATAGGCTTATTTTAGCAACTTAGGCTTATTAAATAGGCTTATTTCAGCAACTTAGACTTATTAAAAAGCTTTATTTCAGCAACTTAGACTTATTAAATAGGCTTATTAAATAGGCTTATTAAATAGACTCATTAAATAGGCGTATGAAATGGGCTCAATAAATAGGCTTATTAAATAGGCTCAATAAATAGGCTTATTAAATAGGCTCAATAAATAGGCTCATTAAATAGGCTCAATAAATAGGCTTATTAAATAGGCTCATTAAATACTTATTAAATAGGTTTATTAAATAGGCGTATTAAATAGGCTCATTAAATAGGCTTATTAAATAGGCTTATTAAATAGGCTTATTAAATAGACTTATTAAATAGCCTCATTAAATAGGCTTATTTTAGCAACTTAGGCTTATTAAATAGGCTTAATTCAGCAACTTATGCTTATTAAATAGCCTTATTAAATAGGCTTATTTCAGCAACTTGGGCTTATTAAATAGGCTTATTTCAGCAACTTAGGCTTATTAAATAAGCTTATTTCAGCAACTTAGACTTATTAAATAGGCCTATTAAATAGGCTTATTAAATAGACTTATTAAATAGGCTCATTAAATACTTATTAAATAGGCTTATTAAATAGGCCTATTAAATAGACTTATTAAATAGACTCAATAAATAGGCTTATTAAATAGGCTTATTAAATAGGCTTATTAAATAGGCTTATTTCAGCAACTTAGGATAATTAAATAGGCTTATTTCAGCAACTTATGCTTATTAAATAGCCTTTTTAAACAGGTTTATTTCAGCAACTTAGGCTTATTAAATAGCATTTTTAAATAGGTTTATTTCAGAAACTTAGACTTATTAAATATACCTTTTTAAATAGGCTTAGTTCAGAAACTCGGGCTTTTTAAATAGGCTTATTTCAGCAACTTAGCCTCATTAAATAGCCTTATTAAATAGGCTTCTTTCAGCAACTTAGGCTTATTAAATAGCCTTATTAAATAGGCTTATTTTAGCAACTTAGACTTATTAAATCGACTAATTAAATAGACATTTCAGCAACTTAGGCTCATTAAATAGGCTTATGAAATATGCTTATTTCTGCAACTTAGACTTATTAGATAGGCCTATTAAATAGGTTTATTTCAGCAACATAGACTTATTAAATAGCCTTATTTCAGCAACTTAGGCTTATTAAAAAGGCTCATTTCAGCAACTTAGGCTTATTAAATAGCCTTATTTCAGCAACGTAGACTTATTAAATATGCTTATTCAGCAAATTAGGCTTATTAAATAGCCTTATTAAATAGGCTTCTTTCAGCAACTTAGGCTTATTAAATAGCCTTATTAAATAGGCTTATTTTAGCAACTTAGACTTATTAAATCGACGAATTAAATAGACATTTCAGCAACTTAGGCTCATTAAATAGGCTTATGAAATATGCTTATTTCTGCAACTTAGACTTATTAGATAGGCCTATTAAATAGGTTTATTTCAGCAACATAGACTTATTAAATAGCCTTATTTCAGCAACTTAGGCTTATTAAAAAGGCTCATTTCAGCAACTTAGGCTTATTAAATAGCCTTATTTCAGCAACGTAGACTTATTAAATATGCTTATTCAGCAACTTAGGCTTATTAAATAGCCTTATTAAATAGGCTTATTTTAGCAACTTAGGCTTATTAAATAGGCTTATTTCAGCAACTTAGACTTATTAAAAAGCCTTATTTCAGCAACTTAGGCTTATGAAATAGGCTTATTTCAGCAACTTAGGTTTATTAAACAGCCTTATTAAATAGGCTTATTTCAGCAACTTGGGCTTATTAAATAGGCTTATTTCAGCAACTTAGACTTATTAAATAGGCTTATTAAATAGGCTTATTAAATAGACTTATTAAATAGGCGTATGAAATGGGCTCAATAAATAGGCTTATTAAATAGGCTCAATAAATAGGCTTATTAAATAGGCTCAATAAATAGGCTCATTAAATAGGCTCAATAAATAGGCTTATTAAATAGGCTCATTAAATACTTATTAAATAGGCTTATTAATTAGACTTATTAAATAGACTTATTAAATAGGCTGAATAAATAGACTTATTAAATAGGCTTATTAAAAAGGCTTATTAAATAGACTTATTAAATAGGCTCATTAAATACTTATTAAATAGGTTTTTTAAATAGGCGTATTAAATAGGCTCATTAAATAGGCTTATTAAATAGGCTTATTAAATAGGCTTATTAAATAGACTTATTAAATAGCCTCATTAAATAGGCTTATTTTAGCAACTTAGGCTTATTAAATAGGCTTAATTCAGCAACTTATGCTTATTAAATAACCTTATTGTATAGGCTTATTTCAGCAACTTAGGCTTATTAAATAAGCTTATTTCAGCAACTTAGACTTATTAAATAGGCCTATTAAATAGGCTTATTAAATAGTCTTATTAAATAGGCTCATTAAATACTTATTAAATAGGCTTATTAAATAGGCTTATTAAATAGACTTATTAAATAGGCTCAATAAATAGGCTTATTAAATAGGCTTATTAAATAGGCTTATTAAATAGGCTTATTAAATAGGCTTATTAAATAGGCTCAATAAATAGGCTTACTAAATAGGCTCAATAAATAGGCTCATTAAATAGGCTCAATAAATAGGCTTATTAAATAGGCTCAATAAATAGGCTTATTAAATAGGCTCATTAAATACCTATTAAATAGGCTTATTAAATAGACTTATTAAATAGACTTATTAAATAGGCTTATTAAATAGACTTTATTAAATAGGCTTATTAAAAAGGCTTATTAAATAGACTTAATAAATAGGCTCATGAAATACATATTAAATAGGTTTATTAAATAGGCGTATTAAATAGGCTTATTAAATAGGCGTATTAAATAGGCTTATTAAATAGGCTTATTAAATTGACTTATTAAATAGCCTCATTAAATAGGCTTATTTTAGCAACTTAGGCTTATTAAATAGGTTTATTTCAGCAACTTAGACTTATTAAATAGCCTTATTAAATAGGCTTATTTCAGCAACTTAGGCTTATTAAATAAGCTTATTTCAGCAACTTATGCTTATTAAATAGCCTTATTAAACAGGTTTATTTCAGCAACTTAGGCTTATTAAATAGCATTTTTAAATAGGTTTATTTCAGAAACTTAGACTTATGAAATATACCTTTTTAAATAGGCTTAGTTCAGAAACTTAGGCTTATTAAATAGGCTTTTTCAACAACTTAGGCTTATTAAATAGGTTCATTAAATACTTATTAAATAGGCTTATTAAACAGGCTTATTAAAGAGACTTATTAAATAGGCTCAATAAATAGGCTTATTAAATAGGCTCATCAAATATGCTTAATAAATAGGCTTATTAAATAGGCTTATTAAATAGGCTTATTAAATAGGCTTATTAAATAGACTTATTAAATAGGCTTATTAAATAGGCTTAATAAATAGGCTTATTAAATAGGCTCAATAAATAGGCTTATTAAATAGGCTCATTAAATACTTATTAAATAGGCGTATTAAATAGACTTATTAAATAGACTTATTAAATAGGCATATTAAATAGGCTTATTAAATAGGCTTATTAAATAGGCTTATTAAATAGACTTATTAAATAGCCTCATTAAATAGGCTTATTTTAGCAACTTAGGCTTTTTAAATAGCCTTATTACAGCAATGTAGACTTATTAAATAGGCTTATTCAGCAACTTAGGCTTATTAAATAGCCTTATTAAATAGGCTTATTTTAGCAACTTAGGCTTATTAAATAGGCTTATTTCAGCAACTTAGACTTATTAAAAAGCTTTATTTCAGCAACTTAGGCTTATGAAATAGGCTTATTTCAGCAACTTAGGCTTATTAAACAGCCTTATTAAATAGGCTTATTTCAGCAACTTGGGCTTATTAAATAGGCTTATTTCAGCAACTTAGACTTATTAAAAAGCTTTATTTCAGCAACCTAGGCTTATGAAATGGGCTTATTTCAGCAACTTAGGCTTATTAAACAGCCTTATTAAATAGGCTTATTTCAGCAACTTGGGCTTATTAAATAGGCTTATTTCAGCAACTTAGACTTATTAAATAGGCTTATTAAATAGGCTTATTAAATAGACTCATTAAATAGGCGTATGAAATGGGCTCAATAAATAGGCTTATTAAATAGGCTCAATAAATAGGCTTATTAAATAGGCTCAATAAATAGGCTCATTAAATAGGCTCAATAAATAGGCTTATTAAATAGGCTCATTAAATACTTATTAAATAGGTTTATTAAATAGGCGTATTAAATAGGCTCATTAAATAGGCTTATTAAATAGGCTTATTAAATAGGCTTATTAAATAGACTTATTAAATAGCCTCATTAAATAGGCTTATTTTAGCAACTTAGGCTTATTAAATAGGCTTAATTCAGCAACTTATGCTTATTAAATAGCCTTATTAAATAGGTTTATTTCAGCAACTTAGGCTTATTAAATAGCATTTTTAAATAGGTTTATTTCAGAAACTTAGACTTATGAAATATACCTTTTAAATAGGCTTAGTTCAGAAACTTAGGCTTATTAAATAGGCTTTTTCAACAACTTAGGCTTATTAAATAGGCTCATTAAATAGTTATTAAATAGGCTTATTAAACAGGCTTATTAAAGAGACTTATTAAATAGGCTCAATAAATAGGCTTATTAAATAGGCTCATCAAATATGCTTAATAAATAGGCTTATTAAATAGGCTTATTAAATAGGCTTATTAAATAGGCTTATTAAAATAGACTTATTAAATAGGCTTATTAAATAGGCTTAATAAATAGGCTTATTAAATATGCTCAATAAATAGGCTTATTAAATAGGCTCATTAAATACTTATTAAATAGGCGTATTAAATAGACTTATTAAATAGACTTATTAAATAGGCATATTAAATAGGCTTATTAAATAGGCTTATTAAATAGGCTTATTAAATAGACTTATTAAATAGGCTTATTTTAGCAACTTAGGCTTATTAAATAGGCTTATTTCAGCAACTTAGACTTATTAAAAAGCTTTATTTCAGCAACTTAGACTTATTAAATAGGCTTATTAAATAGGCTTATTAAATAGACTCATTAAATAGGCGTATGAAATGGGCTCAATAAATAGGCTTATTAAATAGGCTCAATAAATAGGCTTATTAAATAGGCTCAATAAATAGGCTCATTAAATAGGCTCAATAAATAGGCTTATTAAATAGGCTCATTAAATACTTATTAAATAGGTTTATTAAATAGGCGTATTAAATAGGCTCATTAAATAGGCTTATTAAATAGGCTTATTAAATAGGCTTATTAAATAGACTTATTAAATAGCCTCATTAAATAGGCTTATTTTAGCAACTTAGGCTTATTAAATAGGCTTAATTCAGCAACTTATGCTTATTAAATAGCCTTATTAAATAGGCTTATTTCAGCAACTTGGGCTTATTAAATAGGCTTATTTCAGCAACTTAGGCTTATTAAATAAGCTTATTTCAGCAACTTAGACTTATTAAATAGGCCTATTAAATAGGCTTATTAAATAGACTTATTAAATAGGCTCATTAAATACTTATTAAATAGGCTTATTAAATAGGCCTATTAAATAGACTTATTAAATAGACTCAATAAATAGGCTTATTAAATAGGCTTATTAAATAGGCTTATTAAATAGGCTTATTTCAGCAACTTAGGATAATTAAATAGGCTTATTTCAGCAACTTATGCTTATTAAATAGCCTTTTTAAACAGGTTTATTTCAGCAACTTAGGCTTATTAAATAGCATTTTTAAATAGGTTTATTTCAGAAACTTAGACTTATTAAATATACCTTTTTAAATAGGCTTAGTTCAGAAACTCGGGCTTTTTAAATAGGCTTATTTCAGCAACTTAGCCTCATTAAATAGCCTTATTAAATAGGCTTCTTTCAGCAACTTAGGCTTATTAAATAGCCTTATTAAATAGGCTTATTTTAGCAACTTAGACTTATTAAATCGACTAATTAAATAGACATTTCAGCAACTTAGGCTCATTAAATAGGCTTATGAAATATGCTTATTTCTGCAACTTAGACTTATTAGATAGGCCTATTAAATAGGTTTATTTCAGCAACATAGACTTATTAAATAGCCTTATTTCAGCAACTTAGGCTTATTAAAAAGGCTCATTTCAGCAACTTAGGCTTATTAAATAGCCTTATTTCAGCAACGTAGACTTATTAAATATGCTTATTCAGCAAATTAGGCTTATTAAATAGCCTTATTAAATAGGCTTATTAAATAGGCTCAATAAATAGGCTCATTAAATAGGCTCAATAAATAGGCTTATTAAATAGGCTCATTAAATACTTATTAAATAGGCTTATTAATTAGACTTATTAAATAGACTTATTAAATAGGCTTAATAAATAGACTTATTAAATAGGCTTATTAAAAAGGCTTATTAAATAGACTTATTAAATAGGCTCATTAAATACTTATTAAATAGGTTTTTTAAATAGGCGTATTAAATAGGCTCATTAAATAGGCTTATTAAATAGGCTTATTAAATAGGCTTATTAAATAGACTTATTAAATAGCCTCATTAAATAGGCTTATTTTAGCAACTTAGGCTTATTAAATAGGCTTAATTCAGTAACTTATGCTTATTAAATAGCCTTATTATATAGGCTTATTTCAGCAACTTAGGCTTATTAAATAAGCTTATTTCAGCAACTTAGACTTATTAAATAGGCCTATTAAATAGGTTTATTAAATAGACTTATTAAATAGGCTCATTAAATACTTATTAAATAGGCTTATTAAATAGACTTATTAAATAGGCTCAATAAATAGGCTTATTAAATAGGCTTATTAAATAGGCTTATTAAATAGGCTCAATAAATAGGCTTACTAAATAGGCTCAATAAATAGGCTTATTAAATAGGCTCAATAAATAGGCTTATTAAATAGGCTCAATAAATAGGCTTATTAAATAGGCTCATTAAATACTTATTAAATAGGCTTATTAAATAGACTTATTAAATAGACTTATTAAATAGGCTTATTAAATAGACTTTATTAAATAGGCTTATTAAAAAGGCTTATTAAATAGACTTAATAAATAGGCTCATTAAATACTTATTAAATAGGTTTATTAAATAGGCATATTAAATAGGCTTATTAAATAGGCGTATTAAATAGGCTTATTAAATAGGCGTATTAAATAGCCTCATTAAATAGGCTTATTTTAGCAACTTAGGCTTATTAAATAGGTTTATTTCAGCAACTTAGACTTATTAAATAGCCTTATTAAATAGGCTTATTTCAGCAACTTAGGCTTATTAAATAAGCTTATTTCAGCAACTTATGCTTATTAAATATCCTTATGAAACGGGTTTATTTGAGCAACTTAGACTTATTAAAAAGCCTTATTTCAGCAACTTAGGCTTATGAAATAGGCTTATTTCAGCAACTTAGGCTTATTAAACAGCCTCATTAAAGAGGCTTATTTCAGCAACTTTGGCTTATTAAATAGGCTTATTTCAGCAACTTAGACTTATTAAACAGGCTTATTAAATAGGCTTAATAAATAGACTTATTAAAAAGGCTCATTAAATACTTATTAAATAGGTTTTTTAAATAGGCGTATTAAATAGGCTCATTAAATAGGCTTATTAAATAGGCTTATTAAATAGGCTTATTAAATAGACTTATTAAATAGCCTCATTAAATAGGCTTATTTTAGCAACTTAGGCTTATTAAATAGGCTTAATTCAGCAACTTATGCTTATTAAATAGCCTTATTATATAGGCTTATTTCAGCAACTTAGGCTTATTAAATAAGCTTATTTCAGCAACTTAGACTTATTAAATAGGCCTATTAAATAGGCTTATAAAATAGACTTATTAAATAGGCTCATTAAATAGGCTCAATAAATAGGCTTATTAAATAGGCTCATTAAATACTTATTAAATAGGCTTATTAATTAGACTTATTAAATAGACTTATTAAATAGGCTTAATAAATAGACTTATTAAATAGGCTTATTAAAAAGGCTTATTAAATAGACTTATTAAATAGGCTCATTAAATACTTATTAAATAGGTTTTTTAAATAGGCGTATTAAATAGGCTCATTAAATAGGCTTATTAAATAGGCTTATTAAATAGGCTTATTAAATAGACTTATTAAATAGCCTCATTAAATAGGCTTATTTTAGCAACTTAGGCTTATTAAATAGGCTTAATTCAGTAACTTATGCTTATTAAATAGCCTTATTATATAGGCTTATTTCAGCAACTTAGGCTTATTAAATAAGCTTATTTCAGCAACTTAGACTTATTAAAAAGGCCTATTAAATATGCTTATTAAATAGACTTATTAAATAGGCTCATTAAATACTTATTAAATAGGCTTATTAAATAGGCTTATTAAATAGACTTATTAAATAGGCTCAATAAATAGGCTTATTAAATAGGCTTATTAAATAGGCTTATTAAATAGGCTCAATAAATAGGCTTACTAAATAGGCTCAATAAATAGGCTTATTAAGTAGGCTCAATAAATAGGCTTATTAAATAGGCTCAATAAATAGGCTTATTAAATAGGCTCATTAAATACTTATTAAATAGGCTTATTAAATAGACTTATTAAATAGACTTATTAAATAGGCTTATTAAATAGACTTTATTAAATAGGCTTATTAAAAAGGCTTATTAAATAGACTTAATAAATAGGCTCATTAAATACTTATTAAATAGGTTTATTAAATAGGCGTATTAAATAGGCTTATTAAATAGGCGTATTAAATAGGCTTATTAAATAGGCGTATTAAATAGCCTCATTAAATAGGCTTATTTTAGCAACTTAGGCTTATTAAATAGGTTTATTTCAGCAACTTAGACTTATTAAATAGCCTTATTAAATAGGCTTATTTCAGCAACTTAGGCTTATTAAATAAGCTTATTTCAGCAACTTATGCTTATTAAATATCCTTATGAAACAGGTTTATTTGAGCAACTTAGACTTATTAAAAAGCCTTATTTCAGCAACTTAGGCTTATGAAATAGGCTTATTTCAGCAACTTAGGCTTATTAAACAGCCTCATTAAAGAGGCTTATTTCAGCAACTTGGGCTTATTAAATAGGCTTATTTCAGCAACTTAGACTTATTAAACAGGCTTATTAAATAGGCTTAATAAATAGACTTATTAAAAAGGCTCATTAAATACTTATTAAATAGGTTTTTTAAATAGGCGTATTAAATAGGCTCATTAAATAGGCTTATTAAATAGGCTTATTAAATAGGCTTATTAAATAGACTTATTAAATAGCCTCATTAAATAGGCTTATTTTAGCAACTTAGGCTTATTAAATAGGCTTAATTCAGCAACTTATGCTTATTAAATAGCCTTATTATATAGGCTTATTTCAGCAACTTAGGCTTATTAAATAAGCTTATTTCAGCAACTTAGACTTATTAAATAGGCCTATTAAATAGGCTTATAAAATAGACTTATTAAATAGGCTCATTAAATACTTATTAAATCGGCTTATTAAATAGGCTTATTAAATAGACTTATTAAATAGGCTCAATAAATAGGCTTATTAAATAGGCTTATTAAATAGGCTTATTAAATAGGCTCAATAAATAGGCTTACTAAATAGGCTCAATAAATAGGCTTACTAAATAGGCTCAATAAATAGGCTTATTAAATAGGCTCAATAAATAGGCTTATTAAATAGGCTCAATAAATAGGCTTATTAAATAGGCTCATTAAATACTTATTACATAGGTTTATTAAATAGGCGTATTAAATACACTTTATTAAATAGGCTTATTAAAAAGGCTTATTAACTAGACTTAATAAATAGGCTCATTAAATACTTATTAAATAGGTTTATTAAATAGGCGTATTAAATAGGCTTATTAAATAGGCGTATTAAATAGGCTTATTAAATAGGCTTATTAAATGGACTTATTAAATAGCCTCATTAAATAGGCTTATTTTAGCAACTTAGGCTTATTAAATAGGTTTATTTCAGCAACTAAGACTTATTAAATAGCCTTATTAAATAGGCTTATTTCAGCAACTTAGGCTTATTAAATAAGCTTATTTCAGCAACATATGCTTATTAAATAGCCTTATTAAACAGGTTTATTTCAGCAACTTAGGCTTATTAAATAGCATTTTTTAATAGGTTTATTTTAGAAACTTAGACTTATTAAATATACTTTTTAAATAGGCTTAGTTCAGCAACTTAGGCTTATTAAAAAGGCTCATTTCAGCAATTTAGGCTTATTAAATAGCCTTATTTCAGCAACGTAGACTTATTAAATAGGCTTATTCAGCAACTTAGGCTTATTAAATAGCCTTATTAAATAGGCTTATTTTAGCAACTTAGGCTTATGAAATAGGCTTATTTCAGCAACTTAGGTTTATTAAACAGCCTTATTAAATAGGCTTATTTCAGCAACTTGGGCTTAATAAATAGGCTTATTTCAGCAACTTAGACTTATTAAATAGGCTTATTAAATAGGCTTATTAAATAGACTTATTAAATAGGCGTATGAAATGGGCTCAATAAATAGGCTTATTAAATAGGCTCAATAAATAGGCTTATTAAATAGGCTCAATAAATAGGCTCATTAAATAGGCTCAATAAATATGCTTATTAAATAGGCTCATTAAATACTTATTAAATAGGCTTATTAATTAGACTTATTAAATAGACTTATTAAATAGGCTTAATAAATAGACTTATTAAATAGGCTTATTAAAAAGGCTTATTAAATAGACTTATTAAATAGGCTCATTAAATACTTATTAAATAGGTTTATTAAATAGGCGTTTTAAATAGGCTCATTAAATAGGCTTATTAAATAGGCTTATTAAATAGGCTTATTAAATAGACTTATTAAATAGCCTCATTAAATAGGCTTATTTTAGCAACTTAGGCTTATTAAATAGGCTTAATTCAGCAACTTATGCTTATTAAATAGCCTTATTATATAGGCTTATTTCAGCAACTTAGGCTTATTAAATAAGCTTATTTCAGCAACTTAGACTTATTAAATAGGCCTATTAAATAGGCTTATAAAATAGACTTATTAAATAGGCTCATTAAATACTTATTAAATCGGCTTATTAAATAGGCTTATTAAATAGACTTATTAAATAGGCTCAATAAATAGGCTTATTAAATAGGCTTATTAAATAGGCTTATTAAATAGGCTTATTAAATAGGCTCAATAAATAGGCTTACTAAATAGGCTCAATAAATAGGCTTATTAAATAGGCTCAATAAATAGGCTTATTAAATAGGCTCAATAAATAGGCTTATTAAATAGGCTCATTAAATACTTATTAAATAGGTTTATTAAATAGGCGTATTAAATACACTTTATTAAATAGGCTTATTAAAAAGGCTTATTAAATCGACTTAATACATAGGCTCATTAAATACTTATTAAATAGGTTTATTAAATAGGCGTATTAAATAGGCTTATTAAATAGGCGTATTAAATAGGCTTATTAAATAGGCTTATTAAATGGACTTATTAAATAGCCTCATTAAATAGGCTTATTTTAGCAACTTAGGCTTATTAAATAGGTTTATTTCAGCAACTTAGACTTATTAAATAGCCTTATTAAATAGGCTTATTTCAGCAACTTAGGCTTATTAAATAAGCTTATTTCAGCAACTTATGCTTATTAAATAGCCTTATTAAACAGGTTTATTTCAGCAACTTAGGCTTATTAAATAGCATTTTTAAATAGGTTTATTTCAGAAACTTAGACTTATTAAATATACTTTTTAAATAGGCTCAGTTCAGAAACTTAGACTTATTAAATAGCCTTAATTCAGCAACTTAGGCTTATTAAAAAGGCTCATTTCAGCAACTTAGGCTTATTAAATAGCCTTATTTCAGCAACGTAGACTTATTAAATAGGCTTATTCAGCAACTTAGGCTTATTAAATAGCCTTATTAAATAGGCTTATTTTAGCAACTTAGGCTTATGAAATAGGCTTATTTCAGCAACTTAGGTTTATTAAACAGCCTTATTAAATAGGCTTATTTCAGCAACTTGGGCTTAATATATAGGCTTATTTCAGCAACTTAGACTTATTAAATAGGCTTATTAAATAAGCTTATTAAATAGACTTATTAAATAGGCGTATGAAATGGGCTCAATAAATAGGCTTATTAAATAGGCTCAATAAATAGGCTTATTAAATAGGCTCAATAAATAGGCTCATTAAATAGGCTCAATAAATATGCTTATTAAATATGCTCATTAAATACTTATTAAATAGGCTTATTAATTAGACTTATTAAATAGACTTATTAAATAGGCTTAATAAATAGACTTATTAAATAGGCTTATTAAAAAGGCTTATTAAATAGACTTATTAAATAGGCTCATTAAATAGGTTTATTAAATAGGCGTATTAAATAGGCTCATTAAATAGGCTTATTAAATAGGCTTATTAAATAGGCTTATTAAATAGACTTATTAAATAGCCTCATTAAATAGGCTTATTTTAGCAACTTAGGCTTATTAAATAGGCTTATTTCAGCAACTTAGGCTTATTAAATAAGCTTATTTCAGCAACTTAGACTTATTAAATAGGCCTATTAAATAGGCTTATTAAATAGACTTATTAAATAGGCTCATTAAATACTTATTAAATAGGCTTATTAAATAGGCTTATTAAATAGACTTATTAAATAGGCTCAATAAATAGGCTTATTAAATAGGCTTATTAAATAGGCTTATTAAATAGGCTTATTAAATAGGCTCAATAAATAGGCTTATTAAATAGGCTCAATAAATAGGCTTATTAAATAGGCTCAATAAATAGGCTTATTAAATAGGCTCAATAAATAAGCTTATTAAATAGGCTCATTAAATACTTATTAAATAGGCTTATTAAATAGACTTATTAAATAGACTTATTAAATAGGCTTATTAAATAGATTTTATTAAATAGGCTTATTAAAAAGGCTTATTAAATTGACTTATTAAATAGCCTCATTAAATAGGCTTATTTCAGCAACTTAGACTTATTAAATAGCCTTATTAAATAGGCTTATTTCAGCAACTTAGGCTTATTAAATAAGCTTATTTCAGCAACTTATGCTTATTAAATAGCCTTATTAAACAGGTTTATTTCAGCAACTTAGGCTTATTAAATAGCATTTTTAAATAGGTTTATTTCAGAAACTTAGACTTATTAAATAGCCTTATTTCAGCAACTTAGACTTATTAAATAGGCTTATTTCAGCAACTTAGGCTTATTAAATAGGCGTATTCAGCAACTTAGGCTTATTAAATAGGCTTATTTCAGCAACTTAGACTTATTAAATAGCCTTATTTCAGCAACTTACGCTTATTAAATAGGCTTATTTCAGCAACTTAGGCTTATTAAATAGCCTTATTAAATAGGCTTATTTCAGCAACTTGGGCTTATTAAAAGGCTTATTTCAATAACTTAGGCTTATTAAATAGCCTTATTAAATAGGCTTATTTCAGCAACTTGGGCTTATTAAAAGGCTTATTTCAACAACTTAGGCTTAATAAAAATAGGCTTATTCAGCAACTTAGGATTATTAAATAGGCTTATTAAATAGACTTATTTCAGCAACTTAGGCTTATTAAATAGGCTTATTCAGCAACTTATATTAAATAGGCTCATTAAATACTTATTAAATAGGCTTATTAAACAGGCTTATTAAATAGACTTATTAAATAGGCTCAATAAATAGGCTTATTAAATAGGCTCATTAAATCGGCTTAATAAATAGGCTTATTAAATATGTTTATTAAATAGGCTTATTAAATAGGCTAATTAAATAGACTTATTAAATAGGCTTATTAAATAGGCTTATTAAATAGGCTTAATAAATAGGCTTATTAAATAGGCTCAATAAATAGGCTTAATAAATAGGCTCATTGAATATTCTTTAAATAGGCTTATTAAATAGACTTATTAAATAGGCTCATTAAATACTTATTAAATAGGCTTATTAAATAGGCTCATTAAATAGACTTATTAAATAGGCTCAATAAATAGGCTTATTAAATAGGCTTATTAAATAGGCTTATTAAATAGGCTTATTAAATAGGCTTATTAAATAGGCTTAATTCAGCAACTTATGCTTATTAAATAGCATTATTATATATGCTTATTTCAGCAACTTATTCTTATTAAATAAGCTTATTTCAGCAACTTAGACTTATTAAATAAGCCTATTAAATAGGCTTATTAAATAGACTTATTAAATAGGCTCATTAAATACTTATTAAATAGGCTCAATAAATAGGCTTATTAAATAGGCTTATTAAATAGGCTTATTAAATAGGCTTATTAAATAGGCTCAATAAATAGGCTTACTAAATAGGCTCAATAAATAGGCTTACTAAATAGGCTTATTAAATAGGCTTATTAAATAGGCTCAATAAATAGGCTTATTAAATAGGCTCAATAAATAGGCTTATTAAATAGGCTAATTAAATACTTATTAAATAGGCTTATTAAATAGACGTATTAAATAGACTTATTAAATAGGCTTATTAAATAGACTTTATTAAATAGGCTTATTAAAAAGGCTTATTAAATAGACTTAATAAATAGGCTCATTAAATACTTATTAAATCGGTTTATTAAATAGGCGTATTAAATAGGCTTATTTTATAGGCGTATTAAATAGGCTTATTAAATAGGCTTATTAAATGGACTTATTAAATAGCATCATTAAATAGGCTTATTTTAGCAACTTAGGCTTATTAAACATGTTTATTTCAGCAACTTAGACTTATTAAATAGCCTTATTAAATAGGCTTATTTCAGCAACTTAGGCTTATTAAATAAGCTTGTTTCAGCAACTTATGCTTATTAAATAGCCTTATTAAACAGGGTTATTTCAGCAACTTAGACTTATTAAATATACCTTTTTAAATAGGCTTAGTTCAGAAACTTAGGCTTTTTAAATAGGCTTATTTCAGCAACTTAGGCTCATTAAATAGCCTTATTAAATAGGCTTATTTCAGCAACTTAGGCTTATTAAATAGCCTTATTAAATAGGCTTATTTTAGCAACTTAGACTTATTAAATCGACTAGTTAAATAGACATTTCAGCAACTTAGGCTCATTAAATAGGCTTATTTCAGCAACTTAGGCTTATTAAATAGCCTTATTAAATAGGCTTATTTCAGCAACTTGGGCTTATTAAATAGGCTTATTTCAGCAACTTAGGCTTAATAAAAATAGGCTTATTCAGCAACTTAGGCTTATTAAATAGGCTTATTAAATAGACTCATTTCAGCAACTTAGGCTTATTAAATAGGCTTATTTCAGCAACTTAGGCTTATTAAATAGCCTTATTTCAGCAACTTAGACTTATTAAATAGGCTTATTTCAGCAACTTATGCTTATTAAATAGGCGTATTCAGCAACTTAGGCTTATTAAATAGGCTTATTTCAGCAAATTAGACTTATTAAATAGCCTTATTTCAGCAACTTACGCTTATTAAATAGGCTTATTTCAGCAACTTAGGCTTATTAAATAGCCTTATTAAATAGGCTTATTTCAGCAACTTGGGCTTATTAAAAGGCTTATTTCAACAACTTAGGCTTAATAAAAATAGGCTTATTCAGCAACTTAGGCTTATTAAATAGGCTTATTAAATAGACTTATTTCAGCAACTTAGGCTTATTAAATAGGCTTATTCAGCAACTTATATTAAATAGGCTCATTAAATACTTATTAAATAGGCTTATTAAACAGGCTTATTAAATAGACTTATTAAATAGGCTCAATAAATAGGCTTATTAAATAGGCTCATTAAATCGGCTTAATAAATAGGCTTATTAAATATTGTTATTAAATAGGCTTATTAAATAGGCTAATTAAATAGACTTATTAAATAGGCTTATTAAATAGGCTTATTAAATAGGCTTAATAAATAGGCTTATTAAATAGGCTCAATAAATAGGCTTAATAAATAGGCTCATTGAATATTCTTTAAATAGGCTTATTAAATAGACTTATTAAATAGGCTCATTAAATACTTATTAAATAGGCTTATTAAATAGGTTCATTAAATAGACTTATTAAATAGGCTCAATAAATAGGCTTATTAAATAGGCTTATTAAATAGGCTTATTAAATAGGCTTATTAAATAGGCTTATTAAATAGGCTTAATTCAGCAACTTATGCTTATTAAATAGCATTATTATATATGCTTATTTCAGCAACTTATTCTTATTAAATAAGCTTATTTCAGCAACTTAGACTTATTAAATAAGCCTATTAAATAGGCTTATTAAATAGACTTATTAAATAGGCTCATTAAATACTTATTAAATAGGCTCAATAAATAGGCTTATTAAATAGACTTATTAAATAGGCTCAATAAATAAGCTTTTTAAATAGGCTTATTAAATAGGCTTATTAAATAGGCTTATTAAATAGGCTCAATAAATAGGCTTACTAAATAGGCTCAATAAATAGGCTTATTAAATAGGCTCAATAAATAGGCTTATTAAATAGGCTCAATAAATAGGCTTATTAAATAGGCTCATTAAATACTTATTAAATAGGCTTATTAATTAGACTTATTAAATAGACTTATTAAATAGGCTTATTAAATAGACTTTATTAAGTAGGCTTATTAAAAAGGCTTATTAAATAGACTTAATAAATAGGCTCATTAAATACTTATTAAATAGGTTTATTAAATAGGCGTATTAAATAGGCTTATTAAATAAGCGTATTAAATAGGCTTATTAAATAGGCTTATTAAATGGACTCATTAAATAGCCTCATTAAATAGGCTTATTTTATCAACTTAGGCTTATTAAATAGGTTTATTTCAGCAACTTAGACTTATTAAATAGCCTTATTAAATAGGCTTATTTCAGCAACTTAGGCTTATTAAATAAGCTTATTTCAGCAACTTATGCTTATTAAATAGCCTTATTAAACAGGTTTATTTCAGCAACTTAGGCTTATTAAATAGCATTTTTATATAGGTTTATTTCAGAAACTTAGACTTATTAAATATACCTTTTTAAATAGGCTTAGTTCAGAAACTTAGGCTTATTAAATAGGCTTTTTCAGCAACTTAGGCTTATTAAATAGGCTCATTAAATACTTATTAAATAGGCTTATTAAACAGGCTTATAAAATAGACTTATTAAATAGGCTCAATAAATAGGCTTATTAAGTAGGCTCATCAAATATGCTTAATAAATAGGCTTATTAAATAGGCTTATTAAATAGACTTATTAAATAGTCTTATTAAATAGGCTTAATAAATAGGCTTATTAAATAGGCTCAACAAATAGGCTTATTAAATAGGCTCATTAAATACTTATTAAATAGGCGTATTAAATAGACTTATTAAATAGACTTATTAAATAGGCATATTAAATAGGCTTATTAAATAGGCTTGTTAAATAGGCTTATTAAATAGACTTATTAAATAGCCTCATTAAATAGGCTTATTTTAGCAACTTAGGCTTTTTTAAATAGGCTTATTTCAGCAACTTAGACTTATTAAATAGCCTTATTTCAGCAACTTAGGCTTATTAAAAAGGCTCATTTCAGCAACTTAGGCTTATTATATAGCCTTATTTCAGCAACGTAGACTTATTAGATAGGTTATTCAGCAACTTAGGCTTATTAAATAGCCTTATTAAATAGGCTTATTTTAGCAACTTAGGCTTATTAAATAGGCTTATTTCAGCAACTTAGACTTATTAAAAAGCCTTATTTCAGCAACTTAGGCTTATGAAATAGGCTTATTTCAGAAACTTAGGCTTATTAAACAGCCTTATTAAATAGGCTTATTTCAGCAACTTGGGCTTATTAAATAGGCTTATTTCAGCAACTTAGACTTATTAAATAGGCTTATTAAATAGGCTTATTAAATAGACTTATTAAATAGGCGTATGAAATGGGCTCAATAAATAGGCTTATTAAATAGGCTCAATAAATAGGCGTATTAAATAGGCTCAATAAATAGGCTTATTAAATAGGCTTATTAAATAGGCTTATTAAATAGACTTATTAAATAGCCTCATTAAATAGGCTTATTTTAGCAACTTAGGCTTATTAAATAGGCTTAATTCAGCAACTTATGCTTATTAAATAGCCTTATTATATAGGCTTATTTCAGCAACTTAGGCTTATTAAATAAGCTTATTTCAGCAACTTAGACTTATTAAATAGGCCTATAAAATAGGCTTATTAAATAGACTTATTAAATAGGCTCATTAAATACTTATTAAATAGGCTTATTAAATAGGCTTATTAAATACACTTATTAAATAGGCTCAATAAATAGGCTTATTAAATAGGCTTATTAAATAGGCTTATTAAATAGGCTTATTAAATAGGCTCAATAAATAGGCTTACTAAATAGGCTCAATAAATAGGCTTATTAAATAGGCTCAATAAATAGGCTTATTAAATAGGCTCAATAAATAGGCTTATTAAATAGGCTCAATAAATAGGCTTATTAAATAGGCGCAATGAATAGGCTCATTAAATAGGCTCAATAAATAGGCTTATTAAATAGGCTCATTAAATACTTATTAAATAGGTTTATTAAATAGGCGTATTAAATAGGCTCATTAAATAGGCTTATTAAATAGGCTTATTAAATAGACTTATTAAATAGCCTCATTAAATAGGCTTATTTTAGCAACTTAGGCTTATTAAATAGGCTTAATTCAGCAACTTATGCTTATTAAATAGCCTTATTATATAGGCTTATTTCAGCAACTTAGGCTTATTAAATAAGTTTATTTCAGCAACTTAGACTTATTAAATAGGCCTATAAAATAGGCTTATTAAATAGACTTATTAAATAGGCTCATTAAATACTTATTAAATAGGCTTATTAAATAGGCTTATTAAATAGACTTATTAAATAGGCTCAATAAATAGGCTTATTGAATAGGCTTATTAAATAGGCTTATTAAATAGGCTTATTAAATAGGCTTATTAAATAGGCTCAATAAATAGGCTTACTAAATAGGCTCAATAAATAGGCTTATTAAATAGGCTCAATAAATAGGCTTATTAAATAGGCTCAATAAATAGGCTTATTAAATAGGCTCATTAAATACTTATTAAATAGGCTTATTAAATAGGCTTATTAAATAGGCTTATTAAATAGACTTATTAAATAGCCTCATTAAATAGGCTTATTTTAGCAACTTAGGCTTATTAAATAGGCTTAATTCAGCAACTTATGCTTATTAAATTGCCTTATTATATAGGCTTATTTCAGCAACTTAGGCTTATTAAATAAGCTTATTTCAGCAACTTAGACTTATTAAATAGGCCTATAAAATAGGCTTATTAAATAGACTTATTAAATAGGCTCATTGAATACTTATTAAATAGGCTTATTAAATAGGCTTATTAAATACACTTATTAAATAGGCTCAATAAATAGGCTTATTAAATAGGCTTATTAAATAGGCTTATTAAATAGGCTTATTAAATAGGCTCAATAAATAGGCTTACTAAATAGGCTCAATAAATAGGCTTATTAAATAGGCTCAATAAATAGGCTTATTAAATAGGCTCAATAAATAGGCTTATTAAATAGGCTCAATAAATAGGCTTATTAAATAGGCGCAATGAATAGGCTCATTAAATAGGCTCAATAAATAGGCTTATTAAATAGGCTCATTAAATACTTATTAAATAGGTTTATTAAATAGGCGTATTAAATAGGCTCATTAAATAGGCTTATTAAATAGGCTTATTAAATAGGCTTATTAAATAGACTTATTAAATAGCCTCATTAAATAGGCTTATTTTAGCAACTTAGGCTTATTAAATAGGCTTAATTCAGCAACTTATGCTTATTAAATAGCCTTATTATATAGGCTTATTTCAGCAACTTAGGCTTATTAAATAAGTTTATTTCAGCAACTTAGACTTATTAAATAGGCCTATAAAATAGGCTTATTAAATAGACTTATTAAATAGGCTCATTAAATACTTATTAAATAGGCTTATTAAATAGGCTTATTAAATAGACTTATTAAATAGGCTCAATAAATAGGCTTATTGAATAGGCTTATTAAATAGGCTTATTAAATAGGCTTATTAAATAGGCTTATTAAATAGGCTCAATAAATAGGCTTACTAAATAGGCTCAATAAATAGGCTTATTAAATAGGCTCAATAAATAGGCTTATTAAATAGGCTCAATAAATAGGCTTATTAAATAGGCTCATTAAATACTTATTAAATAGGCTTATTAAATAGACTTATTAAATAGACTTATTAAATAGGCTTATTAAATAGACTTTATTAAATAGGCTTATTAAAAAGGCTTATTAAATAGACTTAATAAATATGCTCATTAAATACTTATTAAATCGGTTTATTAAATAGGCGTATTAAATAGGCTTATTAAATATGCGTATTAAATAGGCTTATTAAATAGGCTTATTAAATGGACTTATTAAATAGCCTCATTAAATAGGCTATTTTAGCAACTTAGGCTTATTAAATATGTTTATTTCAGCAACTTAGACTTATTAAATAGCCTTATTAAATAGGCTTATTTCAGCAACTTAGGCTTATTAAATAAGCTTGTTTCAGCAACTTATGCTTATTAAATAGCCTTATTAAACTGGTTTATTTCAGCAACTTAGATTTATTAAATAGCATTTTTAAATAGGTTTATTTCAGAAACTTAGACTTATTAAATATACCTTTTTAAATAGGCTTAGTTCAGAAACTTAGGCTTTTTAAATAGGCTTATTTCAGCAACTTAGGCTCATTAAATAGCCTTATTAAATAGGCTTATTTCAGCAACATATGCTTATTAAATAGCCTTATTAAATAGGCTTATTTTAGCAACTTAGACTTATTAAATCGACTAGTTAAAAAGCCTTATTTCAGCAACTTAGGCTTATGAAATAGGCTTATTTCAGCAACTTAGGCTTATTAAACAGCCTTATTAAATAGGCTTATTTCAGCAACTTGGGCTTATTAAATAGGCTTGTTTCAGCAACTTAGACTTATTTAATAGGCTTATTAAATAGGCGTATTAAATAGAGTTATTAAATAGGCGTATGAAATGGGCTCAATAAATAGGCTTATTAAATAGGCTTATTAAATAGACTTATTAAATAGGCGTATGAAATGGGCTCAATAAATAGGCTTATTAAATAGGCTCAACAAATAGGCTTATTAAATAGGCTCAATAAATAGGCTCATTAAATAGGCTCAATAAATAGGCGTATTAAATAGGCTCATTAAATACTTATTAAATAGACTTATTAATTAGACTTATTAAATAGACTTATTAAATAGGCTTAATAAATAGGCTTATTAAATAGGCTTATTAAATAGACTAATTAAATAGCCTCATTAAATAGGCTTATTTTAGCAATGTAGGCTTATTAAATAGGCTTAATTCAGCAACTTATGCTTATTAAATAGCCTTATTATATAGGCTTATTT
Source organism: Petromyzon marinus (assembly GCF_048934315.1). NCBI lineage: Eukaryota > Metazoa > Chordata > Hyperoartia > Petromyzontiformes > Petromyzontidae > Petromyzon > Petromyzon marinus. Next base: position 1,494,693 of record NW_027422993.1, on the reverse strand, counting down.
CAGCAACTTAGGCTTATTAAATAGGCCTATTAAATAGGCTTATTAAATAGACTTATTAAATAGGCTCATTAAATACTTATTAAATAGGCTTATTAAATAGGCTTATTAAATAGACTTATTAAATAGGCTCAATAAATAGGCTTATTAAATAGGCTGATTAAATAGGCTTATTAAATAGGCTTATTAAATAGGCTTACTAAATAGGCTCAATAAATAGGCTTATTAAATAGGCTCATTAAATACCTATTAAATAGGCTTATTAAATAGACTTATTAAATAGACATTAAATAGGCTTATTAAATAGACTTTATTAAATAGGCTTATTAAAAATGCTTATTAAATAGACTTAATAAATAGGCTCATTAAATACTTATTAAATAGGTTTATTAAATAGGCGTATTAAATAGGCTTATTAAATAGGCGTATTATATAGGCTTATTAAATAGGCTTATTAAATTGACTTATTAAATAGCCTCATTAAATAGGCTTATTTTAGCAACGTAGGCTTATTAAATAGGTTTATTTCAGCAACTTAGACTTATTAAATAGCCTTATTAAATAGGCTTATTTCAGCAACTTATGCTTCTTAAATAGCATTTTTAAATATGTTTATTTCAGAAACTTAGACCTATTAAATATACCTTTTTAAATAGGCTTAGTTCAGAAACTTAGGCTTATTAAATAGGCTTTTTCAGCAACTTAGGCTTATTAAATAGGCTCATTAAATACTTATTAAATAGGCTTATTAAACAGGCTTATTAAAGAGACGTATTAAATAGGCTCAATAAATAGGCTTATTAAATAGGCTCATCAAATATGCTTAATAAATAGGCTTATTAAATAGGCTTATTAAATAGGCTTATTAAATAGGTTTATTAAATAGACTTATTAAATAGGCTTATTAAATAGGCTTAATAAATAGGCTTATTAAATAGGCTCAATAGATAGGCTTATTAAATAGGCTCATTAAATACTTATTAAATAGGCGTATTAAATAGACTTATTAAATAGACTTATAAAATAGGCATATTAAATAGGCTTATTAAATAGGCTTATTAAATAGACTTATTAAATAGACTTATTAAATGGCCTCATTAAATAGGCTTATTTTAGCAACTTAGGCTTTTTAAATAGGCTTATTTCAGCAACTTAGACTTATTAAATAGCCTTATTTCGGCAACTTAGGCTTATTAAAAAGGCTCATTTCAGCAACTTAGGCTTATTAAATAGCCTTATTTCAGCAACGTAGACTTATTAAATAGGCTTATTCAGCAACTTAGGCTTATTAAATAGCCTTATTAAATAGGCTTATTTTAGCAACTTAGGCTTATTAAATAGGCTTATTTCAGCAACTTAGACTTATTAAAAAGCCTTATTTCAGCAACTTAGGCTTATGAAATAGGCTTATTTTAGCAACTTAGGCTTATTAAACAGCCTTATTAAATAGGCTTATTTCAGCAACTTGGGCTTATTAAATAGGCTTATTTCAGCAACTTAGACTTATTAAATAGGCTTATTAAATAGGCTTATTAAATAGACTTATTAAATAGGCGTATGAAATGGGCTCAATAAATAGGCTTATTAAATAGGCTCAATAAATAGGCCTATTAAATAGGCTCAATAAATAGGCTCATTAAATAGGCTCAATAAATAGGCTTATTAAATAGGCTCATTAAATACTTATTAAATAGGTTTATTAAATAGGCGTATTAAATAGGCTAATTAAATAGGCTTATTAAATAGGCTTATTAAATAGTCTTATTAAATAGACTTATTAAATAGCCTCATTAAATAGGCTTATTTTAGCAACTTAGCCTTATTAAACAGGTTTATTTCAGCAACTTAGGCTTATTAAATAGCATTTTTAAATAGGTTTATTTCAGAAACTTAGACTTATTAAATATACCTTTTTAAATAGGCTTAGTTCAGAAACTTAGTCTTTTTAAATAGGCTTATTTCAGCAACTTAGCCTCATTAAATAGCCTTATTAAATAGGCTTATTTTAGCAACTTAGACTTATTAAATCGACTATTTAAATAGACATTTCAGCAACGTAGGCTCATTAAATAGGCTTATGAAATATGCTTATTTCTGCAACTTAGACTTATTAGATAGGCCTATTAAATAGGCTTATTTCAGCAACATAGACTTATTAAATAGCCTTATTTCAGCAACTTAGGCTTATTAAAAAGGCTCATTTCAGCAACTTAGGCTTATTAAATAGCCTTATTTCAGCAACGTAGACTTATTAAATAGGCTTATTCAGCAACTTAGGCTTATTAAATAGCCTTATTAAATAGGCTTATTTTAGCAACTTAGGCTTATTAAATTGGCTTATTTCAGCAACTTAGACTTATTAAAAAGCCTTATTTCAGCAACTTAGGCTTATGAAATAGGCTTATTTCAGCAACTTAGGTTTATTAAACAGCCTTATTAAATAGGCTTATTTCAGCAACTTGGGCTTATTAAATAGGCTTATTTCAGCAACTTAGACTTATTAAATAGGCTTATTAAATAGGCTTATTAAATAGACTTATTAAATAGGCGTATGAAATGGGCTCAATAAATAGGCTTATTAAATATGCTCAATAAATAGGCTTATTAAATAGGCTCAATAAATAGGCTCATTAAATAGGCTCAATAAATAGGCTTATTAAATAGGCTCATTAAATACTTATTAAATAGGCTTATTAATTAGACTTATTAAATAGACTTATTAAATAGCCTTAATAAATAGACTTATTAAATAGGCTTATTAAAAAGGCTTATTAAATAGACTTATTAAATAGGCTCATTAAATACTTATTAAATAGGTTTATTAAATAGGCGTATTAAATAGGCTCATTAAATAGGCTTATTAAATAGGCTTATTAAATAGGCTTATTAAATAGACTTATTAAATAGCCTCATTAAATAGGCTTATTTTAGCAACTTAGGCTTATTAAATAGGCTTAATTCAGCAACTTATGCTTATTAAATAGCCTTATTATATAGGCTTATTTCAGCAACTTAGGCTTATTAAATAAGCTTATTTCAGCAACTTAGACTTATTAAATAGGCCTATTAAATAGGCTTATTAAATAGACTTATTAAATAGGCTCATTAAATACTTATTAAATAGGCTTATTAAATAGGCTTATTAAATAGGCTTATTAAATAGGCTTATTAAATAGGCTCAATAAATAGGCTTACTAAATAGGCTCAATAAATAGACTTAATAAATAGGCTCATTAAATACTTATTAAATAGGTTTATTAAATAGGCGTATTAAATAGGCTTATTAAATAGGCGTATTAAATAGGCGTATTAAATAGGCGTATTAAATAGACTTATTTAATAGGCATATTAAATAGGCTTATTAAATAGACTTTATTAAATAGGCTTATTAAAAAGGCTTATTAAATAGACTTAGTAAATAGCCTCATTAAATACTTATTAAATAGGTTTATTAAATAGGCGTATTAAATAGGCTTATTAAATACACGTATTAAATAGGCTTATTAAATAGGCTTATTAAATAGGCTCAATAAATAGGCTTATTAAATAGGCTTATTAAATAGGCTTATTAAATAGGCTTATTAAATAGGCTTATTAAATAGGCTCAATAAATAGGCTTACTAAATAGGCTCAATAAATAGACTTAATAAATAGGCTCATTAAATACTTATTAAATAGGTTTATTAAATAGGCGTATTAAATAGGCTTATTAAATAGGCGTATTAAATAGGCGTATTAAATAGGCGTATTAAATAGACTTATTTAATAGGCATATTAAATAGGCTTATTAAATAGACTTTATTAAATAGGCTTATTAAAAAGGCTTATTAAATAGACTTAGTAAATAGCCTCATTAAATACTTATTAAATAGGTTTATTAAATAGGCGTATTAAATAGGCTTATTAAATACACGTATTAAATAGGCTTATTAAATAGGCTTATTAAATAGGCTCAATAAATAGGCTTATTAAATAGGCGTATTAAATAGGCTTATTAAATAGGTGTATTAAATAGGCTTATTAAATAGGCTTATTAAATGGACTTATTAAATAGCCTCATTAAATAGGCTTATTTTAGCAACTTAGGCTTATTAAATAGGTTTATTTCAGCAACTTAGACTTATTAAATAGCCTTATTAAATAGGCTTATTTCAGCAACTTAGGCTTATTAAATAAGCTTATTTCAGCAACTTATGCTTATTAAATAGCCTTATTAAACAGGTTTATTTCAGCAACTTAGGCTTATTAAATAGCATTTTTAAATAGGTTTATTTCAGAAACTTAGACTTATTAAATATACCTTTTTAAATAGGCTTAGTTCAGAAACTTAGGCTTATTAAATAGGCTTTTTCAGCAACTTAGGCTTATTAAATAGGCTCATTAAATACTTATTAAATAGGCTTATTAAACAGGCTTATAAAATAGACTTATTAAATAGGCTCAATAAATAGGCTTATTAAATAAGCTCATCAAATATGCTTAATAAATAGGCTTATTAAATAGGCTTATTAAATAGGCTTATTAAATAGGCTCATTAAATACTTATTAAATAGGCGTATTAAATAGGCGTATTAAATAGACTTATTTAATAGGCATATTAAATAGGCTTATTAAATAGGCTTATTAAATAGGCTTATTAAATAGACTGATTAAATAGCCTCATTAAATAGGCTTATTTTAGCAACTTAGGCTTTTTTAAATAGGCTTATTTCAGCAACTTAGACTTATTAAATAGCCTTATTTCAGCAACTTAGGCTTATTAAAAAGGCTCATTTCAGCAACTTAGGCTTATTAAATAGCCTTATCTCAGCAACGTAGACTTATTAAATAGGCTTATTCAGCAACTTAGGCTTATTAAATAGCCTTATTAAATAGGCTTATTTTAGCAACTTAGGCTTATTAAATAGGCTTATTTCAGCAACTTAGACTTAGTAAAAAGCCTTATTTCAGCAACTTAGGCTTATGAAATTGGCTTATTTCAGCAACTTAGGCTTATTAAACAGCCTTATTAAATAGGCTTATTTCAGCAACTTGGGCTTATTAAATAGGCTTATTTCAGCAACTTAGACTTATTAAATAGGCTTATTAAATAGGCTTATTAAATAGACTTATTAAATAGGCGTATGAAATGGGCTCAATAAATAGGCTTATTAAATAGGCTCAATAAATAGGCGTATTAAATAGGCTCAATAAATAGGCTTATTAAATAGGCTTATTAAATAGGCTTATTAAATAGACTTATTAAACAGACTCATTAAATAGGCTTATTTTAGCAACTTAGGCTTATTAAATAGGCTTAATTCAGCAACTTATGCTTATTAAATAGCCTTATTATATAGGCTTATTTCAGCAACTTAGGCTTATTAAATAAGCTTATTTCAGCAACTTAGACTTATTAAATAGGCCTATAAAATAGGCTTATTAAATAGACTTATTAAATAGGCTCATTAAATACTTATTAAATAGGCTTATTAAATAGGCTTATTAAATAGACTTATTAAATAGGCTCAATAAATAGGCTTATTAAATAGGCTTATTAAATAGGCTCATTAAATAGGCTTATTAAATAGGCTTATTAAATAGGCTCAATAAATAGGCTTACTAAATAGGCTCAATAAATAGGCTTATTAAATAGGCTCAATAAATAGGCTTATTAAATAGGCTCAATAAATAGGCTTATTAAATAGGCTCATTAAATACTTATTAAATAGGCTTATTAAATAGACTTATTAAATAGACTTATTAAATAGGCTTATTAAATAGACTTTATTAAATAGGCTTATTAAAAAGGCTTATTAAATAGACTTAATAAATATGCTCATTAAATACTTATTAAATCGGTTTATTAAATAGGCGTATTAAATAGGCTTATTAAATAGGCGTATTAAATAGGCTTATTAAATAGGCTTATTAAATGGACTTATTAAATAGCCTCATTAAATAGGCTTATTTTAGCAACTTAGGCTTATTAAATATGTTTATTTCAGCAACTTAGACTTATTAAATAGCCTTATTAAATAGGCTTATTTCAGCAACTTAGGCTTATTAAATAAGCTTGTTTCAGCAACTTATGCTTATTAAATAGCCTTATTAAACAGGTTTATTTCAGCAACTTAGATTTATTAAATAGCATTTTTAAATAGGTTTATTTCAGAAACTTAGACTTATTAAATATACCTTTTTAAATAGGCTTAGTTCAGAAACTTAGGCTTTTTAAATAGGCTTATTTCAGCAACTTAGGCTCATTAAATAGCCTTATTAAATAGGCTTATTTCAGCAACATAGGCTTATTAAATAGCCTATTAAATAGGCTTATTTTAGCAACTTAGACTTATTAAATCGACTAGTTAAATAGACATTTCAGCAACTTAGGCTCATTAAATAGGCTTATGAAATATGCTTATTTCTGCAACTTAGACTTATTAGATAGGCCTATTAAATAGGCTTATTTCAGCAACTTAGGCTTATTAAATAGCATTATTTCAGCAACTTACGCTTATTAAATAGGCTTATTTCAGCAACTTAGGCTTATTAAATAGCCTTATTAAATAGGCTTATTTCAGCAACTTGGGCTTATTAAATAGGCTTATTTCAGCAACTTAGGCTTAATAAAAATAGGCTTATTCAGCAACTTAGGCTTATTAAATAGGCTTATTAAATAGACTTATTTCAGCAACTTAGGCTTATTAAATAGGCTTTTTTCAGCAACTTAGGCTTATGAAATAGCCTTATTTCAGCAACTTAGACTTATTAAATAGGCTTATTTCAGCAACTTAGGCTTATTAAATAGGCTTATTCAGCAACTTAGGCTTATTAAATAGTCTTATTTCAGCAACTTAGACTTATTAAATAGCCTTATTTCAGCAACTTACGCTTATTAAATAGGCTTATTTCAGCAACTTAGGCTTATTAAATAGCCTTATTAAATAGGCTTATTTCAGCAACTTGGGCTTATTAAACAGGGTTATTTCAACAACTTAGGCTTAATAAAAATAGGCTTATTCAGCAACTTAGGCTTATTAAATAGGCTTATTAAATAGACTTATTTCAGCAACTTAGGCTTATTAAATAGGCTTATTCAGCAACTTATATTAAATAGGCTCATTAAATACTTATTAAATAGGCTTATGAAACAGGCTTATTAAATAGGCTTATTAAATAGGCTCAATAAATAGGCTTATTAAATAGGCTCATTAAATCGCCTTAATAAATAGGCTTATTAAATATGTTTAATAAATACGCTTATTAAATAGGCTTATTAAATATGCTTAATAAATAGGCTTATTAAATAGGCTCAATAAATAGGCTTAATAAATAGGCTCATTGAATACTCTTTAAATAGGCTTATTAAATAGACTTATTAAATAGACTTATTAAATAGGCTTATTAAATAGGCTGATTAAATAGGCTTATTAAATAGGCTTATTAAATAGACTTATTCAATACCCTCATTAAATAGGCTTATTTTAGCAACTTAGGCTTATTAAATAGGCTTATTTCAGCAACTTAGACTTATCAAATAGCTTATTTCAGCAACTTAGGCTTATTAAATAGCCTTATTTCAGCAACTTAGACTTATTAAATAGCCTTATTTCAGCAACTTAGGCTTATTAAATTGACTCATTTCAGCAATTTAGACTAATTAAATAGGCTTATTTCAGCAACTTAGGCTTATTAAATAGCCTTATTAAATAGGCTTATTTCAGCAACTTGCGCTTATTAAATAGGCTTATTTCAGCAACTTAGGCTTATTAAATAGGCTTATTAAATGGGCTTATTTCAGCAACTTAGACTTATCAAATAGCTTATTTCAGCTACTTAGGCTTATTAAATAGGCTCATTTCAGCAACTTAAGCTTATTAAATAGCCTTATTTCAGCAACTTAGACTTATTAAATAGCCTTATTTCAGCAACTTAGGCTTATTAAATAGGCTCATTTCAGCAACTTAGACTTATTAAATAGCCTCATTTCAGCAACTTAGGCTTATTAAATAGGCTTATTCAGCAACTTATATTAAATAGGCTCATTAAATACTTATTAAATAGGCTTATTAAACAGGCTTATTAAATAGACTTATTAAATAGGCTCAATAAATAGGCTTATTAAATAAGCTCATCAAATATGCTTCATAAATAGGCTTATTAAATAGGCTTATTAAATAGGCTTATTAAATAGGCTTATTAAATAGGCTCAATAAATAGGCTTATTAAATAGGCCCATTAAATACTTATTAAATAGGCGTATTAAATAGGCGTATTAAATAGACTTATTTAATAGGCATATTAAATAGGCTTATTAAATAGACTTTATTAAATAGGCTTATTAAAAAGGCTTATTAAATAGACTTAGTAAATAGGCTCATTAAATACTTATTAAATAGGTTTATTAAATAGGCGTATTAAATAGGCTTATTAAATACACGTATTAAATAGGCTTATTAAATTGGCTTATTAAATGGACTTATTAAATAGCCTCATTAAATAGGCTTATTTTAGCAACTTAGGCTTATTAAATAGGTTTATTTCAGCAACTTAGACTTATTAAATAGCCTTATTAAATAGGCTTATTTCAGCAACTTAGGCTTATTAAATAAGCTTATTTCAGCAACTTATGCTTATTAAATAGCCTTATTAAACAGGTTTATTTCAGCAACTTAGGCTTATTAAATAGCATTTTTAAATAGGTTTATTTCAGAAACTTAGACTTATTAAATATACCTTTTTAAATAGGCTTAGTTCAGAAACTTAGGCTTATTAAATAGGCTTTTTCAGCAACTTAGGCTTATTAAATAGGCTCATTAAATACTTATTAAATAGGCTTATTAAACAGGCTTATAAAATAGACTTATTAAATAGGCTCAATAAATAGGCTTATTAAATAAGCTCATCAAATATGCTTAATAAATAGGCTTATTAAATAGGCTTATTAAATAGGCTTATTAAATAGGCTTATTAAATAGGCTCAATAAATAGGCTTATTAAATAGGCTCATTAAATACTTATTAAATAGGCGTATTAAATAGGCTTATTAAATAGACTTATTTAATAGGCATATTAAATAGGCTTATTAAATAGGCTTATTAAATAGGCTTATTAAATAGACTGATTAAATAGCCTCATTAAATAGGCTTATTTTAGCAACTTAGGCTTTTTTAAATAGGCTTATTTCAGCAACTTAGACTTATTAAATAGCCTTATTTCAGCAACTTAGGCTTATTAAAAAGGCTCATTTCAGCAACTTAGGCTTATTAAATAGACTTATCTCAGCAACGTAGACTTATTAAATAGGCTTATTCAGCAACTTAGGCTTATTAAATAGCCTTATTAAATAGGCTTATTTTGGCAACTTAGGCTTATTAAATAGGCTTATTTCAGCAACTTAGACTTATTAAAAAGCCTTATTTCAGCAACTTAGGCTTATGAAATTGGCTTATTTCAGCAACTTAGGCTTATTAAACAGCCTTATTAAATAGGCTTATTTCAGCAACTTGGGCTTATTAAATAGGCTTATTTCAGCAACTTAGACTTAATAAATAGGCTTACTAAATAGGCTTATTAAATAGACTTATTAAATAGGCGTATGAAATGGGCTCAATAAATAGGCTTATTAAATAGGCTCAATAAATAGGCGTATTAAATAGGCTCAATAAATAGGCTTATTAAATAGGCTTATTAAATAGGCTTATTAAATAGACTTATTAAATAGCCTCATTAAATAGGCTTATTTTAGCAACTTAGGCTTATTAAATAGGCTTAATTCAGCAACTTATGCTTATTAAATAGCCTTATTATATAGGCTTATTTCAGCAACTTAGGCTTATTAAATAAGCTTATTTCAGCAACTTAGACTTATTAAATAGGCCTATAAAATAGGCTTATTAAATAGACTTATTAAATAGGCTCATTAAATACTTATTAAATAGGCTTATTAATTAGGCTTATTAAATAGACTTATTAAATAGGCTCAATAAATAGGCTTATTAAATAGGCTTATTAAATAGGCTTATTAAATAGGCTTATTAAATAGGCTTATTAAATAGGCTCAATAAATAGGCTTACTAAATAGGCTCAATAAATAGGCTTATTAAATAGGCTCAATAAATAGGCTTATTAAATAGGCTCAATAAATAGGCTTATTAAATAGGCTCATTAAATACTTATTAAATAGGCTTATTAAATAGACTTATTAAATAAACTTATTAAATAGGCTTATTAAATAGATATAAGAATAGGTTTTACCCTTTTAACTGGCACAAAAACTGACACCTTTATTCAAGGCATCATGTTTGCAATAACCACAACACAAGCAGTCAAAATGCAAACAAAAAAGACAACTCTGATAATAATATGCACTGTCCTTGAAATTGATTGGTCCACACCCGAGACAGCTTTTCTTAGAGCCTAGTCTCCATTGGTGTTGGACCAGAAGACGCCAAAAGGCGCACAACTCAAAAACAGCGCCTTTTGGCGTCTTCTGGTCCAACACCAATGGAGACTAGGCTCTAAGAAAAGCTGTCTCGGGTGTGGACCAATCAATTTCAAGGACAGTGCATATTATTATCAGAGTTGTCTTTTTTGTTTGCATTTTGACTGCTTGTGTTGTGGTTATTGCAAACATGATGCCTTGAATAAAGGTGTCAGTTTTTGTGCCAGTTAAAAGGGTAAAACCTATTCTTATATCTTGTTTCTGGCAAAGGAGGTCTCATAATGTTAATGCTCACCCCGAGCCCTCAATGCTCTGAGAGTGCGCTGTTTTTGAGTTGTGCGCCTTTTGGCGTCTTCTGGTCCAACACCAATGGAGACTAGGCTCTAAGAAAAGCTGTCTCGGGTGTGGACCAATCAATTTCAAGGACAGTGCATATTATTATCAGAGTTGTCTTTTTTGTTTGCATTTTGACTGCTTGTGTTGTGGTTATTGCAAACATGATGCCTTGAATAAAGGTGTCAGTTTTTGTGCCAGTTAAAAGGGTAAAACCTATTCTTATTTATTAAATAGACTTTATTAAATAGGCTTATTAAAACGGCTTATTAAATAGACTTAATAAATATGCTCATTAAATACTTATTAAATCGGTTTATTAAATAGGCGTATTAAATAGGCTTATTAAATAGGCGTATTAAATAGGCTTATTAAATAGGCTTATTAAATGGACTTATTAAATAGCCTCATTAAATAGGCTTATTTTAGCAACTTAGGCTTATTAAATATGTTAATTTCAGCAACTTAGACTTATTAAATAGCCTTATTAAATAGGCTTATTTCAGCAACTTAGGCTTATTAAATAAGCTTGTTTCAGCAACTTATGCTTATTAAATAGCCTTATTAAACAGGTTTATTTCAGCAACTTAGATTTATTAAATAGCATTTTTAAATAGGTTTATTTCAGAAACTTAGACTTATTAAATATACCTTTTTAAATAGGCTTAGTTCAGAAACTTAGGCTTTTTAAATAGGCTTATTTCAGCAACTTAGGCTCATTAAATAGCCTTATTAAATAGGTGTATTTCAGCAACATAGGCTTATTAAATAGCCTTATTAAATAGGCTTATTTTAGCAACTTAGACTTATTAAATCGACTAGTTAAATAGACATTTCAGCAACTTAGGCTCATTAAATAGGCTTATGAAATATGCTTATTTCTGCAACTTAGACTTATTAGATAGGCCTATTAAATAGGCTTATTTCAGCAACTTAGGCTTATTAAATAGCATTATTTCAGCAACTTACGCTTATTAAATAGGCTTATTTCAACAACTTAGGCTTATTAAATAGCCTTATTAAATAGGCTTATTTCAGCAACTTGGGCTTATTAAATAGGCTTATTTCAGCAACTTAGGCTTAATAAAAATAGGCTTATTCAGCAACTTAGGCTTATTAAATAGGCTTATTAAATAGACTTATTTCAGCAACTTAGGCTTATTAAATAGGCTTTTTTCAGCAACTTAGGCTTATGAAATAGCCTTATTTCAGCAACTTAGACTTATTAAATAGGCTTATTTCAGCAACTTAGGCTTATTAAATAGGCTTATTCAGCAACTTAGGCTTATTAAATAGTCTTATTTCAGCAAGTTAGACTTATTAAATAGCCTTATTTCAGCAACTTACGCTTATTAAATAGGCTTATTTCAGCAACTTAGGCTTATTAAATAGCCTTATTAAATAGGCTTATTTCAGCAACTTGGGCTTATTAAACAGGCTTATTTCAACAACTTAGGCTTAATAAAAATAGGCTTATTCAGCAACTTAGGCTTATTAAATAGGCTTATTAAATAGACGTATTTCAGCAACTTAGGCTTATTAAATAGGCTTATTCAGCAACTTATATTAAATAGGCTCATTAAATACTTATTAAATAGGCTTATTAAACAGGCTTATTAAATAGGCTTATTAAATAGGCTCAATAAATAGGCTTATTAAATAGGCTCATTAAATCGCCTTAATAAATAGGCTTATTAAATATGTTTAATAAATACGCTTATTAAATAGGCTTATTAAATAGGCTTAATAAATAGGCTTATTAAATAGGCTCAATAAATAGGCTTAACAAATAGGCTCATTGAATACTCTTTAAATAGGCTTATTAAATAGACTTATTAAATAGACTTATTAAATAGGCTTATTAAATAGGCTGATTAAATAGGCTTATTAAATAGGCTTATTAAATAGACTTATTAAATAGCCTCATTAAATAGGCTTATTTTAGCAACTTAGGCTTATTAAATAGGCTTATTTCAGCAACTTAGACTTATCAAATAGCTTATTTCAGCAACTTACGCTTATTAAATAGGCTCATTTCAGCAACTTAAGCTTATTAAATAGCCTTATTTCAGCAACTTAGACTTATTAAATAGCCTTATTTCAGCAACTTAGGCTTATTAAATTGACTCATTTCAGCAATTTAGACTAATTAAATAGGCTTATTTCAGCAACTTAGGCTTATTAAATAGCCTTATTAAATAGGCTTATTTCAGCAACTTGCGCTTATTAAATAGGCTTATTTCAGCAACTTAGGCTTATTAAATAGGCTTATTAAATGGGCTTATTTCAGCAACTTAGACTTATCAAATAGCTTATTTCAGCTACTTAGGCTTATTAAATAGGCTCATTTCAGCAACTTAAGCTTATTAAATAGCCTTATTTCAGCAACTTAGACTTATTAAATAGACTTATTTCAGCAACTTAGGCTTATTAAATAGGCTAATTTCAGCAACTTAGACTTATTAAATAGCCTCATTTCAGCAACTTAGGCTTATTAAATAGGCTTATTAAATAGGCTTATTTCAGCAACTCAGGCTTATTAAATAGGCTTATTTCAGCAACTTAGGCTTATTAAATAGGCGTATTCAGCAACTTAGGCTTATTAAATAGGCTTATTTCAGCAACTTAGACTTATTAAATAGCCTTATTTCAGCAACTTACGCTTATTAAATAGGCTTATTTCAGCAACTTAGGCTTATTAAATAGCCTTATTAAATAGGCTTATTTCAGCAACTTGGGCTTATTAAACAGGCTTATTTCAACAACTTAGGCTTAATAAAAATAGGCTTATTCAGCAACTTAAGCTTATTAAATAGGCTTATTAAATAGACTTATTTCAGCAACTTAGGCTTATTAAATAGGCTTATTCAGCAACTTATATTAAATAGGCTCATTAAATACTTATTAAATAGGCTTATTAAACAGGCTTATTAAATAGACTTCTTAAATAGGCTCAATAAATAGGCTTATTAAATAGGCTCATTAAATCGGCTTAATAAATAGGCTTATTAAATATGTTTATTAAATAGGCTTATTAAATAGGCTTATTAAATAGACTTATTAAATAGGCTTATAAAAATAGGCTTATTAAATAGGCTTAATAAATAGGCTTATTAAATAGGCTCAATAAATAGGCTTAATAAATAGGCTCATTGAATATTCTTTAAATAGGCTTATTAAATAGGCTTATTCAGCAACTCAGGCTTATTAAATAGGCTCATTAAATACTTATTAAATAGGCTTATTAAACAGGCATATTAAATAGACTTATTAAATAGGCTCAATAAATAGGTTTATTAAATAGGCTCATCAAATATGCTTAATAAATAGGCTTATTAAATAGGCGTATTAAATAGGCTTATTAAATAGGCTTATTAAATGGACTTATTAAATAGCCTCATTAAATAGGCTTATTTTAGCAACTTAGGCTTATTAAATATGTTTATTTCAGCAACTTAGACTAATTAAATAGACTTATTAAATAGGCTTATTTCAGCAACTTAGGCTTATTAAATAAGCTTGTTTCAGCAACTTATGCTTATTAAATAGCCTTATTAAACAGGTTTATTTCAGCAACTTAGATTTATTAAATAGCATTTTTAAATAGGTTTATTTCAGAAACTTAGACTTATTAAATATACCTTTTAAAATAGGCTTCGTTCAGAAACTTAGGCTTTTTAAATAGGCTTATTTCAGCATCTTAGGCTCATTAAACAGCCTTATTAAATAGGCTTATTTCAGCAACATAGGCTTATTAAATAGCCTTATTAAATAGGCTTATTTTAGCAACTTAGACTTATTAAATTGACTAGTTAAATAGACATTTCAGCAACTTAGGCTCATTAAAAAGGCTTATGAAATATGCTTATTTCTGCAACTTAAACTTATTAGATAGGCCTATTAAATAGGCTTATTTCAGCAACTTAGGCTTATTAAATAGCATTATTTCAGCAACTTACGCTTATTAAATAGGCTTATTTCAGCAACTTAGGCTTATTAAATAGCCTTATTAAATAGGCTTATTTCAGCAACTTGGGCTTATTAAATAGGCTTATTTCAGCAACTTAGGCTTAATAAAAATAGGCTTATTCAGCAACTTAGGCTTATTAAATAGGCTTATTAAATATACTTATTTCAGCAACTTAGGCTTATTAAATAGGCTTTTTTCAGCAACTTAGGCTTATTAAATAGCCTTATTTCAGCAACTTAGACTTATTAAATAGGCTTATTTCAGCAACTTAGGCTTATTAAATAGGCTTATTCAGCAACTTAGGCTTATTAAATAGTCTTATTTCAGCAAGTTAGACTTATTAAATAGCCTTATTTCAGCAACTTACGCTTATTAAATAGGCTTATTTCAGCAACTTAGGCTTATTAAATAGCCTTATTAAATAGGCTTATTTCAGCAACTTGGGCTTATTAAACAGGCTTATTTCAACAACTTAGGCTTAATAAAAATAGGCTTATTCAGCAACTTAGGCTTATTAAATAGGCTTATTAAATAGACTTATTTCGGCAACTTAGGCTTATTAAATAGGCTTATTCAGCAACTTATATTAAATAGGCTCATTAAATACTTATTAAATAGGCTTATTAAACAGGCTTATTAAATAGACTTATTAAATAGGCTCAATAAATAGGCTTATTAAATAGGCTCATTAAATCGCCTTAATAAATAGGCTTATTAAATATGTTTAATAAATAGGCTTATTAAATAGGCTTATTAAATAGGCTTATTAAATAGGCTTAATAAATAGGCTCATTAAATAGGCTCAATAAATAGGCTTAATAAATAGGCTCATTGAATACTCTTTAAATAGGCTTATTAAATAGACTTATTAAATAGACTTATTAAATAGGCTTATTAAATAGGCTGATTAAATAGGCTTATTAAATAGGCTTATTAAATAGACTTATTAAATAGCCTCATTAAATAGGCTTATTTTAGCAACTTAGGCTTATTAAATAGGCTTATTTCAGCAACTTAGACTTATTAAATAGCCTTATTTCAGCAACTTAGGCTTATTAAATAGGCTCATTTCAGCAACTTAAGCTTATTAAATAGCCTTATTTCAGCAACTTAGACTTATTAAACAGCCTTATTTCAGCAACTTAGGCTTATTAAATTGACTCATTTCAGCAATTTAGACTAATTAAATAGGCGTATTTCAGCAACTTAGGCTTATTAAATAGCCTTATTAAATAGGCTTATTTCAGCAACTTGCGCTTATTAAATAGGCTTATTTCAGCAACTTAGGCTTATTAAATAGGCTTATTAAATGGGCTTATTTCAGCAACTTAGACTTATCAAATAGCTTATTTCAGCTACTTAGGCTTATTAAATAGGCTCATTTCAGCAACTTAAGCTTATTAAATAGCCTTATTTCAGCAACTTAGATTTATTAAATAGACTTATTTCAGCAACTTAGGCTTATTAAATAGGCTAATTTCAGCAACTTAGACTTATTAAATAGCCTCATTTCAGCAACTTAGGCTTATTAAATAGGCTTATTAAATAGGCTTATTTCAGCAACTCAGGCTTATTAAATAGGCTTATTTCAGCAACTTAGGCTTATTAAATAGGCGTATTCAGCAACTTAGGCTTATTAAATAGGCTTATTTCAGCAACTTAGACTTATTAAATAGCCTTATTTCAGCAACTTACGCTTATTAAATAGGCTTATTAAATAGGCTTATTTCAGCAACTCAGGCTTATTAAATAGGCTTATTTCAGCAACTTAGGCTTATTAAATAGGCGTATTCAGCAACTTAGGCTTATTAAATAGGCTTATTTCAGCAACTTAGACTTATTAAATAGCCTTATTTCAGCAACTTACGCTTATTAAATAGGCTTATTTCAGCAACTTAGGCTTATTAAATAGCCTTATTAAATAGGCTTATTTCAGCAACTTGGGCTTATTAAACAGGCTTATTTCAACAACTTAGGCTTAATAAAAATAGGCTTATTCAGCAACTTAAGCTTATTAAATAGGCTTATTAAATAGACTTATTTCAGCAACTTAGGCTTATTAAATAGGCTTATTCAGCAACTTATATTAAATAGGCTCATTAAATACTTATTAAATAGGCTTATTAAACAGGCTTATTAAATAGACTTCTTAAATAGGCTCAATAAATAGGCTTATTAAATAGGCTCATTAAATCGGCTTAATAAATAGGCTTATTAAATATGTTTATTAAATAGGCTTATTAAATAGGCTTATTAAATAGACTTATTAAATAGGCTTATAAAAATAGGCTTATTAAATAGGCTTAATAAATAGGCTTATTAAATAGGCTCAATAAATAGGCTTAATAAATAGGCTCATTGAATATTCTTTAAATAGGCTTATTAAATAGGCTTATTCAGCAACTCAGGCTTATTAAATAGGCTCATTAAATACTTATTAAATAGGCTTATTAAACAGGCATATTAAATAGACTTATTAAATAGGCTCAATAAATAGGTTTATTAAATAGGCTCATCAAATATGCTTAATAAATAGGCTTATTAAATAGGCGTATTAAATAGGCTTATTAAATAGGCTTATTAAATGGACTTATTAAATAGCCTCATTAAATAGGCTTATTTTAGCAACTTAGGCTTATTAAATATGTTTATTTCAGCAACTTAGACTAATTAAATAGACTTATTAAATAGGCTTATTTCAGCAACTTAGGCTTATTAAATAGGCTTATTCAGCAACTTATATTAAATAGGCTCATTAAATACTTATTAAATAGGCTTATTAAACAGGCTTATTAAATAGACTTCTTAAATAGGCTCAATAAATAGGCTTATTAAATAGGCTCATTAAATCGGCTTAATAAATAGGCTTATTAAATATGTTTATTAAATAGGCTTATTAAATAGGCTTATTAAATAGACTTATTAAATAGGCTTATAAAAATAGGCTTATTAAATAGGCTTAATAAATAGGCTTATTAAATAGGCTCAATAAATAGGCTTAATAAATAGGCTCATTGAATATTCTTTAAATAGGCTTATTAAATAGGCTTATTCAGCAACTCAGGCTTATTAAATAGGCTCATTAAATACTTATTAAATAGGCTTATTAAACAGGCATATTAAATAGACTTATTAAATAGGCTCAATAAATAGGTTTATTAAATAGGCTCATCAAATATGCTTAATAAATAGGCTTATTAAATAGGCGTATTAAATAGGCTTATTAAATAGGCTTATTAAATGGACTTATTAAATAGCCTCATTAAATAGGCTTATTTTAGCAACTTAGGCTTATTAAATATGTTTATTTCAGCAACTTAGACTAATTAAATAGACTTATTAAATAGGCTTATTTCAGCAACTTAGGCTTATTAAATAAGCTTGTTTCAGCAACTTATGCTTATTAAATAGCCTTATTAAACAGGTTTATTTCAGCAACTTAGATTTATTAAATAGCATTTTTAAATAGGTTTATTTCAGAAACTTAGACTTATTAAATATACCTTTTAAAATAGGCTTCGTTCAGAAACTTAGGCTTTTTAAATAGGCTTATTTCAGCATCTTAGGCTCATTAAACAGCCTTATTAAATAGGCTTATTTCAGCAACATAGGCTTATTAAATAGCCTTATTAAATAGGCTTATTTTAGCAACTTAGACTTATTAAATCGACTA
This sequence comes from Petromyzon marinus, assembly GCF_048934315.1. Classification (NCBI taxonomy): domain Eukaryota; kingdom Metazoa; phylum Chordata; class Hyperoartia; order Petromyzontiformes; family Petromyzontidae; genus Petromyzon; species Petromyzon marinus. The sequence continues at coordinate 1,476,294 of NW_027422993.1, read as the reverse complement.
GTTAAATAGACATTTCAGCAACTTGGGCTCATTAAATAGGCTTATGAAATATGCTTATTTCTGCAACTTAAACTTATTAGATAGGCCTATTAAATAGGCTTATTTCAGCAACTTAGGCTTATTAAATAGCATTATTTCAGCAACTTACGCTTATTAAATAGGCTTATTTCAGCAACTTAGGCTTATTAAATAGCCTTATTAAATAGGCTTATTTCAGCAACTTGGGCTTATTAAATAGGCTTATTTCAGCAACTTAGGCTTAATAAAAATAGGCTTATTCAGCAACTTAGGCTTATTAAATAGGCTTATTAAATAGACTTATTTCAGCAACTTAGGCTTATTAAATAGGCTTTTTTCAGCAACTTAGGCTTATTAAATAGCCTTATTTCAGCAACTTAGACTTATTAAATAGGCTTATTTCAGCAACTTAGGCTTATTAAATAGGCTTATTCAGCAACTTAGGCTTATTAAATAGTCTTATTTCAGCAACTTAGACTTATTAAATAGCCTTATTTCAGCAACTTACGCTTATTAAATAGGCTTATTTCAGCAACTTAGGCTTATTAAATAGCCTTATTAAATAGGCTTATTTCAGCAACTTGGGCTTATTAAACAGGCTTATTTCAACAACTTAGGCTTAATAAAAATAGGCTTATTCAGCAACTTAGGATTATTAAATAGGCTCAATAAATAGGCTTAATAAATAGGCTCATTGAATATTCTTTAAATAGGCTTATTAAATAGGCTTATTCAGCAACTCAGGCTTATTAAATAGGCTCATTAAATACTTATTAAATAGGCTTATTAAACAGGCATATTAAATAGACTTATTAAATAGGCTCAATAAATAGGTTTATTAAATAGGCTCATCAAATATGCTTAATAAATAGGCTTATTAAATAGGCGTATTAAATAGGCTTATTAAATAGGCTTATTAAATGGACTTATTAAATAGCCTCATTAAATAGGCTTATTTTAGCAACTTAGGCTTATTAAATATGTTTATTTCAGCAACTTAGACTAATTAAATAGACTTATTAAATAGGCTTATTTCAGCAACTTAGGCTTATTAAATAAGCTTGTTTCAGCAACTTATGCTTATTAAATAGCCTTATTAAACAGGTTTATTTCAGCAACTTAGATTTATTAAATAGCATTTTTAAATAGGTTTATTTCAGAAACTTAGACTTATTAAATATACCTTTTAAAATAGGCTTCGTTCAGAAACTTAGGCTTTTTAAATAGGCTTATTTCAGCATCTTAGGCTCATTAAACAGCCTTATTAAATAGGCTTATTTCAGCAACATAGGCTTATTAAATAGCCTTATTAAATAGGCTTATTTTAGCAACTTAGACTTATTAAATCGACTAGTTAAATAGACATTTCAGCAACTTGGGCTCATTAAATAGGCTTATGAAATATGCTTATTTCTGCAACTTAAACTTATTAGATAGGCCTATTAAATAGGCTTATTTCAGCAACTTAGGCTTATTAAATAGCATTATTTCAGCAACTTACGCTTATTAAATAGGCTTATTTCAGCAACTTAGGCTTATTAAATAGCCTTATTAAATAGGCTTATTTCAGCAACTTGGGCTTATTAAATAGGCTTATTTCAGCAACTTAGGCTTAATAAAAATAGGCTTATTCAGCAACTTAGGCTTATTAAATAGGCTTATTAAATAGACTTATTTCAGCAACTTAGGCTTATTAAATAGGCTTTTTTCAGCAACTTAGGCTTATTAAATAGCCTTATTTCAGCAACTTAGACTTATTAAATAGGCTTATTTCAGCAACTTAGGCTTATTAAATAGGCTTATTCAGCAACTTAGGCTTATTAAATAGTCTTATTTCAGCAACTTAGACTTATTAAATAGCCTTATTTCAGCAACTTACGCTTATTAAATAGGCTTATTTCAGCAACTTAGGCTTATTAAATAGCCTTATTAAATAGGCTTATTTCAGCAACTTGGGCTTATTAAACAGGCTTATTTCAACAACTTAGGCTTAATAAAAATAGGCTTATTCAGCAACTTAGGATTATTAAATAGGCTTATTAAATAGATTTATTTCGGCAACTTAGGCTTATTAAATAGGCTTATTCAGCAACTTATATTAAATAGGCTCATTAAATACTTATTAAATAGGCTTATTAAACAGGCTTATTAAATAGACTTATTAAATAGGCTCAATAAATAGGCTTATTAAATAGGCTCATTAAATCGCCTTAATAAATAGGCTTATTAAATATGTTTAATAAATAGGCTTATTAAATAGGCTTATTAAATAGGCTTATTAAATAGGCTTAATAAATAGGCTCATTAAATAGGCTCAATAAATAGGCTTAATAAATAGGCTCATTGAATACTCTTTAAATAGGCTTATTAAATAGACTTATTAAATAGACTTATTAAATAGGCTTATTAAATAGGCTGATTAAATAGGCTTATTAAATAGGCTTATTAAATAGACTTATTAAATAGCCTCATTATATAGGCTTATTTTAGCAACTTAGGCTTATTAAATAGGCTTATTTCAGCAACTTAGACTTATTAAATAGCCTTATTTCAGCAACTTAGGCTTATTAAATAGGCTCATTTCAGCAACTTAAGCTTATTAAATAGCCTTATTTCAGCAACTTAGACTTATTAAATAGCCTTATTTCAGCAAATTAGGCTTATTAAATTGACTCATTTCAGCAATTTAGACTAATTAAATAGGCGTATTTCAGCAACTTAGGCTTATTAAATAGCCTTATTAAATAGGCTTATTTCAGCAACTTGCGCTTATTAAATAGGCTTATTTCAGCAACTTAGGCTTATTAAATAGGCTTATTAAATGGGCTTATTTCAGCAACTTAGACTTATCAAATAGCTTATTTCAGCTACTTAGGCTTATTAAATAGGCTCATTTCAGCAACTTAAGCTTATTAAATAGCCTTATTTCAGCAACTTAGACTTATTAAATAGACTTATTTCAGCAACTTAGGCTTATTAAATAGGCTAATTTCAGCAACTTAGACTTATTAAATAGCCTCATTTCAGCAACTTAGGCTTATTAAATAGGCTTATTAAATAGGCTTATTTCAGCAACTCAGGCTTATTAAATAGGCTTATTTCAGCAACTTAGGCTTATTAAATAGGCGTATTCAGCAACTTAGGCTTATTAAATAGGCTTATTTCAGCAACTTAGACTTATTAAATAGCCTTATTTCAGCAACTTACGCTTATTAAATAGGCTTATTTCAGCAACTTAGGCTTATTAAATAGCCTTATTAAATAGGCTTATTTCAGCAACTTGGGCTTATTAAACAGGCTTATTTCAACAACTTAGGCTTAATAAAAATAGGCTTATTCAGCAACTTAAGCTTATTAAATAGGCTTATTAAATAGACTTATTTCAGCAACTTAGGCTTATTAAATAGGCTTATTCAGCAACTTATATTAAATAGGCTCATTAAATACTTATTAAATAGGCTTATTAAACAGGCTTATTAAATAGACTTCTTAAATAGGCTCAATAAATAGGCTTATTAAATAGGCTCATTAAATCGGCTTAATAAATAGGCTTATTAAATATGTTTATTAAATAGGCTTATTAAATAGGCTTATTAAATAGACTTATTAAATAGGCTTATAAAAATAGGCTTATTAAATAGGCTTAATAAATAGGCTTATTAAATAGGCTCAATAAATAGGCTTAATAAATAGGCTCATTGAATATTCTTTAAATAGGCTTATTAAATAGGCTTATTCAGCAACTCAGGCTTATTAAATAGGCTCATTAAATACTTATTAAATAGGCTTATTAAACAGGCTTATTAAATAGACTTGTTAAATAGGCTCAATAAATAGGTTTATTAAATAGGCTCATCAAATATGCTTAATAAATAGGCTTATTAAATAGGCGTATTAAATAGGCTTATTAAATAGGCTTTTTAAATGGACTTATTAAATAGCCTCATTAAATAGGCTTATTTTAGCAACTTAGGCTTATTAAATATGTTTATTTCAGCAACTTAGACTTATTAAATAGACTTATTAAATAGGCTTATTTCAGCAACTTAGGCTTATTAAATAAGCTTGTTTCATCAACTTATGCTTATTAAATAGCCTTATTAAACAGGTTTATTTCAGCAACTTAGATTTATTAAATAGCATTTTTAAATAGGTTTATTTCAGAAACTTAGACTTATTAAATACACCTTTTTAAATAGGCTTAGTTCAGAAACTTAGGCTTTTTAAATAGGCTTATTTCAGCATCTTAGGCTCATTAAACAGCCTTATTAAATAGGCTTATTTCAGCAACATAGGCTTATTAAATAGCCTTATTAAATAGGCTTATTTTAGCAACTTAGACTTATTAAATCGACTAGTTAAATAGACATTTCAGCAACTTAGGCTCATTAAATAGGCTTATGAAATATGCTTATTTCTGCAACTTAAACTTATTAGATAGGCCTATTAAATAGGCTTATTTCAGCAACTTAGGCTTATTAAATAGCCTTATTAAATAGGCTTATTTCAGCAACTTGGGCTTATTAAACAGGCTTATTTCAACAACTTAGGCTTAATAAAAATAGGCTTATTCAGCAACTTAAGCTTATTAAATAGGCTTATTAAATAGACTTATTTCAGCAACTTAGGCTTATTAAATAGGCTTATTCAGCAACTTATGTTAAATAGGCTCATTAAATACTTATTAAATAGGCTTATTAAACAGGCTTATTAAATAGACTTCTTAAATAGGCTCAATAAATAGGCTTATTAAATAGGCTCATTAAATCGGCTTAATAAATAGGCTTATTAAATATGTTTATTAAATAGGCTTATTAAATAGGCTTATTAAATAGACTTATTAAATAGGCTTATAAAAATAGGCTTATTAAATAGGCTTAATAAATAGGCTTATTAAATAGGCTCAATAAATAGGCTTAATAAATAGGCTCATTGAATATTCTTTAAATAGGCTTATTAAATAGGCTTATTCAGCAACTCAGGCTTATTAAATAGGCTCATTAAATACTTATTAAATAGGCTTATTAAACAGGCATATTAAATAGACTTATTAAATAGGCTCAATAAATAGGTTTATTAAATAGGCTCATCAAATATGCTTAATAAATAGGCTTATTAAATAGGCGTATTAAATAGGCTTATTAAATAGGCTTATTAAATGGACTTATTAAATAGCCTCATTAAATAGGCTTATTTTAGCAACTTAGGCTTATTAAATATGTTTATTTCAGCAACTTAGACTAACTAAATAGACTTATTAAATAGGCTTATTTCAGCAACTTAGGCTTATTAAATAAGCTTGTTTCAGCAACTTATGCTTATTAAATAGCCTTATTAAACAGGTTTATTTCAGAAACTTAGACTTATTAAATATACCTTTTAAAATAGGCTTAGTTCAGAAACTTAGGCTTTTTAAATAGGCTTATTTCAGCATCTTAGGCTCATTAAACAGCCTTATTAAATAGGCTTATTTCAGCAACATAGGCTTATTAAATAGCCTTATTAAATAGGCTTATTTTAGCAACTTAGACTTATTAAATCGACTAGTTAAATAGACATTTCAGCAACTTAGGCTCATTAAATAGGCTTATGAAATATGCTTATTTCTGCAACTTAAACTTATTAGATAGGCCTATTAAATAGGCTTATTTCAGCAACTTAGGCTTATTAAATAGCATTATTTCAGCAACTTACGCTTATTAAATAGGCTTATTTCAGCAACTTAGGCTTATTAAATAGCCTTATTAAATAGGCTTATTTCAGCAACTTGGGCTTATTAAATAGGCTTATTTCAGCAACTTAGGCTTAATAAAAATAGGCTTATTCAGCAACTTAGGCTTATTAAATAGGCTTATTAAATAGACTTATTTCAGCAACTTAGGCATATTAAATAGGCTTTTTTCAGCAACTTAGGCTTATTAAATAGCCTTATTTCAGCAACTTAGGCTTATTAAATAGTCTTATTTCAGCAACTTAGACTTATTAAATAGCCTTATTTCAGCAACTTACGCTTATTAAATAGGCTTATTTCAGCAACTTAGGCTTATTAAATAGCCTTATTAAATAGGCTTATTTCAGCAACTTGGGCTTATTAAACAGGCTTATTTCAACAACTTAGGCTTAATAAAAATAGGCTTATTCAGCAACTTAGGCTTATTAAATAGGCTTATTAAATAGACTTATTTCGGCAACTTAGGCTTATTAAATAGGCTTATTCAGCAACTTATATTAAATAGGCTCATTAAATACTTATTAAATAGGCTTATTAAACAGGCTTATTAAATAGACTTATTAAATAGGCTCAATAAATAGGCTTATTAAATAGGCTCATTAAATCGCCTTAATAAATAGGCTTATTAAATATGTTTAATAAATAGGCTTATTAAATAGGCTTATTAAATAGGCTTATTAAATAGGCTTAATAAATAGGCTCATTAAATAGGCTCAATAAATAGGCTTAATAAATAGGCTCATTGAATACTCTTTAAATAGGCTTATTAAATAGACTTATTAAATAGACTTATTAAATAGGCTTATTAAATAGGCTGATTAAATAGGCTTATTAAATAGGCTTATTAAATAGACTTATTAAATAGCCTCATTAAATAGGCTTATTTTAGCAACTTAGGCTTATTAAATAGGCTTTTTTCAGCAACTTAGACTTATTAAATAGCCTTATTTCAGCAACTTAGGCTTATTAAATAGGCTCATTTCAGCAACTTAAGCTTATTAAATAGCCTTATTTCAACAACTTAGACTTATTAAATAGCCTTATTTCAGCAACTTAGGCTTATTAAATTGACTCATTTCAGCAATTTAGACTAATTAAATAGGCTTATTTCAGCAACTTAGGCTTATTAAATAGCCTTATTAAATAGGCTTATTTCAGCAACTTGCGCTTATTAAATAGGCTTATTTCAGCAACTTAGGCTTATTAAATAGGCTTATTAAATGGGCTTATTTCAGCAACTTAGACTTATCAAATAGCTTATTTCAGCTACTTAGGCTTATTAAATAGGCTCATTTCAGCAACTTAAGCTTATTAAATAGCCTTATTTCAGCAACTTAGACTTATTAAATAGACTTATTTCAGCAACTTAGGCTTATTAAATAGGCTAATTTCAGCAACTTAGACTTATTAAATAGCCTCATTTCAGCAACTTAGGCTTATTAAATAGGCTTATTAAATAGGCTTATTTCAGCAACTCAGGCTTATTAAATAGGCTTATTTCAGCAACTTAGGCTTATTAAATAGGCGTATTCAGCAACTTAGGCTTATTAAATAGGCTTATTTCAGCAACTTAGACTTATTAAATAGCCTTATTTCAGCAACTTACGCTTATTAAATAGGCTTATTTCAGCAACTTAGGCTTATTAAATAGCCTTATTAAATAGGCTTATTTCAGCAACTTGGGCTTATTAAACAGGCTTATTTCAACAACTTAGGCTTATTAAAAATAGGCTTATTCAGCAACTTAAGCTTATTAAATAGGCTTATTAAATAGACTTATTTCAGCAACTTAGGCTTATTAAATAGGCTTATTCAGCAACTTATATTAAATAGGCTCATTAAATACTTATTAAATAGGCTTATTAAACAGGCTTATTAAATAGACTTCTTAAATAGGCTCAATAAATAGGCTTATTAAATAGGCTCATTAAATCGGCTTAATAAATAGGCTTATTAAATATGTTTATTAAATAGGCTTATTAAATAGGCTTATTAAATAGACTTATTAAATAGGCTTATAAAAATAGGCTTATTAAATAGGCTTAATAAATAGGCTTATTAAATAGGCTCAATAAATAGGCTTAATAAATAGGCTCATTGAATATTCTTTAAATAGGCTTATTAAATAGGCTTATTCAGCAACTCAGGCTTATTAAATAGGCTCATTAAATACTTATTAAATAGGCTTATTAAACAGGCTTATTAAATAGACTTATTAAATAGGCTCAATAAATAGGTTTATTAAATAGGCTCATCAAATATGCTTAATAAATAGGCTTATTAAATAGGCATATTAAATAGGCTTATTAAATAGGCTTTTTAAATGGACTTATTAAATAGCCTCATTAAATAGGCTTATTTTAGCAACTTAGGCTTATTAAATATGTTTATTTCAGCAACTTAGACTTATTAAATAGACTTATTAAATAGGCTTATTTCAGCAACTTAGGCTTATTAAATAAGCTTGTTTCATCAACTTATGCTTATTAAATAGCCTTATTAAACAGGTTTATTTCAGCAACTTAGATTTATTAAATAGCATTTTTAAATAGGTTTATTTCAGAAACTTAGACTTATTAAATATACCTTTTTAAATAGGCTTAGTTCAGAAACTTAGGCTTTTTAAATAGGCTTATTTCAGCATCTTAGGCTCATTAAACAGCCTTATTAAATAGGCTTATTTCAGCAACATAGGCTTATTAAATAGCCTTATTAAATAGGCTTATTTTAGCAACTTAGACTTATTAAATCGACTAGTTAAATAGACATTTCAGCAACTTAGGCTCATTAAATAGGCTTATGAAATATGCTTATTTCTGCAACTTAAACTTATTAGATAGGCCTATTAAATAGGCTTATTTCAGCAACTTAGGCTTATTAAATAGCATTATTTCAGCAACTTACGCTTATTAAATAGGCTTATTTCAGCAACTTAGGCTTATTAAATAGCCTTATTAAATAGGCTTATTTCAGCAACTTGGGCTTATTAAATAGGCTTATTTCAGCAACTTAGGCTTAATAAAAATAGGCATATTCAGCAACTTAGGCTTATTAAATAGGCTTATTAAATAGACTTATTTCAGCAACTTAGGCTTATTAAATAGGCTTATTTCAGCAACTTAGGCTTATTAAATAGGCTTATTCCAGCAACTTAGGCTTATTAAATAGGCTTATTCAGCAACTTAGGCTTATTAAATAGTCTTATTTCAGCAACTTAGACTTATTAAATAGCCTTATTTCAGCAACTTACGCTTATTAAATAGGCTTATTTCAGCAACTTAGGCTTATTAAATAGCCTTATTAAATAGGCTTATTTCAGCAACTTGGGCTTATTAAACAGGCTTATTTCAACAACTTAGGCTTAATAAAAATAGGCTCATTCAGCAACTTAGGCTTATTAAATAGGCTTATTAAATATACTTATTTCGGCAACTTAAGCTTATTAAATAGGCTTATTCAGCAACTTATATTAAATAGGCTCATTAAATACTTATTAAATAGGCTTATTAAACAGGCTTATTAAATAGACTTATTAAATAGGCTCAATAAATAGGCTTATTAAATAGGCTCATTAAATCGCCTTAATAAATAGGCTTTTTAAATATGTTTAATAAATAGGCTTATTAAATAGGCTTATTAAATAGGCTTATTAAATAGGCTTAATAAATAGGCTCATTAAATAGGCTCAATAAATAGGCTTAATAAATATGCTCATTGAATACTCTTTAAATAGGCTTATTAAATAGACTTATTAAATAGACTTATTAAATAGGCTTATTAAATAGGCTGATTAAATAGGCTTATTAAATAGGCTTATTAAATAGACTTATTAAATAGCCTCATTAAATAGGCTTATTTTAGCAACTTAGGCTTATTAAATAGGCTTATTTCAGCAACTTAGACTTATCAAATAGCTTATTTCAGCAACTTAGGCTTATTAAATAGGCTCATTTCAGCAACTTAAGCTTATTAAATAGCCTTATTTCAGCAACTTAGACTTATTAAATAGCCTTATTTCAGCAACTTAGGCTTATTAAATTGACTCATTTCAGCAATTTAGACTTATTAAATAGGCTTATTTAAGCAACTTAGGCTTATTAAATAGCCTTATTAAATAGGCTTATTTCAGCAACTTGGGCTTATTAATTAGGCTTATTTCAGCAACTTAGGCTTATTAAATAGGCTTATTAAATAGGCTTATTTCAGCAACTTATATTAAATAGGCTCATTAAATACTTATTAAATAGGCTTATTAAACAGGCTTATTAAATAGACTTCTTAAATAGGCTCAATAAATAGGCTTATTAAATAGGCTTATTAAATAGACTTATTTCAGCAACTTAGGCTTATTAAATAGGCTTATTCAGCAACTTATATTAAATAGGCTCATTAAATACTTATTAAATAGGCTTATTAAACAGGCTTATTAAATAGACTTCTTAAATAGGCTCAATAAATAGGCTTATTAAATAGGCTCAATAAATAGGCTTAATAAATAGGCTCATTGAATATTCTTTAAATAGGCTTATTAAATAGGCTTATTCAGCAACTCAGGCTTATTAAATAGGCTCATTAAATACTTATTAAATAGGCTTATTAAACAGGCTTATTAAATAGACTCATTAAATAGGCTTAATAAATAGGTTTATTAAATAGGCTCATCAGATATGCTTAATAAATAGGCTTATTAAATAGGCGTATTAAATAGGCTTATTAAATAGGCTTATTAAATGGACTTATTAAATAGCCTCATTAAATAGGCTTATTTTAGCAACTTAGGCTTATTAAATATGTTTATTTCAGCAACTTAGACTTATTAAATAGACGTATTAAATAGGCTTATTTCAGCAACTTAGGCTTATTAAATAAGCTTGTTTCAGCAACTTATGCTTATTAAATAGCCTTATTAAACAGGTTTATTTCAGCAACTTAGATTTATTAAATAGCATTTTTAAATAGGTTTATTTCAGAAACTTAGACTTATTAAATATACCTTTTTAAATAGGCTTAGTTCAGAAACTTAGGCTTTTTAAATAGGCTTATTTCAGCAACTTAGGCTCATTAAATAGCCTTATTAAATAGGCTTTTTTCAGCAACTTAGGCTTATTAAATAGCCTTATTTCAGCAACTTAGACTTATTAAATAGGCTTATTCAGCAACTTAGGCTTATTAAATAGGCTTATTAAATAGACTTATTTCAGCAACTTAGGCTTATTAAATAGGCTTATTCAGCAACTTATATTAAATAGGCTCATTAAATACTTATTAAATAGGCTTATTAAACAGGCTTATTAAATAGGCTTATTAAATAGGCTCAATAAATAGGCTTATTAAATAGGCTCATTAAATCGCCTTAATAAATAGGCTTATTAAATATGTTTAATAAATAGGCTTATTAAATAGGTTTATTAAATAGGCTTAATAAATAGGCTTATTAAATAGGCTCAATAAATAGGCTTAATAAATAGGCTCATTGAATACTCTTTAAATAGGCTTATTAAATAGACTTATTAAATAGACTTATTAAATAGGCTTATTAAATAGCCTCATTAAATAGGCTTATTTTAGCAACTTAGGCTTATTAAATAGGCTTATTTCAGCAACTTAGACTTATCAAATAGCTTATTTCAGCAACTTAGGCTTATTAAATAGGCTCATTTCAGAAACTTAAGCTTATTAAATAGCCTTATTTCAGCAACTTAGACTTATTAAATAGCCTTATTTCAGCAACTTAGGCTTATTAAATTGACTCATTTCAGCAATTTAGACTAATTAAATAGGCTTATTTCAGCAACTTAGACTTATTAAATAGCCTTATTAAATAGGCTTATTTCAGCAACATAGGCTTATTAAATAGCCTTATTAAATAGGCTTATTTTAGCAACTTAGACTTATTAAATCGACTAGTTAAATAGACATTTCAGCAACTTAGGCTCATTAAATAGGCTTATGAAATATGCTTATTTCTGCAACTTAGACTTATTAGATAGGCCTATTAAATAGGCTTATTTCAGCAACTTAGGCTTATTAAATAGCATTATTTCAGCAACTTACGCTTATTAAATAGGCTTATTTCAGCAACTTAGGCTTATTAAATAGCCTTATTAAATAGGCTTATTTCAGCAACTTGGGCTTATTAAATAGGCTTATTTCAGCAACTTAGGCTTAATAAAAATAGGCTTATTCAGCAACTTAGGCTTATTAAATAGGCTTATTAAATAGACTTATTTCAGCAACTTAGGCTTATTAAATAGGCTTTTTTCAGCAACTTAGGCTTATTAAATAGCCTTATTTCAGCAACTTAGACTTATTAAATAGGCTTATTTCAGCAACTTAGGCTTATTAAATAGGCTTATTCAGCAACTTAGGCTTATTAAATAGTCTTATTTCAGCAACTTAGACTTATTAAATAGCCTTATTTCAGCAACTTACGCTTATTAAATAGGCTTATTTCAGCAACTTAGGCTTATTAAATAGCCTTATTAAATAGGCTTATTTCAGCAACTTGGGCTTATTAAACAGGCTTATTTCAACAACTTAGGCTTAATAAAAATAGGCTTATTCAGCAACTTAGGCTTATTAAATAGGCTTATTAAATAGACTTATTTCAGCAACTTAGGCTTATTAAATAGGCTTATTCAGCAACTTATATTAAATAGGCTCATTAAATACTTATTAAATAGGCTTATTAAACAGGCTTATTAAATAGACTTATTAAATAGGCTCAATAAATAGGCTTATTAAATAGGCTCATTAAGTCGCCTTAATAAATAGGCTTATTAAATATGTTTAATAAATAGGCTTATTAAATAGGCTTATTAAATAGGCTTATTAAATAGGCTTAATAAATAGGCTCATTAAATAGGCTCAATAAATAGGCTTAATAAATAGGCTCATTGAATACTCTTTAAATAGGCTTATTAAATAGACTTATTAAATAGGCTTATTAAATAGACTTATTAAATAGCCTCATTAAATAGGCTTATTTTAGCAACTTAGGCTTATTAAATAGGCTTATTTCAGCAACTTAGACTTATCAAATAGCTTATTTCAGCAACTTAGGCTTATTAAATAGGCTCATTTCAGCAACTTAAGCTTATTAAATAGCCTTATTTCAGCAACTTAGACTTATTAAATAGCCTTATTTCAGCAACTTAGGCTTATTAAATAGGCTCATTTCAGCAACTTAGACTTATTAAATAGGCTTATTTCAGCAACTTAGGCTTAATAAAAATAGGCTTATTCAGCAACTTAAGCTTATTAAATAGGCTTATTAAATAGACTTATTTCAGCAACTTAGGCTTATTAAATAGGCTTATTCAGCAACTTATATTAAATAGGCTCATTAAATACTTATTAAATAGGCTTATTAAACAGGCTTATTGAATAGACTTCTTAAATAGGCTCAATAAATAGGCTTATTAAATAGGCTCATTAAATCGGCTTAATAAATAGGCTTATTAAATATGTTTATTAAATAGGCTTATTAAATAGGCTTATTAAATAGACTTATTAAATAGGCTTATAAAAATAGGCTTATTAAATAGGCTTAATAAATAGGCTTATTAAATAGGCTCAATAAATAGGCTTAATAAATAGGCTCATTGAATATTCTTTAAATAGGCTTATTAAATAGGCTTATTCAGCAACTCAGGCTTATTAAATAGGCTCATTAAATACTTATTAAATAGGCTTATTAAACAGGCTTATTAAATAGACTTATTAAATAGGCTCAATAAATAGGTTTATTAAATAGGCTCATCAAATATGCTTAATAAATAGGCTTATTAAATAGGCTTATTAAATAGGCTTATTAAATAGACTTATTAAATAGACTTATTAAATAGCCTTATTAAATAGGCTTATTTCAGCAACTTAGGCTTATTAAATAAGCTCATTTTTGCAACTTATGCTTATTAAATAGCCTTATTAAACAGGTTTATTTAAGCAACTTAGGCTTTTTAAATAGCATTTTTAAATAGGTTTATTTCAGAAACTTAGACTTATTAAATATACCTTTTTAAATAGGCTTAGTTCAGAAACTTAGGCTTTTTAAATAGGCTTATTTCAGCAACTTAGGCTCATTAAATAGCCTTATTAAATAGGCTTATTTCAGCAACTTAGGCTTATTAAATAGGCTTATGAAATATGCTTATTTCTGCAACTTAGACTTATTAGATAGGCTTATTAAATAGGCTTATTTCAGCAACTTAGGCTTATTAAATAGCCTTATTTCAGCAACTTAGGCTTATTTCAGCAACTTAGACTTATTAAATAGCCTTATTTCAGCAACTTACGCTTATTAAATAGGCTTATTTCAGCAACTTAGGCTTATTACATAGCCTTATTAAATAGGCTTATTTCAGCAACTTGGGCTTATTAAATAGGCTTATTTCAGCAACTTAGGCTTAATAAAAATAGGCTTATTCAACAACTTAGGCTTATTAAATTGGCTTATTAAATAGACTTATTTCAGAAACTTAGGCTTATTAAATAGGCTTATTCAGCAACTTAGTCTTATTAAATAGGCTCATTAAATACTGATTAAATAGGCTTATTAAACAGGCTTATTAAATAGACTTATTAAATAGGCTCAATAAATAGGCGTATTAAATAGGCTCATTAAATCGGCTTAATAAATAGGCTTATTAAATATATTTTTTAAATAGGCTTATTAAATAGGCTTATTAAATAAACTTATTAAATAGGCTCATTAAATAGGCTCATTAAATAGGCTTATTCAATAGGCTCAATAAATAGGCTTAATAAATAGGCTCATTGAATACTCTTTAAATAGGCTTATTAAATAGACTTATTAAATAGACTTATTAAATAGGCTTAATAAATAGGCTTATTAAATAGGCTCAATAAATAGGCTTATTAAATAGCCTCATTAAATAGGCTTATTTTAGCAACTTAGGCTTTTTAAATAGGCTTATTTCAGCAACTTAGACTTATTAAATAGCCTTATTTCAGCAACTTAGACTTATTAAATAGCCTTATTTGAGCAACTTAGGCTTATTAAATAGGCTCATTTCAGCAACTTAGACTTATTAAATAGGCTTATTTCAGCAACTTAGGCTTATTAAATAGCCTTATTAAATAGGCTTATTTCAGCAACTTGGGCTTATTAAATAGGCTTATTTCAGCAACTTACGCTGATTAAATAGGCTCATTTCAGCAACTTATGCTTATTAAATAGGCTTATTAAATAGGCTTATTTCAGCAACTCAGGCTTATTAAATAGGCTTATTCAGCAACTTAGGCTTATTAAATAGGCTTATTAAATAGGCTTATTTCAGCAACTCAGGCTTATTAAATAGGCTTATTCAGCAACTTAGGCTTATTAAATAGGCTCATTAAATACTTATTAAATAGGCTTATTAAACAGGCTTATTAAATAGACTTATTAAATAGGCTCAATAAATAGGCTTATTAAATAGGCTCATCAAATATGCTTAATAGATAGGCTTATTAAATAGGCTTATTAAATAGGCTTATTAAATAGGCTTATTAAATAGACTTATTAAATAGGCTTATTAAATAGGCTTATTAAATAGGCTTAATAAATAGGCTTATTAAATAGGCTCAATAAATAGGCTTATTAAATAGGCTCATTAAATACTTATTAAATAGGCGTATTAAATAGACTTATTAAATAGACTTATTAAATAAGCATATTAAATAGACTTATTAAATAGGCTTATTAAATAGGCTTATTAAATAGACTTATTAAATAGCCTCATTAAATAGGCTTATTTTAGCAACTTATGCTTTTTAAATAGGCTTATTTCAGCAACTTAGACTTATTAAATAGCCTTATTTCAGCAACTTAGGCTTATTAAAAAGGCTCATTTCAGCAACTTAGGCTTATTAAATAGCCTTATTTCAGCAACGTAGACTTATTAAATAGGCTTATTCAGCAACTTAGGCTTATTAAATAGCCTTATTAAATAGGCTTATTTCAACAACTTGGGCTTATTAAATAGGCTTATTTCAGCAACTTAGGCTTATTAAATAGCCTTATTTCAGCAACGTAGACTTATTAAATAGGCTTATTCAGCAACTTAGGCTTATTAAATAGCCTTATTAAATAGGCTTATTATAACAACTTAGGCTTATTAAATAGGCTTATTTCAGCGACTTAGACTTATTAAAAAGCCTTATTTCAGCAACTTAGGCTTATGAAATAGGCTTATTTCAGCAACTTAGGCTTATTAAACAGCCTTATTAAATAGGCTTATTTCAGCAACTTGGGCTTATTAAATAGGCTTATTTCAGCAACTTAGACTTATTAAATAGGCTTATTAAATAGGCTCATTAAATAGACTTATTAAATAGGCATATGAAATGGGCTCAATAAATAGGTTTATTAAATAGGCTCAATAAATAGGCTTATTAAATAGGCTCAATAAATAGGCTCATTAAATAGGCTCAATAAATAGGCTTATTAAATAGGCTCATAAAATACTTATTAAATAGGCTTATTAATTAGACTTATTAAATAGACTTATTAAATAGGCTTATTAAATAGATTTATTAAATAGGCTCATTAAATACTTAATAAATAGGTTTGTTAAATAGGCATATTAAATAGGCTAATTAAATAGACTTATTAAATAGGCTTATTAAATAGGCTTATTAAATAGACTTATTAAATAGCCTCATTAAATAGGCTTATTTTAGCAACTTAGGCTTATTAAATAGGCTTAATTCAGCAACTTATGCTTATTAAATAGCCTTATTATATAGGCTTATTTCAGCAACTTAGGCTTATTAAATAAGCTTATTTCAGCAACTTAGACTTATTAAATAGGCGTATTAAATAGGATTATTAAATAGACTTATTAAATAGACCTATTAAATAGGCTCAATAAATATGCTTATTAAATAGGCTTATTAAATAGGCTTATCAAATAGGCTTATTAAATAGGCTTATTAAATAGGCTCAATAAATAGGCTTATTAAATAGGCTCATTAAATACTTATTAAATAGGCTTATTAAATAGACTTATTAAATAGACTTATTAAATAGGCTTATTAAATAGACTTTATTAAATAGGCTTATTAAAAAGGCTTATTAAATAGACTTATTAAATAGACTTATTAAATAGGCTTATTAAATGGGCTGATTAAATAGGCTTATTAAATAGGCTTATTAAATAGACTTATTAAATAGCCTCATTAAATAAGTTTATTTTAGCAACTTAGGCTTATTAAATAGGCTTATTTCAGCAACTTAGACTTATCAAATAGCTTATTTCAGCAACTTAGGCTTATTAAATAGGCTCATTTCAGCAACTTAAGCTTATTAAATAGCCTTATTTCAGCAACTTAGACTTATTAAATAGCCTTATTTCAGCAACTTAGGCTTATTAAATAGGCTCATTTCAGCAACTTAGACTTATTAAATAGGCTTATTTCAGCGACTTAGGCTTATTAAATAGCCTTATTAAATAGGCTTATTTCAGCAACTTGGGCTTATTAAATAGGCTTATTTCAGCAACTTAGGCTTATTAAATAGGCTTATTAAATAGGCTTATTTCAGCAATTTAGACTTATCAAATAGCTTATTTCTGCAACTTCGGCTTATTAAATATGCTCATTTCAGCAACTTAAGATTATTAAATAGCCTTATTTCAGCAACTTAGACTTATTAAATAGCCTTATTTCAGCAACTTAGGCTTATTAAATAGGCTCATTTCAGCAACTCAGGCTTATTAAATAGGCTTATTCAGCAACTTAGGCTTATTAAATAGGCTTATTAAATAGGCTTATTCAGCAACTCAGGCTTATTAAATAGGCTCATTAAATACTTATTAAATAGGCTTATTAAACACGCTTATTAAATAGACTTATTAAATAGGCTTATTAAATAGGCTTATTAAATAGGCTTTATAAATAGGCTTATTAAATAGGCTCAATAAATAGGCTTATTAAATAGGCTCATTAAATACTTATTAAATAGGCGTATTAAATAGACTTATTAAATAGACTTATTAAATAGGCATATTAAATAGCTTATTAAATAGGCTTATTAAATAGGCTTATTAAATAGCCTCATTAAATAGGCTTATTTTAGCAACTTAGGCTTTTTAAATAGGCTTATTTCAGCAACTTAGACTTATTAAATAGCCTTATTTCAGCAACTTAGACTTATTAAATAGCCTTATTTCAGCAACTTAGGCTTATTAAATAGGCTCATTTCAGCAACTTAGGCTTATTAAATAGCCTTATTAAATAGGCTTATTTCAGCAACTTGGGCTTATTAAATAGGCTTATTTCAGCAACTTAGGCTTATTAAATAGCCTTATTAAATAGGCTTATTTCAGCAACTTGGGCTTATTAAATAGGCTTATTTCAGCAACTTAGGCTTATTAAATATGCTTATTAAATAGGCTTATTTCAGCAACTTAGACTTATCAAATAGCTTATTTCAGCAACTTAGGCTTATTAAATAGGCTCATTTCAGCAAATTAAGCTTATTAAATAGCCTTATTTCAGCAACTTAGACTTATTAAATAGCCTTATTTCAGCAACTTAGGCTTATTAAATAGGCTTATTAAATAGGCTTATTTCAGCAACTCACGCTTATTAAATAGGCCTATTCAGCAACTTAGGCTTATTAAATAGGCTTATTAAATAGGCTTATTTCAGCAACTCAGGCTTATTAAATAGGCTTATTCAGCAACTCAGGCTTATTAAATAGGCTCATTAAATACTTATTAAATAGGCTTATTAAACAGGCTTATTAAATAGACTTATTAAATAGGCTCAATAAATAGGCTTATTAAATAGGCTCAATAAATAGGCTTATTAAATAGCCTCATTAAATAGGCTTATTTTAGCAACTTAGGCTTTTTAAATAGGCTTATTTCAGCAACTTAGACTTATTAAATAGCCTTATTTCAGCAATTTAGACTTATTAAATAGCCTTATTTGAGCAACTTAGGCTTATTAAATAGGCTCATTTCAGCAACTTAGACTTATTAAATAGGCTTATTTCAGCAACTTAGGCTTATTAAATAGCCTTATTAAATAGGCTTATTTCAGCAACTTGGGCTTATTAAATAGGCTTATTTCAGCAACTTACGCTGATTAAATAGGCTCATTTCAGCAACTTATGCTTATTAAATAGGCTTATTAAATAGGCTTATTTCAGCAACTCAGGCTTATTAAATAGGCTTATTCAGCAACTTAGGCTTATTAAATAGGCTTATTAAATAGGCTTATTTCAGCAACTCAGGCTTATTAAATAGGCTTATTCAGCAACTTAGGCTTATTAAATAGGCTCATTAAATACTTAATAAATAGGCTTATTAAACAGGCTTATTAAATAGACTTATTAAATAGGCTCAATAAATAGGCTTATTAAATAGGCTCATCAAATATGCTTAATAGATAGGCTTATTAAATAGGCTTATTAAATAGGCTTATTAAATAGGCTTATTAAATAGACTTATTAAATAGGCTTATTAAATAGGCTTATTAAATAGGCTTAATAAATAGGCTTATTAAATAGGCTCAATAAATAGGCTTATTAAATAGGCTCATTAAATACTTATTAAATAGGCATATTAAATAGACTTATTAAATAGACTTATTAAATAAGCATATTAAATAGGCTTATTAAATAGGCTTATTAAATAGGCTTATTAAATAGACTTATTAAATAGCCTCATTAAATAGGCTTATTTTAGCAACTTATGCTTTTTAAATAGGCTTATTTCAGCAACTTAGACTTATTAAATAGCCTTATTTCAGCAACTTAGGCTTATTAAAAAGGCTCATTTCAGCAACTTAGGCTTATTAAATAGCCTTATTTCAGCAACGTAGACTTATTAAATAGGCTTATTCAGCAACTTAGGCTTATTAAATAGCCTTATTAAATAGGCTTATTTCAACAACTTGGGCTTATTAAATAGGCTTATTCAGCAACTTAGGCTTATTAAATAGCCTTATTAAATAGGCTTATTATAACAACTTAGGCTTATTAAATAGGCTTATTTCAGCGACTTAGACTTATTAAAAAGCCTTATTTCAGCAACTTAGGCTTATGAAATAGGCTTATTTCAGCAACTTAGGCTTATTAAACAGCCTTATTAAATAGGCTTATTTCAGCAACTTGGGCTTATTAAATAGGCTTATTTCAGCAACTTAGACTTATTAAATAGGCTTATTAAATAGGCTCATTAAATAGACTTATTAAATAGGCGTATGAAATGGGCTCAATAAATAGGCTTATTAAATAGGCTCAATAAATAGGCTTATTAAATAGGCTCAATAAATAGGCTCATTAAATAGGCTCAATAAATAGGCTTATTAAATAGGCTCATTAAATACTTATTAAATAGGCTTATTAATTAGACTTATTAAATAGACTTATTAAATAGGCTTATTAAATAGATTTATTAAATAGGCTCATTAAATACTTAATAAATAGGTTTGTTAAATAGGCATATTAAATAGGCTAATTAAATAGACTTATTAAATAGGCTTATTAAATAGGCTTATTAAATAGACTTATTAAATAGCCTCATTAAATAGGCTTATTTTAGCAACTTAGGCTTATTAAATAGGCTTAATTCAGCAACTTATGCTTATTAAATAGCCTTATTATATAGGCTTATTTCAGCAACTTAGGCTTATTAAATAAGCTTATTTCAGCAACTTAGACTTATTAAATAGGCGTATTAAATAGGATTATTAAATAGACTTATTAAATAGACCTATTAAATAGGCTCAATAAATATGCTTATTAAATAGGCTTATTAAATAGGCTTATCAAATAGGCTTATTAAATATCGGCCAACAACAGAACCATCATCTCTATTATTAAATAGGCTCAATAAATAGGCTTATTAAATAGGCTCATTAAATACTTATTAAATAGGCTTATTAAATAGACTTATTAAATAGACTTATTAAATAGGCTTATTAAATAGACTTTATTAAATAGGCTTATTAAAAAGGCTTATTAAATAGACTTATTAAATAGACTTATTAAATAGGCTTATTAAATGGGCTGATTAAATAGGCTTATTAAATAGGCTTATTAAATAGACTTATTAAATAGCCTCATTAAATAAGCTTATTTTAGCAACTTAGGCTTATTAAATAGGCTTATTTCAGCAACTTAGACTTATCAAATAGCTTATTTCAGCAACTTAGGCTTATTAAATAGGCTCATTTCAGCAACTTAAGCTTATTAAATAGCCTTATTTCAGCAACTTAGACTTATTAAATAGCCTTATTTCAGCAACTTAGGCTTATTAAATAGGCTCATTTCAGCAACTTAGACTTATTAAATAGGCTTATTTCAGCAAGTTAGGCTTATTAAATAGCCTTATTAAATAGGCTTATTTCAGCAACTTGGGCTTATTAAATAGGCTTATTTCAGCAACTTAGGCTTATTAAATAGGCTTATTAAATAGGCTTATTTCAGCAATTTAGACTTATCAAATAGCTTATTTCTGCAACTTTGGCTTATTAAATATGCTCATTTCA
Organism: Petromyzon marinus; assembly: GCF_048934315.1. Taxonomy (NCBI): domain Eukaryota; kingdom Metazoa; phylum Chordata; class Hyperoartia; order Petromyzontiformes; family Petromyzontidae; genus Petromyzon; species Petromyzon marinus. The sequence goes on along the minus strand of NW_027422993.1, from coordinate 1,455,038 downwards.
GCAACTTAAGATTATTAAATAGCCTTATTTCAGCAACTTAGACTTATTAAATAGCCTTATTTCAGCAACTTAGGCTTATTAAATAGGCTCATTTCAGCAACTTAGACTTATTAAATAGCCTCATTTCAGCAACTTAGGCTTATTAAATAGGCTTATTAAATAGGCTTATTTCAGCAACTCAGGCTTATTAAATAGGCTTATTCAGCAACTTAGGCTTATTAAATAGGCTTATTAAATAGGCTTATTCAGCAACTCAGGCTTATTAAATAGGCTCATTAAATACTTATTAAATAGGCTTATTAAACACGCTTATTAAATAGACTTATTAAATAGGCTTATTAAATAGGCTTATTAAATAGGCTTAATAAATAGGCTTATTAAATAGGCTCAATAAATAGGCTTATTTAATAGGCTCATTAAATACTTATTAAATAGGCGTATTAAATAGACTTATTAAATAGACTTATTAAATAGGCATATTAAATAGCTTATTAAATAGGCTTATTAAATAGGCTTATTAAATAGCCTCATTAAATAGGCTTATTTTAACAACTTAGGCTTTTTAAATAGGCTTATTTCAGCAACTTAGACTTATTAAATAGCCTTATTTCAGCAACTTAGACTTATTAAATAGCCTTATTTCAGCAACTTAGGCTTATTAAATAGGCTCATTTCAGCAACTTAGGCTTATTAAATAGCCTTATTAAATAGGCTTATTTCAGCAACTTGGGCTTATTAAATAGGCTTATTTCAGCAACTTACGCTGATTAAATAGGCTCATTTCAGCAACTTTGACTTATTAAATAGGCTTATTTCAGCAACTTAGGCTTATTAAATAGCCTTATTAAATAGGCTTATTTCAGCAACTTGGGCTTATTAAATAGGCTTATTTCAGCAACTTAGGCTTATTAAATAGGCTTATTAAATAGGCTTATTTCAGCAACTTAGACTTATCAAATAGCTTATTTCAGCAACTTAGGCTTATTAAATAGGCTCATTTCAGCAACTTAAGCTTATTAAATAGCCTTATTTCAGCAACTTAGACTTATTAAATAGCCTTATTTCAGCAACTTAGGCTTATTAAATAGGCTTATTAAATAGGCTTATTTCAGCAACTCACGCTTATTAAATAGGCTTATTCAGCAACTTAGGCTTATTAAATAGGCTTATTAAATAGGCTTATTTCAGCAACTCAGGCTTATTAAATAGGCTTATTCAGCAACTCAGGCTTATTAAATAGGCTCATTAAATACTTATTAAATAGGCTTATTAAACAGGCTTATTAAATAGACTTATTAAATAGGCTCAATAAATAGGCTTATTAAATAGGCTCATCAAATATGCTTAATAAATAGGCTTATTAAATAGGCGTATTAAATAGGCTTATTAAATAGGCTTATTAAATAGACTTATTAAATAGGCTTATTAAATAGGCTTATTAAATAGGCTTAATAAATAGGCTTATTAAATAGGCTCAATAAATAGGCTTATTAAATAGGCTCATTAAATACTTATTAAATAGGCGTATTAAATAGACTTATTAAATAGACTTATTAAATAGGCATATTAAATAGGCTTATTAAATAGGCTTATTAAATAGACTTATTAAATAGCCTCATTAAATAGGCTTATTTTAGCAACTTAGGCTTTTTAAATAGGCTTATTTCAGCAACTTATACTTATTAAATAGCCTTATTTCAGCAACTTAGACTTATTAAATAGCCTTATTTCAGCAACTTAGGCTTATTAAATAGGCTCATTTCAGCAACTTAGACTTATTAAATAGGCTTATTTCAGCAACTTAGGCTTATTAAATAGCCTTATTAAATAGGCTTATTTCAGCAACTTGGGCTTATTAAATAGGCTTATTTCAGCAACTTACCCTGATTAAATAGGCTCATTTCAGCAACTTAGGCTTATTAAATAGGCTTATTAAATAGGCTTATTTCAGCAACTCAGGCTTATTAAATAGGCTTATTCAGCAACTTAGGCTTATTAAATAGGCTTATTAAAAAGGCTTATTTCAGCAACTTAGACTTATCAAATAGCTTATTTCAGCAACTTAGGCTTATTAAATAGGCTCATTTCAGCAACTTAAGGTTATTAAATAGCCTTATTTCAGCAACTTAGACTTATTAAATAGCCTTATTTCAGCAACTTAGGCTTATTAAATAGGTTTATTAAATAGGCTTATTTCAGCAACTCAGGCTTATTAAATAGGCTTATTCAGCAACTTAGGATTATTAAATAGGCTTATTAAATAGGCTTATTTCAGCAACTCAGGCTTATTAAATAGGCTTATTCAGCAACTCAGGCTTATTAAATAGGCTCATTAAATACTTATTAAATAGGCTTATTAAACAGGCTTATTAAATAGACTTATTAAATAGGCTGAATAAATAGGCTTATTAAATAGGCTAATCAAATATGCTTAATAAATAGGCTTATTAAATAGGCGTATTAAATAGGCTTATTAAATAGGCTTATTAAATAGACTTATTAAATAGGCTTATTAATTAGGCTTATTAAATAGGCTTAATAAATAGGCTTATTAAATAGGCTCAATAAATAGGCTTATTAAATAGGCTCATTAAATACTTATTAAATAGGCGTATTAAATAGACTTATTAAATAGACTTATTAAATAGGCATATTAAATAGGCTTATTAAATAGGCTTATTAAATAGGCTTATTAAATAGACTTATTAAATAGCCTCATTAAATAGGCTTATTTTAGCAACTTAGGCTTTTTAAATAGGCTTATTTCAGCAACTTAGACTTATTAAATAGCCTTATTTCAGCAACTTAGGCTTATTAAATAGGCTCATTTCAGCAACTTAGGCTTATTAAATAGCCTTATTAAATAGGCTCATTTCAGCAACTTGGGCTTATTAAATAGGCTTATTTCAGCAACTTACCCTGATTAAATAGGCTCATTTCAGCAACTTAGGCTTATTAAATAGGCTTATTAAATAGGCTTATTTCAGCAACTCAGGCTTATTAAATAGGCTTATTCAGCAACTTAGGCTTATTAAATAGGCTTATTAAATAGGCTTATTTCAGCAACTCAGGCTTATTAAATAGGCTTATTCAGCAACTTAGGCTTATTAAATAGGCTCATTAAATACTTATTAAATAGGCTTATTAAACAGGCTTATTAAATAGACTTATTAAATAGGCTCAATAAATAGGCTTATTAAATAGGCTCATCAAATATGCTTAATAAATAGGCTTATTTAATAGGCTTATTAAATAGGCTTATTAAATAGGCTTATTAAATAGACTTATTAAATAGGTTTATTAAATAGGCTTATTAAATAGGCTTAATAAATAGGCTTATTAAATAGGCTCAATAAATAGGCTTATTAAATAGGCTCATTAAATACTTATTAAATAGGCGTATTAAATAGACTTATTAAATATACTTATTAAATAGGCATATTAAATAGGCGTATTAAATAGGCTTATTAAATAGGCTTATTAAATAGACTTATTAAATAGCCTCATTAAATAGGCTTATTAAATAGGCTTATTAAATAGACTTATTAAATAGCCTCATTAAATAGGCTTATTTTAGCAACTTAGGCTTATTAAATAGGCTTATTTCAGCAACTTAGACTTATCAAATAGCTTATTTCAGCAACTTAGGCTTATTAAATAGGCTCATTTCAGCAACTTAAGCTTATTAAATAGCCTTATTTCAGCAACTTAGACTTATTAAATAGCCTTATTTCAGCAACTTAGACTTATTAAATAGCCTTATTTCAGCAACTTAGGCTTATTAAATAGGCTCATTTCAGCAACTTAGGCTTATTAAATAGCCTTATTAAATAGGCTTATTTCAGCAACTTGGGCTTATTAAATAGGCTTATTTCAGCAACTTACGCTGATTAAATAGGCTCATTTCAGCAACTTTGACTTATTAAATAGGCTTATTTCAGCAACTTAGGCTTATTAAATAGCCTTATTAAATAGGCTTATTTCAGCAACTTGGGCTTATTAAATAGGCTTATTTCAGCAACTTAGGCTTATTAAATAGGCTTATTAAATAGGCTTATTTCAGCAACTTAGACTTATCAAATAGCTTATTTCAGCAACTTAGGCTTATTAAATAGGCTCATTTCAGCAACTTAAGCTTATTAAATAGCCTTATTTCAGCAACTTAGACTTATTAAATAGCCTTATTTCAGCAACTTAGGCTTATTAAATAGGCTTATTAAATAGGCTTATTTCAGCAACTCACGCTTATTAAATAGGCTTATTCAGCAACTTAGGCTTATTAAATAGGCTTATTAAATAGGCTTATTTCAGCAACTCAGGCTTATTAAATAGGCTTATTCAGCAACTCAGGCTTATTAAATAGGCTCATTAAATACTTATTAAATAGGCTTATTAAACAGGCTTATTAAATAGACTTATTAAATAGGCTCAATAAATAGGCTTATTAAATAGGCTCATCAAATATGCTTAATAAATAGGCTTATTAAATAGGCGTATTAAATAGGCTTATTAAATAGGCTTATTAAATAGACTTATTAAATAGGCTTATTAAATAGGCTTATTAAATAGGCTTAATAAATAGGCTTATTAAATAGGCTCAATAAATAGGCTTATTAAATAGGCTCATTAAATACTTATTAAATAGGCGTATTAAATAGACTTATTAAATAGACTTATTAAATAGGCATATTAAATAGGCTTATTAAATAGGCTTATTAAATAGACTTATTAAATAGCCTCATTAAATAGGCTTATTTTAGCAACTTAGGCTTTTTAAATAGGCTTATTTCAGCAACTTATACTTATTAAATAGCCTTATTTCAGCAACTTAGACTTATTAAATAGCCTTATTTCAGCAACTTAGGCTTATTAAATAGGCTCATTTCAGCAACTTAGACTTATTAAATAGGCTTATTTCAGCAACTTAGGCTTATTAAATAGCCTTATTAAATAGGCTTATTTCAGCAACTTGGGCTTATTAAATAGGCTTATTTCAGCAACTTACCCTGATTAAATAGGCTCATTTCAGCAACTTAGGCTTATTAAATAGGCTTATTAAATAGGCTTATTTCAGCAACTCAGGCTTATTAAATAGGCTTATTCAGCAACTTAGGCTTATTAAATAGGCTTATTAAATAGGCTTATTTCAGCAACTCAGGCTTATTAAATAGGCTTATTTCAGCAACTTAGGCTTATTAAATAGGCTTATTAAAAAGGCTTATTTCAGCAACTTAGACTTATCAAATAGCTTATTTCAGCAACTTAGGCTTATTAAATAGGCTCATTTCAGCAACTTAAGCTTATTAAATAGCCTTATTTCAGCAACTTAGACTTATTAAATAGCCTTATTTCAGCAACTTAGGCTTATTAAATAGGTTTATTAAATAGGCTTATTTCAGCAACTCAGGCTTATTAAATAGGCTTATTCAGCAACTTAGGCTTATTAAATAGGCTTATTAAATAGGCTTATTTCAGCAACTCAGGCTTATTAAATAGGCTTATTCAGCAACTCAGGCTTATTAAATAGGCTCATTAAATACTTATTAAATAGGCTTATTAAACAGGCTTATTAAATAGACTTATTAAATAGGCTGAATAAATAGGCTTATTAAATAGGCTAATCAAATATGCTTAATAAATAGGCTTATTAAATAGGCGTATTAAATAGGCTTATTAAATAGGCTTATTAAATAGACTTATTAAATAGGCTTATTAATTAGGCTTATTAAATAGGCTTAATAAATAGGCTTATTAAATAGGCTCAATAAATAGGCTTATTAAATAGGCTCATTAAATACTTATTAAATAGGCGTATTAAATAGACTTATTAAATAGACTTATTAAATAGGCATATTAAATAGGCTTATTAAATAGGCTTATTAAATAGGCTTATTAAATAGACTTATTAAATAGCCTCATTAAATAGGCTTATTTTAGCAATTTAGGCTTTTTAAATAGGCTTATTTCAGCAACTTAGACTTATTAAATAGCCTTATTTCAGCAACTTAGGCTTATTAAATAGGCTCATTTCAGCAACTTAGGCTTATTAAATAGCCTTATTAAATAGGCTTATTTCAGCAACTTGGGCTTATTAAATAGGCTTATTTCAGCAACTTACCCTGATTAAATAGGCTCATTTCAGCAACTTAGGCTTATTAAATAGGCTTATTAAATAGGCTTATTTCAGCAACTCAGGCTAATTAAATAGGCTTATTCAGCAACTTAGGCTTATTAAATAGGCTTATTAAATAGGCTTATTTCAGCAACTCAGGCTTATTAAATAGGCTTATTCAGCAACTTAGGCTTATTAAATAGGCTCATTAAATACTTATTAAATAGGCTTATTAAACAGGCTTATTAAATAGACTTATTAAATAGGCTCAATAAATAGGCTTATTAAATAGGCTCATCAAATATGCTTAATAAATAGGCTTATTTAATAGGCAAATTAAATAGGCTTATTAAATAGGCTTATTAAATAGACTTATTAAATAGGTTTATTAAATAGGCTTATTAAATAGGCTTAATAAATAGGCTTATTAAATAGGCTCAATAAATAGGCTTATTAAATAGGCTCATTAAATACTTATTAAATAGGCGTATTAAATAGACTTATTAAATATACTTATTAAATAGGCATATTAAATAGGCGTATTAAATAGGCTTATTAAATAGGCTTATTAAATAGACTTATTAAATAGCCTCATTAAATAGGCTTATTAAATAGGCTTATTAAATAGACTTATTAAATAGCCTCATTAAATAGGCTTATTTTAGCAACTTAGGCTTATTAAATAGGCTTATTTCAGCAACTTAGACTTATCAAATAGCTTATTTCAGCAACTTAGGCTTATTAAATAGGCTCATTTCAGCAACTTAAGCTTATTAAATAGCCTTATTTCAGCAACTTAGACTTATTAAATAGCCTTATTTCAGCAACTTAGGCTTATTAAATAGGCTCATTTCAGTAACTTAGACTTATTAAATAGGCTTATTTCAGCAACTTAGGCTTATTAAATAGCCTTATTAAATAGGCTTATTTCAGCAACTTGGGCTTATTAAATAGGCTTATTTCAGCAACTTAGACTTATTAAATAGCCTTATTTCAGCAACTTAGGCTTATTAAATAGGCTTATTTCAGCAACTTAGACTTATTAAATAGCCTTATTTCAGCAACTTAGACTTATTAAATAGCCTTATTTCAGCAACTTAGGCTTATTAAATAGGCTCATTTCAGCAACTTAGGCTTATTAAATAGCCTTATTAAATAGGCTTATTTCAGCAACTTGGGCTTATTAAATAGGCTTATTTCAGCAACTTACGCTGATTAAATAGGCTCATTTCAGCAACTTAGACTTATTAAATAGGCTTATTTCAGCAACTTAGGCTTATTAAATAGCCTTATTAAATAGGCTTATTTCAGCAACTTGGGCTTATTAAATAGGCTTATTTCAGCAACTTACCCTGATTAAATAGGCTCATTTCAGCAACTTAGGCTTATTAAATAGGCTTATTAAATAGGCTTATTTCAGCAACTCAGGCTTATTAAATAGGCTTATTCAGCAACTTAGGCTTATTAAATAGGCTTATTAAATAGGCTTATTTCAGCAACTCAGGCTTATTAAATAGGCTTATTTCAGCAACTTAGGCTTATTAAATAGGCTTATTAAAAAGGCTTATTTCAGCAACTTAGACTTATCAAATAGCTTATTTCAGCAACTTAGGCTTATTAAATAGGCTCATTTCAGCAACTTAAGCTTATTAAATAGCCTTATTTCAGCAACTTAGACTTATTAAATAGCCTTATTTCAGCAACTTAGGCTTATTAAATAGGTTTATTAAATAGGCTTATTTCAGCAACTCAGGCTTATTAAATAGGCTTATTCAGCAACTTAGGCTTATTAAATAGGCTTATTAAATAGGCTTATTTCAGCAACTCAGGCTTATTAAATAGGCTTATTCAGCAACTCAGGCTTATTAAATAGGCTTATTCAGCAACTTAGGCTTATTAAATAGGCTTATTTCAGCAACTTAGGCTTATTAAATAGGATTATTCAGCAACTTAGGCTTAAATAGCCTTATTAAATAGGCTTATTAAATAGGCTTATTAAATAGGCTTATTAAATAGACTTATTAAATAGGCTTATTAATTAGGCTTATTAAATAGGCTTAATAAATAGGCTTATTAAATAGGCTCAATAAATAGGCTTATTAAATAGGCTCATTAAATACTTATTAAATAGGCGTATTAAATAGACTTATTAAATAGACTTATTAAATAGGCATATTAAATAGGCTTATTAAATAGGCTTATTAAATAGGCTTATTAAATAGACTTATTAAATAGCCTCATTAAATAGGCTTATTTTAGCAACTTAGGCTTTTTAAATAGGCTTATTTCAGCAACTTATACTTATTAAATAGCCTTATTTCAGCAACTTAGACTTATTAAATAGCCTTATTTCAGCAACTTAGGCTTATTAAATAGGCTCATTTCAGCAACTTAGACTTATTAAATAGGCTTATTTCAGCAACTTAGGCTTATTAAATAGCCTTATTAAATAGGCTTATTTCAGCAACTTAGGCTTATTAAATAGGCTTATTTCAGCAACTTACCCTGATTAAATAGGCTCATTTCAGCAACTTAGGCTTATTAAATAGGCTTATTAAATAGGCTTATTTCAGCAACTCAGGCTTATTAAATAGGCTTATTCAGCAACTTAGGCTTATTAAATAGGCTTATTAAATAGGCTTATTTTAGCAACTCAGGCTTATTAAATAGGCTTATTCAGCAACTTAGGCTTATTAAATAGGCTCATTAAATACTTATTAAATAGGCTTATTAAACAGGCTTATTAAATAGACTTATTAAATAGGCTCAATAAATAGGCTTATTAAATAGGCTCATCAAATATGCTTAATAAATAGGCTTATTTAATAGGCTTATTAAATAGGTTTATTAAATAGGCTTATTAAATAGGCTTAATAAATAGGCTTATTAAATAGGCTCAATAAATAGGCTTATTAAATAGGCTCATTAAATACTTATTAAATAGGCGTATTAAATAGACTTATTAAATATACTTATTAAATAGGCATATTAAATAGGCGTATTAAATAGGCTTATTAAATAGGCTTATTAAATAGACTTATTAAATAGCCTCATTAAATAGGCTTATTAAATAGGCTTATTAAATAGACTTATTAAATAGCCTCATTAAATAGGCTTATTTTAGCAACTTAGGCTTATTAAATAGGCTTTTTTCAGCAACTTAGACTTATCAAATAGCTTATTTCAGCAACTTAGGCTTATTAAATAGGCTCATTTCAGCAACTTAAGCTTATTAAATAGCCTTATTTCAGCAACTTAGACTTATTAAATAGCCTTATTTCAGCAACTTAGGCTTATTAAATAGGCTCATTTCAGTAACTTAGACTTATTAAATAGGCTTATTTCAGCAACTTAGGCTTATTAAATAGCCTTATTAAATAGGCTTATTTCAGCAACTTGGGCTTATTAAATAGGCTTATTTCAGCAACTTAGGCTTATTAAATAGGCTTATTAAATAGGCTTATTTCAGCAACTTAGACTTATCAAATAGCTTATTTCAGCAACTTAGGCTTATTAAATAGGCTCATTTCAGCAACTTAAGCTTATTAAATAGCCTTATTTCAGCAACTTAGACTTATTACATAGCCTTATTTCAGCAACTTAGGCTTATTAAATAGGCTCATTTCAGCAACTTAGACTTATTAAATAGCCTCATTTCAGCAACTTAGGCTTATTAAATAGGCTTATTAAATAGGCTTATTAAATAGGCTTATTTCAACAACTCAGGCTTATTAAATAGGCTTATTCAGCAACTTAGGCTTATTAAATAGGCTTATTAAATAGGCTTATTTCAGCAACTCAGGCTTATTAAATAGGCTTATTCAGCAACTCAGGCTTATTAAATAGGCTCATTAAATACTTATTAAATAGGCTTATTAAACAGACTTATTAAAAAGGCTTATTAAAAAGGCTCAATAAATAGGCTTATTAAATAGGCTCATCAAATATGCTTAATAAATAGGCTGATTAAATAGGCGTATTAAATAGACGTATTAAATAGGCTTATTAAATAGGCTTATTAAATAGACGTATTAAATAGGCATATTAAATAGGCTTATTAAATAGGCTTATTAAATAGACTTATTAAATAGCCTCATTGAATAGGCTTATTTTAGCAACTTAGGCTTTTTAAATAGGCTTATTTCAGCAACTTAGGTTTATTAAATAGCCTTATTAAATAGGCTTATTTCAGCAACTTGGGCTTATTAAATAGGCTTATTTCAGCAACTTACGCTGATTAAATAGGCTCATTTCAGCAACTTTGACTTATTAAATAGGCTTATTTCAGCAACTTAGGCTTATTAAATAGCCTTATTAAATAGGCTTATTTCAGCAACTTGGGCTTATTAAATAGGCTTATTTCAGCAACTTAGGCTTATTAAATAGGCTTATTAAATAGGCTTATTTCAGCAACTTAGACTTATCAAATAGCTTATTTCAGCAACTTAGGCTTATTAAATAGGCTCATTTCAGCAACTTACGCTTATTGAATAGCCTTATTTCAGCAACTTAGACTTATTAAATAGCCTTATTTCAGCAACTTAGGCTTATTAAATAGGCTCATTTCAGCAACTTAGACTTATTAAATAGGCTTATTTCAGCAACTTAGGCTTATTAAATAGGCTTATTAAATAGGCTTATTTCAGCAACTCAGGCTTATTAAATAGGCTTATTCAGCAACTTAGGCTTATTAAATAGGCTTATTAAATAGGCCTTTTTTCAGCAACTCAGGCTTATTAAATAGGCTTATTCAGCAACTCAGGCTTATTAAATAGGCACATTAAATACTTATTAAATAGGCTTATTAAACAGGCTTATTAAATAGACTTATTAAATAGGCTCAATAAATAGGCTTATTAAATAGGTTCATCAAATATGCTTAATAAATAGGCTTATTAAATAGGCTTATTAAATAGGTTTATTAAATAGGCTTATTAAATAGACTTATTAAATAGGCTTATTAAATAGGCTTATTAAATAGGCTCAATAAATAGGCTTATTAAATAGATTTATTAAATAGCCTCATTAAATAGCCTTATATTAGCAACTTAGGCTTTTTAAATAGGCTTATTTCAGCAACTTAGACTTATTAAATAGCCTTATTTCAGCAACTTAGACTTATTAAATAGCCTTATTTCAGCAACTTAGGCTTATTAAATAGGCTCATTTCAGCAACTTAGACTTATTAAATAGGCTTATTTCAGCAACTTAGGTTTATTAAATAGCCTTATTAAATAGGCTTATTTCAGCAACTTGGGCTTATTAAATAGGCTTATTTCAGCAACTTACGCTGATTAAATAGGCTCATTTCAGCAACTTTGACTTATTAAATAGGCTTATTTCAGCAACTTAGGCTTATTAAATAGCCTTATTAAATAGGCTTATTTCAGCAACTTGGGCTTATTAAATAGGCTTATTTCAGCAACTTAGGCTTATTAAATAGGCTTATTAAATAGGCTTATTTCAGCAACTTAGACTTATCAAATAGCTTATTTCAGCAACTTAGGCTTATTAAATAGGCTCATTTCAGCAACTTAAGCTTATTAAATAGCCTTATTTCAGCAACTTAGACTTATTAAATAGCCTTATTTCAGCAACTTAGGCTTATTAAATAGGCTCATTTCAGCAACTTAGACTTATTAAATAGGCTTATTTCAGCAACTTAGGCTTATTAAATAAGCTTATTAAATAGGCTTATTTCAGCAACTCAGGCTTATTAAATAGGCTTATTCAGCAACTTAGGCTTATTAAATAGGCTTATTAAATAGGCTTATTTCAGCAACTCAGGCTTATTAAATAGGCTTATTCAGCAACTCAGGCTTATTAAATAGGCTCATTAAATACTTATTAAATAGGCTTATTAAACAGGCTTATTAAATAGACTTATTAAATAGGCTCAATAAATAGGCTTATTAAATAGGTTCATCAAATATGCTTAATAAATAGGCTTATTAAATAGGCTTATTAAATAGGCGTATTAAATAGACTTATTAAATAGACTTATTAAATAGGCATATTAAATAGGCTTATTAAATAGGCTTATTAAATAGGCTTATTAAATAGACTTATTAAATAGCCTCATTAAATAGGCTTATTTTAGCAACTTAGGCTTTTTAAATAGGCTTATTTCAGCAACTTATACTTATTAAATAGCCTTATTTCAGCAACTTAGACTTATTAAATAGCCTTATTTCAGCAACTTAGGCTTATTAAATAGGCTCATTTCAGCAACTTAGACTTATTAAATAGGCTTATTTCAGCAACTTAGGCTTATTAAATAGCCTTATTAAATAGGCTTATTTCAGCAACTTGGGCTTATTAAATAGGCTTATTTCAGCAACTTACCCTGATTAAATAGGCTCATTTCAGCAACTTAGGCTTATTAAATAGGCTTATTAAATAGGCTTATTTCAGCAACTCAGGCTTATTAAATAGGCTTATTCAGCAACTTAGGCTTATTAAATAGGCTTATTAAATAGGCTTATTTTAGCAACTCAGGCTTATTAAATAGGCTTATTCAGCAACTTAGGCTTATTAAATAGGCTCATTAAATACTTATTAAATAGGCTTATTAAACAGGCTTATTAAATAGACTTATTAAATAGGCTCAATAAATAGGCTTATTAAATAGGCTCATCAAATATGCTTAATAAATAGGCTTATTTAATAGGCTTATTAAATAGGTTTATTAAATAGGCTTATTAAATAGGCTTAATAAATAGGCTTATTAAATAGGCTCAATAAATAGGCTTATTAAATAGGCTCATTAAATACTTATTAAATAGGCGTATTAAATAGACTTATTAAATATACTTATTAAATAGGCATATTAAATAGGCGTATTAAATAGGCTTATTAAATAGGCTTATTAAATAGACTTATTAAATAGCCTCATTAAATAGGCTTATTAAATAGGCTTATTAAATAGACTTATTAAATAGCCTCATTAAATAGGCTTATTTTAGCAACTTAGGCTTATTAAATAGGCTTTTTTCAGCAACTTAGACTTATCAAATAGCTTATTTCAGCAACTTAGGCTTATTAAATAGGCTCATTTCAGCAACTTAAGCTTATTAAATAGCCTTATTTCAGCAACTTAGACTTATTAAATAGCCTTATTTCAGCAACTTAGGCTTATTAAATAGGCTCATTTCAGTAACTTAGACTTATTAAATAGGCTTATTTCAGCAACTTAGGCTTATTAAATAGCCTTATTAAATAGGCTTATTTCAGCAACTTGGGCTTATTAAATAGGCTTATTTCAGCAACTTAGGCTTATTAAATAGGCTTATTAAATAGGCTTATTTCAGCAACTTAGACTTATCAAATAGCTTATTTCAGCAACTTAGGCTTATTAAATAGGCTCATTTCAGCAACTTAAGCTTATTAAATAGCCTTATTTCAGCAACTTAGACTTATTACATAGCCTTATTTCAGCAACTTAGGCTTATTAAATAGGCTCATTTCAGCAACTTAGACTTATTAAATAGCCTCATTTCAGCAACTTAGGCTTATTAAATAGGCTTATTAAATAGGCTTATTAAATAGGCTTATTTCAACAACTCAGGCTTATTAAATAGGCTTATTCAGCAACTTAGGCTTATTAAATAGGCTTATTAAATAGGCTTATTTCAGCAACTCAGGCTTATTAAATAGGCTTATTCAGCAACTCAGGCTTATTAAATAGGCTCATTAAATACTTATTAAATAGGCTTATTAAACAGACTTATTAAAAAGGCTTATTAAAAAGGCTCAATAAATAGGCTTATTAAATAGGCTCATCAAATATGCTTAATAAATAGGCTGATTAAATAGGCGTATTAAATAGACGTATTAAATAGGCTTATTAAATAGGCTTATTAAATAGACTTATTAAATAGGCATATTAAATAGGCTTATTAAATAGGCTTATTAAATAGACTTATTAAATAGCCTCATTGAATAGGCTTATTTTAGCAACTTAGGCTTTTTAAATAGGCTTATTTCAGCAACTTAGGTTTATTAAATAGCCTTATTAAATAGGCTTATTTCAGCAACTTGGGCTTATTAAATAGGCTTATTTCAGCAACTTACGCTGATTAAATAGGCTCATTTCAGCAACTTTGACTTATTAAATAGGCTTATTTCAGCAACTTAGGCTTATTAAATAGCCTTATTAAATAGGCTTATTTCAGCAACTTGGGCTTATTAAATAGGCTTATTTCAGCAACTTAGGCTTATTAAATAGGCTTATTAAATAGGCTTATTTCAGCAACTTAGACTTATCAAATAGCTTATTTCAGCAACTTAGGCTTATTAAATAGGCTCATTTCAGCAACTTACGCTTATTGAATAGCCTTATTTCAGCAACTTAGACTTATTAAATAGCCTTATTTCAGCAACTTAGGCTTATTAAATAGGCTCATTTCAGCAACTTAGACTTATTAAATAGGCTTATTTCAGCAACTTAGGCTTATTAAATAGGCTTATTAAATAGGCTTATTTCAGCAACTCAGGCTTATTAAATAGGCTTATTCAGCAACTTAGGCTTATTAAATAGGCTTATTAAATAGGCCTTTTTTCAGCAACTCAGGCTTATTAAATAGGCTTATTCAGCAACTCAGGCTTATTAAATAGGCACATTAAATACTTATTAAATAGGCTTATTAAACAGGCTTATTAAATAGACTTATTAAATAGGCTCAATAAATAGGCTTATTAAATAGGTTCATCAAATATGCTTAATAAATAGGCTTATTAAATAGGCTTATTAAATAGGTTTATTAAATAGGCTTATTAAATAGACTTATTAAATAGGCTTATTAAATAGGCTTATTAAATAGGCTCAATAAATAGGCTTATTAAATAGATTTATTAAATAGCCTCATTAAATAGCCTTATTTTAGCAACTTAGGCTTTTTAAATAGGCTTATTTCAGCAACTTAGACTTATTAAATAGCCTTATTTCAGCAACTTAGACTTATTAAATAGCCTTATTTCAGCAACTTAGGCTTATTAAATAGGCTCATTTCAGCAACTTAGACTTATTAAATAGGCTTATTTCAGCAACTTAGGTTTATTAAATAGCCTTATTAAATAGGCTTATTTCAGCAACTTGGGCTTATTAAATAGGCTTATTTCAGCAACTTACGCTGATTAAATAGGCTCATTTCAGCAACTTTGACTTATTAAATAGGCTTATTTCAGCAACTTAGGCTTATTAAATAGCCTTATTAAATAGGCTTATTTCAGCAACTTGGGCTTATTAAATAGGCTTATTTCAGCAACTTAGGCTTATTAAATAGGCTTATTAAATAGGCTTATTTCAGCAACTTAGACTTATCAAATAGCTTATTTCAGCAACTTAGGCTTATTAAATAGGCTCATTTCAGCAACTTAAGCTTATTAAATAGCCTTATTTCAGCAACTTAGACTTATTAAATAGCCTTATTTCAGCAACTTAGGCTTATTAAATAGGCTCATTTCAGCAACTTAGACTTATTAAATAGGCTTATTTCAGCAACTTAGGCTTATTAAATAAGCTTATTAAATAGGCTTATTTCAGCAACTCAGGCTTATTAAATAGGCTTATTCAGCAACTTAGGCTTATTAAATAGGCTTATTAAATAGGCTTATTTCAGCAACTCAGGCTTATTAAATAGGCTTATTCAGCAACTCAGGCTTATTAAATAGGCTCATTAAATACTTATTAAATAGGCTTATTAAACAGGCTTATTAAATAGACTTATTAAATAGGCTCAATAAATAGGCTTATTAAATAGGTTCATCAAATATGCTTAATAAATAGGCTTATTAAATAGGCTTATTAAATAGGTTTATTAAATAGGCTTATTAAATAGACTTATTAAATAGGCTTATTAAATAGGCTTATTAAATAGGCTCAATAAATAGGCTTATTAAATAGGCTCATTAAATACTTATTAAATAGGCGTATTAAATAGACTTATTAAATAGACTTATTAAATAGGCATATTAAATAGGCTTATTAAATAGGCTTATTAAATAGGCTTATTAAATAGACTTATTAAATAGCCTCATTAAATAGGCTTATTTTAGCAACTTAGGCTTTTTAAATAGGCTTATTTCAGCAACTTAGACTTATTAAATAGCCTTATTTCAGCAACTTAGACTTACTAAATAGCCTTATTTCAGCAACTTAGGCTTATTAAATAGGCTCATTTCAGCAACTTAGACTTATTAAATAGGCTTATTTCAGCAACTTAGGCTTATTAAATAGCCTTATTAAATAGGCTTATTTCAGCAACTTAGGCTTATTAAATAGGCTTATTAAATAGGCTTATTTCAGCAACTCAGGCTTATTAAATAGGCTTATTCAGCAACTCAGGCTTATTAAATAGGCTCATTAAATACTTATTAAATAGGCTTATTAAACAGGCTTATTAAATAGACTTATTAAATAGGCTCAATAAATAGGCTTATTAAATAGGTTCATCAAATATGCTTAATAAATAGGCTTATTAAATAGGCTTATTAAATAGGTTTATTAAATAGGCTTATTAAATAGACTTATTAAATAGGCTTATTAAATAGGCTTATTAAATAGGCTCAATAAATAGGCTTATTAAATAGGCTCATTAAATACTTATTAAATAGGCGTATTAAATAGACTTATTAAATAGACTTATTAAATAGGCATATTAAATAGGCTTATTAAATAGGCTTATTAAATAGGCTTATTAAATAGACTTATTAAATAGCCTCATTAAATAGGCTTATTTTAGCAACTTAGGCTTTTTAAATAGGCTTATTTCAGCAACTTAGACTTATTAAATAGCCTTATTTCAGCAACTTAGACTTACTAAATAGCCTTATTTCAGCAACTTAGGCTTATTAAATAGGCTCATTTCAGCAACTTAGACTTTTTAAATAGGCTTATTTCAGCAACTTAGGCTTATTAAATAGCCTTATTAAATAGGCTTATTTCAGCAACTTGGGCTTATTAAATAGGCTTATTTCAGCAACTTACGCTGATTAAATAGGCTCATTTCAGCAACTTAGGCTTATTAAATAGGCTTATTAAATAGGCTTATTTCAGCAACTCAGGCTTATTCATTAGGCTTATTCAGCAACTTAGGCTTATTAAATAGGCTTATTAAATACTTATTAAATAGGCTTATTAAACCGGCTTATTAAATAGACTTATTAAATAGGCTCAATAAATAGGCTTATTAAATAGGCTCATCAAATATGCTTAATAAATAGGCTTATTAAATAGGCTTATTAAATAGGCTTATTAAACAGGCTTATTAAATAGACTTATTAAATAGGCTCAATAAATAGGCTTATTAAATAGGCTCATCAAATATGCTTCATAAATAGGCTTATTAAATAGGCTTATTAAATAGGCTTATTAAATAGGCTTATTAAATAGACTTATTAAATAGGCTTATTAAATAGGCTTATTAAATAGGCTTAATAAATAGGCTTATTAAATAGGCTCAATAAATAGGCTTATTAAATAGGCTCATTAAATACGTATTAAATAGGTGTATTAAATAGACTTATTAAATAGACTTATTAAATAGGCATATTAAATAGGCTTATTAAATAGGCTTATTAAATAGGCTTATTAAATAGACTTATTAAATAGCCTCATTAAATAGGCTTATTAAATAGGCTTATTAAATAGACTTATTAAATAGCCTCATTAAATAGGCTTATTTTAGCAACTTAGGCTTATTAAATAGGCTTTTTTCAGCAACTTAGACTTATTAAATAGCCTTATTTCAGCAACTTACGCTTATTAAATAGGCTTATTTCAGCAACTTAGGCTTATTACATAGCCTTATTAAATAGGCTTATTTCAGCAACTTGGGCTTATTAAATAGGCTTATTTCAGCAACTTAGGCTTAATAAAAATAGGCTTATTCAACAACTTAGGCTTATTAAATAGGCGTATTAAATAGACTTATTTCAGAAACTTAGGCTTATTAAATAGGCTTATTCAGCAACTTAGTCTTATTAAATAGGCTCATTAAATACTTATTAAATAGGCTTATTAAACAGGCTTATTAAATAGACTTATTAAATAGGCTCAATAAATAGGCGTATTAAATAGGCTCATTAAATCGGCTTAATAAATAGGCTTATTAAATATATTTTTTAAATAGGCTTATTAAATAGGCTTATTAAATAAACTTATTAAATAGGCTCATTAAATAGGCTTATTAAATAGCCTTATTTCAGCAACTTAGGCTTATTAAATAGGCTCATTTCAGCAACTTAGACTTATTAAATAGGCTTATTTCAGCAACTTAGGTTTATTAAATAGCCTTATTAAATAGGCTTATTTCAGCAACTTGGGCTTATTAAATAGGCTTATTTCAGCAACTTACGCTGATTAAATAGGCTCATTTCAGCAACTTTGACTTATTAAATAGGCTTATTTCAGCAACTTAGGCTTATTAAATAGCCTTATTAAATAGGCTTATTTCAGCAACTTGGGCTTATTAAATAGGCTTATTTCAGCAACTTAGGCTTATTAAATAGGCTTATTAAATAGGCTTATTTCAGCAACTTAGACTTATCAAATAGCTTATTTCAGCAACTTAGGCTTATTAAATAGGCTCATTTCAGCAACTTAAGCTCATTAAATAGCCTTATTTCAGCAACTTAGACTTATTAAATAGCCTTATTTCAGCAACTTAGGCTTATTAAATAGGCTCATTTCAGCAACTTAGACTTATTAAATAGGCTTATTTCAGCAACTTAGGCTTATTAAATAGGCTTATTAAATAGGCTTATTTCAGCAACTCAGGCTTATTAAATAGGCTTATTCAGCAACTTAGGCTTATTAAATAGGCTTATTCAATAGGCTTATTTCAGCAACTCAGGCTTATTAAATAGGCTTATTCAGCAACTCAGGCTTATTAAATAGGCTCATTAAATACTTATTAAATAGGCTTATTAAACAGGCTTATTAAATAAACTTATTAAATAGGCTCAATAAATAGGCTTATTAAATAGGTTCATCAAATATGCTTAATAAATAGGCTTATTAAATAGGCTTATTAAATAGGTTTATTAAATAGGCATAGGCTTATTGAATAGACTTATTAAATAGGCTTATTAAATAGGCTTATTAAATAGGCTCAATAAATAGGCTTATTAAATAGGCTCATTAAATACTTATTAAATAGGCGTATTAAATAGACTTATTAAATAGACTTATTAAATAGGCATATTAAATAGGCTTATTAAATAGGCTTATTAAATAGGCTTATTAAATAGACTTATTAAATAGCCTCATTAAATAGGCTTATTTTAGCAACTTAGACTTATTAAATAGCCTTATTTCAGCAACTTAGACTTACTAAATAGCCTTATTTCAGCAACTTAGGCTTATTAAATAGGCTCATTTCAGCAACTTAGACTTATTAAATAGGCTCATTAAATACTTATTAAATAGGCTTATTAAACAGGCTTATTAAATAGACTTATTAAATAGGCTCAATAAATAGGCTTATTAAATAGGTTCATCAAATATGCTTAATAAATAGGCTTATTAAATAGGCTTATTAAATAGGTTTATTAAATAGGCTTATTAAATAGACTTATTAAATAGGCTTATTAAATAGGCTTATTAAATAGGCTCAATAAATAGGCTTATTAAATAGGCTCATTAAATACTTATTAAATAGGCGTATTAAATAGACTTATTAAATAGACTCAATAAATAGGCTTATTAAATAGGTTCATCAAATATGCTTAATAAATAGGCTTATTAAATAGGCTTATTAAATAGGTTTATTAAATAGACTTATTAAATAGACTTATTAAATAGGCTTATTAAATAGACTTATTAAATAGCCTCATTAAATAGGCTTATTTTAGCAACTTAGGCTTTTTAAATAGGCTTATTTCAGCAACTTAGACTTATTAAATAGCCTTATTTCAGCAACTTAGACTTACTAAATAGCCTTATTTCAGCAACTTAGGCTTATTAAATAGGCTCATTTCAGCAACTTAGACTTATTAAATAGGCTTATTTCAGCAACTTAGGCTTATTAAATAGCCTTATTAAATAGGCTTATTTCAGCAACTTGGGCTTATTAAATAGGCTTATTTCAGCAACTTACGCTGATTAAATAGGCTCATTTCAGCAACTTAGGCTTATTAAATAGGCTTATTAAATAGGCTTATTTCAGCATCTCAGGCTTATTCATTAGGCTTATTCAGCAACTTAGGCTTATTAAATAGGCTTATTAAATACTTATTAAATAGGCTTATTAAACAGGCTTATTAAATAGACTTATTAAATAGGCTCAATAAATAGGCTTATTAAATAGGCTCATCAAATATGCTTAATAAAAAGGCTTATTAAATAGGCTTATTAAATAGGCTTATTAAACAGGCTTATTAAATAGACTTATTAAATAGGCTTATTAAACAGGCTTATTAAATAGACTTATTAAATAGGCTCAATAAATAGGCTTATTAAATAGGCTCATCAAATATGCTTAATAAATAGGCTTATTAAATAGGCTTATTAAATAGGCTTATTAAACAGGCTTATTAAATAGACTTATTAAATAGGCTCAATAAATAGGCTTATTAAATAGGCTCATCAAATATGCTTCATAAATAGGCTTATTAAATAGGCTTATTAAATATGCTTATTAAATAGGCTTATTAAATAGACTTATTAAATAAGCTTATTAAATAGGCTTATTAAGTAGGCTTAATAAATAGGCTTATTAAATAGGCTCAATAAATAGGCTTATTAAATAGGCTCATTAAATACTTATTAAATAGGTCTATTAAATAGACTTATTAAATAGACTTATTAAATAGGCATATTAAATAGGCTTATTAAATAGGCTTATTAAATAGGCTTATTAAATAGACTTATTAAATAGCCTCATTAAATAGGCTTATTAAATAGGCTTATTAAATAGACTTATTAAATAGCCTCATTGAATAGGCTTATTTTAGCAACTTAGGCTTATTAAATAGGCTTTTTTCAGCAACTTAGACTTATCAAATAGCTTATTTCTGCAACTTAGGCTTATTAAATAGGCTCATTTCAGCAACTTAAGCTTATTAAATAGCCTTATTTCAGCAACTTAGACTTATTAAATAGCCTTATTTCAGCAACTTAGGCTTATTAAATAGGCTCATTTCAGTAACTTAGACTTATTAAATAGGCTTATTTCAGCAACTTAGGCTTATTAAATAGCCTTATTAAATAGGCTTATTTCAGCAACTTGGGCTTATTAAATAGGCTTATTTCAGCAACTTAGGCTTATTAAATAGGCTTATTAAATAGGCTTATTTCAGCAACTTAGACTTATCAAATAGCTTATTTCAGCAACTTAGGCTTATTAAATAGCCTTATTTCAGCAACTTAGACTTATTACATAGCCTTATTTCAGCAACTTAGGCTTATTAAATAGGCTCATTTCAGCAACTTAGACTTATTAAATAGCCTCATTTCAGCAACTTAGGCTTATTAAATAGGCTTATTAAATAGGCTTATTAAATAGGCTTATTTCAACAACTCAGGCTTATTAAATAGGCTTATTCAGCAACTTAGGCTTATTAAATAGGCTTATTTCAGCAACTCAGGCTTATTAAATAGGCTTATTCAGCAACTCAGGCTTATTAAATAGGCTCATTAAATACTTATTAAATAGGCTTATTAAACAGACTTATTAAAAAGGCTTATTAAAAAGGCTCAATAAATAGGCTTATTAAATAGGCTCATCAAATATGCTTAATAAATAGGCTGATTAAATAGGCGTATTAAATAGACTTATTAAATAGGCTTATTAAATAGGCTTATTAAATAGACTTATTAAATAGGCATATTAAATAGGCTTATTAAATAGGCTTATTAAATAGACTTATTAAATAGCCTCATTAAATAGGCTTATTTTAGCAACTTAGGCTTTTTAAATAGGCTTATTTCAGCAACTTAGACTTATTAAATAGCCTTGTTTCAGCAACTTAGACTTATTAAATAGCCTTATTTCAGCAACTTAGGCTTATTAAATAGGCTCATTTCAGCAACTTAGACTTATTAAATAGGCTTATTTCAGCAACTTAGGTTTATTAAATAGCCTTATTAAATAGGCTTATTTCAGCAACTTGGGCTTATTAAATAGGCTTATTTCAGCAACTTACGCTGATTAAATAGGCTCATTTCAGCAACTTTGACTTATTAAATAGGCTTATTTCAGCAACTTAGGCTTATTAAATAGCTTTATTAAATAGGCTTATTTCAGCAACTTGGGCTTATTAAATAGGCTTATTTCAGCAACTTAGGCTTATTAAATAGGCTTATTAAATAGGCCTATTTCAGCAACTTAGACTTATCAAATAGCTTATTTCAGCAACTTAGGCTTATTAAATAGGCTCATTTCAGCAACTTAAGCTGATTAAATAGCCTTATTTCAGCAACTTAGACTTATTAAATAGCCTTATTTCAGCAACTTAGGCTTATTAAATAGGCTCATTTCAGCAACTTAGACTTATTAAATAGGCTTATTTCAGCAACTTAGGCTTATTAAATAGGCTTATTAAATAGGCTTATTTCAGCAACTCAGGCTTATTAAATAGGCTTATTCAGCAACTTAGGCTTATTAAATAGGCTTATTAAATAGGCTTATTTCAGCAACTCAGGCTTATTAAATAGGCTTATTCAGCAACTCAGGCGTATTAAATAGGCTCATTAAATACTTATTAAATAGGCTTATTAAACAGGCTTATTAAATAGACTTATTAAATAGGCTCAATAAATAGGCTTATTAAATATGTTCATCAAATATGCTTAATAAATAGGCTTATTAAATAGGCTTATTAAATAGGTTTATTAAATAGGCTTATTAAATAGACTTATTAAATAGGCTTATTAAATAGGCTTATTAAATAGGCTCAATAAATAGGCTTATTAAATAGGCTCATTAAATACTTATTAAATAGGCGTATTAAATAGACTTATTAAATAGACTTATTAAATAGGCATATTAAATAGGCTTATTAAATAGGCTTATTAAATAGGCTTATTAAATAGACTTATTAAATAGCCTCATTAAATAGGCTTATTTTAGCAACTTAGGCTTTTTAAATAGGCTTATTTCAGCAACTTAGACTTATTAAATAGCCTTATTTCAGCAACTTAGACTTACTAAATAGCCTTATTTCAGCAACTTAGGCTTATTAAATAGGCTCATTTCAGCAACTTAGACTTATTAAATAGGCTTATTTCAGCAACTTAGGCTTATTAAATAGCCTTATTAAATAGGCTTATTTCAGCAACTTGGGCTTATTAAATAGGCTTATTTCAGCAACTTAGACTTATTAAATAGCCTTATTTCAGCAACTTAGACTTATTAAATAGCCTTATTTCAGCAACTTAGGCTTATTAAATAGGCTCATTTCAGCAACTTAGACTTATTAAATAGGCTTATTTCAGCAACTTAGGTTTATTAAATAGCCTTATTAAATAGGCTTATTTCAGCAACTTGGGCTTATTAAATAGGCTTATTTCAGCAACTTACGCTGATTAAATAGGCTCATTTCAGCAACTTTGACTTATTAAATAGGCTTATTACAGCAACTTAGGCTTATTAAATAGCCTTATTAAATAGGCTTATTTCAGCAACTTGGGCTTATTAAATAGGCTTATTTCAGCAACTTAGGCTTATTAAATAGGCTTATTAAATAGGCCTATTTCAGCAACTTAGACTTATCAAATAGCTTATTTCAGCAACTTAGGCTTATTAAATAGGCTCATTTCAGCAACTTAAGCTTATTAAATAGCCTTATTTCAGCAACTTAGACTTATTAAATAGGCTTATTTCAGCAACTTAGGCTTATTAAATAGGCTTATTAAATAGGCTTATTTCAGCAACTCAGGCTTATTAAATAGGCTTATTCAGCAACTTAGGCTTATTAAATAGGCTTATTAAATAGGCTTATTTCAGCAACTCAGGCTTATTAAATAGGCTTATTCAGCAACTCAGGCTTATTAAATAGGCTCATTAAATACTTATTAAATAGGCTTATTAAACAGGCTTATTAAATAGACTTATTAAATAGGCTCAATAAATAGGCTTATTAAATAGGTTCATCAAATATGCTTAATAAATAGGCTTATTAAATAGGCTTATTAAATAGGTTTATTAAATAGGCTTATTAAATAGACTTATTAAATAGGCTTATTAAATAGGCTTATTAAATAGGCTCAATAAATAGGCTTATTAAATAGGCTCATTAAATACTTATTAAATAGGCGTATTAAATAGACTTATTAAATAGACTTATTAAATAGGCATATTAAATAGGCTTATTAAATAGGCTTATTAAATAGGCTTATTAAATAGACTTATTAAATAGCCACATTAAATAGGCTTATTTTAGCAACTTAGGCTTTTTAAATAGGCTTATTTCAGCAACTTAGACTTATTAAATAGCCTTATTTCAGCAACTTAGACTTACTAAATAGCCTTATTTCAGCAACTTAGGCTTATTAAATAGGCTCATTTCAGCAACTTAGACTTATTAAATAGGCTTATTTCAGCAACTTAGGCTTATTAAATAGCCTTATTAAATAGGCTTATTTCAGCAACTTGGGCTTATTAAATAGGCTTATTTCAGCAACTTACGCTGATTAAATAGGCTCATTTCAGCAACTTAGGCTTATTAAATAGGCTTATTAAATAGGCTTATTTCAGCAACTCAGGCTTATTCATTAGGCTTATTCAGCAACTTAGGCTTATTAAATAGGCTTATTAAATACTTATTAAATAGGCTTATTAAACAGGCTTATTAAATAGACTTATTAAATAGGCTCAATAAATAGGCTTATTAAATAGGCTCATCAAATATGCTTAATAAATAGGCTTATTAAATAGGCTTATTAAATAGGCTTATTAAACAGGCTTATTAAATTGACTTATTAAATAGGCTCAATAAATAGGCTTATTAAATAGGCTCATCAAATATGCTTCATAAATAGGCTTATTAAATAGGCTTATTAAATAGGCTTATTAAATAGGCTTATTAAATAGACTTATTAAATAGGCTTATTAAATAGGCTTATTAAATAGGCTTAATAAATAGGCTTATTAAATAGGCTCAATAAATAGGCTTATTAAATAGGCTCATTAAATACTTATTAAATAGGTGTATTAAATAGACTTATTAAATAGACTTATTAAATAGGCATATTAAATAGGCTTATTAAATAGGATTATTAAATAGGCTTATTAATAGACTTATTAAATAGCCTCATTAAATAGGCTTATTTTAGCAACTTAGGCTTATTAAAAAGGCTCATTTCAGCAACTTAGGCTTATCAAATAGCTTATTTCAGCAACTTAGGCTTATTAAATAGGCTAATTTCAGCAACTTAAGCTTATTAAATAGCCTTATTTCAGCAACTTAGACTTATTAAATAGCCTTATTTCAGCAACTTAGGCTTATTAAATAGGCTCATTTCAGTAACTTAGACTTATTAAATAGGCTTATTTCAGCAACTTAGGCTTATTAAATAGCCTTATTAAATAGGCTTATTTCAGCAACTTGGGCTTATTAAATAGGCTTATTTCAGCAACTTAGGCTTATTAAATAGGCTTATTAAATAGGCTTATTTCAGCAACTTAGACTTATCAAATAGCTTATTTCAGCAACTTAGGCTTATTAAATAGGCTCATTTCAGCAACTTAAGCTTATTAAATAGCCTTATTTCAGCAACTTAGACTTATTACATAGCCTTATTTCAGCAACTTAGGCTTATTAAATAGGCTCATTTCAGCAACTTAGACTTAATAAATAGCCTCATTTCAGCAACTTAGGCTTATTAAATAGGCTTATTAAATAGGCTTATTAAATAGGCTTATTTCAACAACTCAGGCTTATTAAATAGGCTTATTCAGCAACTTAGGCTTATTAAATAGGCTTATTAAATAGGCTTATTTCAGCAACTCAGGCTTATTAAATAGGCTTATTCAGCAACTCAAGCTTATTAAATAGGCTCATTAAATACTTATTAAATAGGCTTATTAAACAGACTTATTAAAAAGGCTTATTAAAAAGGCTCAATAAATAGGCTTATTAAATAGGCTCATCAAATATGCTTAATAAATAGGCTGATTAAATAGGCGTATTAAATAGACTTATTAAATAGGCTTATTAAATAGGCTTATTAAATAGACTTATTAAATAGGCATATTAAATAGGCTTATTAAATAGGCTTATTAAATAGACTCATTAAATAGCCTCATTAAATAGCCTTATTTTAGCAACTTAGGCTTTTTAAATAGGCTTATTTCAGCAACTTAGACTTATTAAATAGCCTTATTTCAGCAACTTAGACTTATTAAATAGCCTTATTTCAGCAACTTAGGCTTATTAAATAGGCTCATTTCAGCAACTTAGACTTATTAAATAGGCTTATTTCAGCAACTTAGGTTTATTAAATAGCCTTATTAAATAGGCTTATTTCAGCAACTTGGGCTTATTAAATAGGCTTATTTCAGCAACTTACACTGATTAAATAGGCTCATTTCAGCAACTTTGACTTATTAAATAGGCTTATTTCAGCAACTTAGGCTTATTAAATAGCCTTATTAAATAGGCTTATTTCAGCAACTTGGGCTTATTAAATAGGCTTATTTCAGCAACTTAGGCTTATTAAATAGGCTTATTAAATAGGCTTATTTCAGCAACTTAGACTTATCAAATAGCTTATTTCAGCAACTTAGGCTTATTAAATAGGCTCATTTCAGCAACTTAAGCTTATTAAATAGCCTTATTTCAGCAACTTAGACTTATTAAATAGCCTTATTTCAGCAACTTAGGCTTA
The DNA here is from genome assembly GCF_048934315.1 of Petromyzon marinus. Taxonomy (NCBI): domain Eukaryota; kingdom Metazoa; phylum Chordata; class Hyperoartia; order Petromyzontiformes; family Petromyzontidae; genus Petromyzon; species Petromyzon marinus. Next base: position 1,428,096 of record NW_027422993.1, on the reverse strand, counting down.
TTAAATAGGCTCATTTCAGCAACTTAGACTTATTAAATAGGCTTATTTCAGCAACTTAGGCTTATTAAATAGGCTTATTAAATAGGCTTATTTCAGCAACTAAGGCTTATTAAATAGGCTTATTCAGCAACTTAGGCTTATTAAATAGGCTTATTAAATAGGCTTATTTCAGCAACTCAGGCTTATTAAATAGGCTTATTCAGCAACTCAGGCTTATTAAATAGGCTCATTAAATACTTATTAAATAGGCTTATTAAACAGGCTTATTAAATAGACTTATTAAATAGGCTCAATAAATAGGCTTATTAAATAGGTTCATCAAATATGCTTAATAAATAGGCTTATTAAATAGGCTTATTAAATAGGTTTATTAAATAGGCTTATTAAATAAACTTATTAAATAGGCTTATTAAATAGGCTCAATAAATAGGCTTATTAAATAGGCTCATTAAATACTTATTCAATAGGCGTATTAAATAGACTTATTAAATAGACTTATTAAATAGGCATATTAAATAGGCTTATTAAATAGGCTTATTAAATAGGCTTATTAAATAGACTTATTAAATAGCCTCATTAAATAGGCTTATTTTAGCAACTTAGGCTTTTTAAATAGGCTTATTTCAGCAACTTAGACTTATTAAATAGCCTTACTTCAGCAACTTAGACTTACTAAATAGCCTTATTTCAGCAACTTAGGCTTATTAAATAGGCTCATTTCAGCAACTTAGACTTATTAAATAGGCTTATTTCAGCAACTTAGGCTTATTAAATAGCCTTATTAAATAGGCTTATTTCAGCAACTTAGGCTTATTAAATAGGCTTATTAAATAGGCTTATTTCAGCAACTCAGGCTTATTAAATAGGCTTATTCAGCAACTCAGGCTTATTAAATAGGCTCATTAAATACTTATTAAATAGGCTTATTAAACAGGCTTATTAAATAGACTTATTAAATAGGCTCAATAAATAGGCTTATTAAATAGGTTCATCAAATATGCTTAATAAATAGGCTTATTAAATAGGCTTATTAAATAGGTTTACTAAATAGGCTTATTAAATAGACTTATTAAATAGGCTTATTAAATAGGCTTATTAAATAGGCTCAATAAATAGGCTTATTAAATAGGCTCATTAAATACTTATTAAATAGGCGTATTAAATAGACTTATTAAATAGACTTATTAAATAGGCATATTAAATAGGCTTATTAAATAGGCTTATTAAATAGGCTTATTAAATAGACTTATTAAATAGCCTCATTAAATAGGCTTATTTTAGCAACTTAGGCTTTTTAAATAGGCTTATTTCAGCAACTTAGACTTATTAAATAGCCTTATTTCAGCAACTTAGACTTACTAAATAGCCTTATTTCAGCAACTTAGGCTTATTAAATAGGCTCATTTCAGCAACTTAGACTTATTAAATAGGCTTATTTCAGCAACTTAGGCTTATTAAATAGCCTTATTAAATAGGCTTATTTCAGCAACTTGGGCTTATTAAATAGGCTTATTTCAGCAACTTACGCTGATTAAATAGGCTCATTTCAGCAACTTAGGCTTATTAAATAGGCTTATTAAATAGGCTTATTTCAGCAACTCAGGCTTATTCATTAGGCTTATTCAGCAACTTAGGCTTATTAAATAGGCTTATTAAATACTTATTAAATAGGCTTATTAAACAGGCTTATTAAATAGACTTATTAAATAGGCTCAATAAATAGGCTTATTAAATAGGCTCATCAAATATGCTTAATAAATAGGCTTATTAAATAGGCTTATTAAATAGGCTTATTAAACAGGCTTATTAAATAGACTTATTAAATAGGCTCAATAAATAGGCTTATTAAATAGGCTCATCAAATATGCTTCATAAATAGGCTTATTAAATAGGCTTATTAAATAGGCTTATTAAATAGGCTTATTAAATAGACTTATTAAATAGGCTTATTAAATAGGCTTATTAAATAGGCTTAATAAATAGGCTTATTAAATAGGCTCAATAAATAGGCTTATTAAATAGGCTCATTAAATACTTATTAAATAGGTGTATTAAATAGACTTATTAAATAGACTTATTAAATAGGCATATTAAATAGGCTTATTAAATAGGCTTATTAAATAGGCTTATTAAATAGACTTATTAAATAGCCTCATTAAATAGGCTCATTTTAGCAACTTAGGCTTATTAAAAAGGCTCATTTCAGCAACTTAGGCTTATCAAATAGCTTATTTCAGCAACTTAGGCTTATTAAATAGGCTCATTTCAGCAACTTAAGCTTATTAAATAGCCTTATTTCAGCAACTTAGACTTATTAAATAGCCTTATTTCAGCAACTTAGGCTTATTAAATAGGCTCATTTCAGTAACTTAGACTTATTAAATAGGCTTATTTCAGCAACTTAGGCTTATTAAATAGACTTATTAAATAGGCTTATTTCAGCAACTTGGGCTTATTAAATAGGCTTATTTCAGCAACTTAGGCTTATTAAATAGGCTTATTAAATAGGCTTATTTCAGCAACTTAGACTTATCAAATAGCTTATTTCAGCAACTTAGGCTTATTAAATAGGCTCATTTCAGCAACTTAAGCTTATTAAATAGCCTTATTTCAGCAACTTAGACTTATTACATAGCCTTATTTCAGCAACTTAGGCTTATTAAATAGGCTCATTTCAGCAACTTAGACTTATTAAATAGCCTCATTTCAGCAACTTAGGCTTATTAAATAGGCTTATTAAATAGGCTTATTAAATAGGCTTATTTCAACAACTCAGGCTTATTAAATCGGCTTATTCAGCAACTTAGGCTTATTAAATAGGCTTATTAAATAGGCTTATTTCAGCAACTCAGGCTTATTAAATAGGCTTATTCAGCAACTCAGGCTTATTAAATAGGCTCATTAAATACTTATTAAATAGGCTTATTAAACAGACTTATTAAAAAGGTTTATTAAAAAGGCTCAATAAATAGGCTTATTAAATAGGCTCATCAAATATGCTTAATAAATAGGCTGATTAAATAGGCGTATTAAATAGACTTATTAAATAGGCTTATTAAATAGGCTTATTAAATAGACTTATTAAATAGGCATATTAAATAGGCTTATTAAATAGGCTTATTAAATAGACTTATTAAATAGCCTCATTAAATAGCCTTATTTTAGCAACTTAGGCTTTTTAAATAGGCTTATTTCAGCAACTTAGACTTATTAAATAGCCTTATTTCAGCAACTTAGACTTATTAAATAGCCTTATTTCAGCAACTTAGGCTTATTAAATAGGCTCATTTCAGCAACTTAGACTTATTAAATAGGCTTATTTCAGCAACTTAGGTTTATTAAATAGCCTTATTAAATAGGCTTATTTCAGCAACTTGGGCTTATTAAATAGGCTTATTTCAGCAACTTACGCTGATTAAATAGGCTCATTTCAGCAACTTTGACTTATTAAATAGGCTTATTTCAGCAACTTAGGCTTATTAAATAGCCTTATTAAATATGCTTATTTCAGCAACTTGGGCTTATTAAATAGGCTTATTTCAGCAACTTAGGCTTATTAAATAGGCTTATTTCAGCAACTTAGACTTATCAAATAGCTTATTTCAGCAACTTAGGCTTATTAAATAGGCTCATTTCAGCAACTTAAGCTTATTAAATAGCCTTATTTCAGCAACTTAGACTTATTAAATAGCCTTATTTCAGCAACTTAGGCTTATTAAATAGGCTCATTTCAGCAACTTAGACTTATTAAATAGGCTTATTTCAGCAACTTAGGCTTATTAAATAGGCTTATTAAATAGGCTTATTTCAGCAACTCAGGCTTATTAAATAGGCTTATTCAGCAACTTAGGCTTGTTAAATAGGCTTATTAAATAGGCTTATTTCAGCAACTCAGGCTTATTAAATAGGCTTATTCAGCAACTCAGGCTTATTAAATAGGCTCATTAAATACTTATTAAATAGGCTTATTAAACAGGCTTATTAAATAGACTTATTAAATAGGCTCAATAAATAGGCTTATTAAATAGGTTCATCAAATATGCTTAATAAATAGGCTTATTAAATAGGCTTATTAAATAGGTTTATTAAATAGGCTTATTAAATAGACTTATTAAATAGGCTTATTAAATAGGCTTATTAAATAGGCTCAATAAATAGGCTTATTAAATAGGCTCATTAAATACTTATTAAATAGGCGTATTAAATAGACTTATTAAATAGACTTATTAAATAGGCATATTAAATAGGCTTATTAAATAGGCTTATTAAATAGGCTTATTAAATAGACTTATTAAATAGCCTCATTAAATAGGCTTATTTTAGCAACTTAGGCTTTTTAAATAGGCTTATTTCAGCAACTTAGACTTATTAAATAGCCTTATTTCAGCAACTTAGACTTACTAAATAGCCTTATTTCAGCAACTTAGGCTTATTAAATAGGCTCATTTCAGCAACTTAGACTTATTAAATAGGCTTATTTCAGCAAATTAGGCTTATTAAATAGCCTTATTAAATAGGCTTATTTCAGCAACTTAGGCTTATTAAATAGGCTTATTAAATAGGCTTATTTCAGCAACTCAGGCTTATTAAATAGGCTTATTCAGCAACTCAGGCTTATTAAATAGGCTCATTAAATACTTATTAAATAGGCTTATTAAACAGGCTTATTAAATAGACTTATTAAATAGGCTCAATAAATAGGCTTTTTAAATAGGTTCATCAAATATGCTTAATAAATAGGCTTATTAAATAGGCTTATTAAATAGGTTTATTAAATAGGCTTATTAAATAGACTTATTAAATAGGCTTATTAAATAGGCTTATTAAATAGGCTCAATAAATAGGCTTATTAAATAGGCTCATTAAATACTTATTAAATAGGCGTATTAAATAGACTTATTAAATAGACTTATTAAATAGGCATATTAAATAGGCTTATTAAATAGGCTTATTAAATAGGCTTATTAAATAGACTTATTAAATAGCCTCATTAAATAGGCTTATTTTAGCAACTTAGGCTTTTTAAATAGGCTTATTTCAGCAACTTAGACTTATTAAATAGCCTTATTTCAGCAACTTAGACTTACTAAATAGCCTTATTTCAGCAACTTAGGCTTATTAAATAGGCTCATTTCAGCAACTTAGACTTATTAAATAGGCTTATTTCAGCAACTTAGGCTTATTAAATAGCCTTATTAAATAGGCTTATTTCACAACTTGGGCTTATTAAATAGGCTTATTTCAGCAACTTACGCTGATTAAATAGGCTCATTTCAGCAACTTAGGCTTATTAAATAGGCTTATTAAATAGGCTTATTTCAGCAACTCAGGCTTATTCATTAGGCTTATTCAGCAACTTAGGCTTATTAAATAGGCTTATTAAATACTTATTAAATAGGCTTATTAAACAGGCTTATTAAATAGACTTATTAAATAGGCTCAATAAATAGGCTTATTAAATAGGCTCATCAAATATGCTTAATAAATAGGCTTATTAAATAGGCTTATTAAATAGGCTTATTAAACAGGCTTATTAAATAGACTTATTAAATAGGCTCAATACATAGGCTTATTAAATAGGCTAATCAAATATGCTTCATAAATAGGCTTATTAAATAGGCTTATTAAATAGGCTTATTAAATAGACTTATTAAATAGGCTTATTAAATAGGCTTATTAAATAGGCTTAATAAATAGGCTTATTAAATAGGCTCAATAAATAGGCTTATTAAATACGCTCATTAAATACTTATTAAATAGGTGTATTAAATAGACTTATTAAATAGACTTATTAAATAGGCATATTAAATAGGCTTATTAAATAGGCTTATTAAATTGGCTTATTAAATAGACTTATTAAATAGCCTCATTAAATAGGCTTATTTTAGCAACTTAGGCTTATTAAAAAGGCTCATTTCAGCAACTTAGGCTTATCAAATAGCTTATTTCAGCAACTTAGGCTTATTAAATAGGCTCATTTCAGCAACTTAAGCTTATTAAATAGCCTTATTTCAGCAACTTAGACTTATTAAATAGCCTTATTTCAGCAACTTAGGCTTATTAAATAGGCTCATTTCAGTAACTTAGACTTATTAAATAGGCTTATTTCAGCAACTTAGGCTTATTAAATAGCCTTATTAAATAGGCTTATTTCAGCAACTTGGGCTTATTAAATAGGCTTATTTCAGCAACTTAGGCTTATTAAATAGGCTTATTAAATAGGCTTATTTCAGCAACTTAGACTTATCAAATAGCTTATTTCAGCAACTTAGGCTTATTAAATAGGCTCATTTCAGCAACTTAAGCTTATTAAATAGCCTTATTTCAGCAACTTAGACTTATTACATAGCCTTATTTCAGCAACTTAGGCTTATTAAATAGGCTCATTTCAGCAACTTAGACTTATTAAATAGCCTCATTTCAGCAACTTAGGCTTATTAAATAGGCTTATTAAATAGGCTTATTAAATAGGCTTATTTCAACAACTCAGGCTTATTAAATAGGCTTATTCAGCAACTTAGGCTTATTAAATAGGCTTATTAAATAGGCTTATTTCAGCAACTCAGGCTTATTAAATAGGCTTATTCAGCAACTCAGGCTTATTAAATAGGCTCATTAAATACTTATTAAATAGACTTATTAAACAGACTTATTAAAAAGGCTTATTAAAAAGGCTCAATAAATAGGCTTATTAAATAGGCTCATCAAATATGCTTAATAAATAGGCTGATTAAATAGGCGTATTAAATAGGCTTATTAAATAGGCTTATTAAATAGGCTTATTAAATAGGCTTATTAAATAGACTTATTAAATAGACTTATTAAATAGGCTTATTAAATAGGCTTATTAAATAGACTTATTAAATAGGCATATTAAATAGGCTTATTAAATAGGCTTATTAAATAGACTTATTAAATAGCCTCATTAAATAGGCTTATTTTAGCAACTTAGGCTTTTTAAATAGGCTTATTTCAGCAACTTAGACTTATTAAATAGCCTTATTTCAGCAACTTAGACTTATTAAATAGCCTTATTTCAGCAACTTAGGCTTATTAAATAGGCTCATTTCAGCAACTTAGACTTATTAAATAGGCTTATTTCAGCAACTTAGGTTTATTAAATAGCCTTATTAAATAGGCTTATTTCAGCAACTTGGGCTTATTAAATTGGCTTATTTCAGCAACTTACGCTGATTAAATAGGCTCATTTCAGCAACTTTGACTTATTAAATAGGCTTATTTCAGCAACTTAGGCTTATTAAATAGCCTTATTAAATAGGCTTATTTCAGCAACTTGGGCTTATTAAATAGGCTTATTTCAGCAACTTAGGCTTATTAAATAGGCTTATTAAATAGGCTTATTTCAGCAACTTAGACTTATCAAATAGCTTATTTCAGCAACTTAGGCTTATTAAATAGGCTCATTTCAGCAACTTAAGCTTATTAAATAGCCTTATTTCAGCAACTTAGACTTATTAAATAGCCTTATTTCAGCAACTTAGGCTTATTAAATAGGCTCATTTCAGCAACTTAGACTTATTAAATAGGCTTATTTCAGCAACTTAGGCTTATTAAATAGGCTTATTAAATAGGCTTATTTCAGCAACTCAGGCTTATTAAATAGGCTTATTCAGCAACTTAGGCTTATTAAATAGGCTTATTAAATAGGCTTATTTCAGCAACTCAGGCTTATTAAATAGGCTTATTCAGCAACTCAGGCTTATTAAATAGGCTCATTAAATACTTATTAAATAGGCTTATTAAACAGGCTTATTAAATAGACTTATTAAATAGGCTCAATAAATAGGCTTATTAAATAGGTTCATCAAATATGCTTAATAAATAGGCTTATTAAATAGGCTTATTAAATAGGTTTATTAAATAGGCTTATTAAATAGACGTATTAAATAGGCTTATTAAATAGGCTTATTAAATAGGCTCAATAAATAGGCTTATTAAATAGGCTCATTAAATACTTATTAAACAGGCGTATTAAATAGACTTATTAAATAGACTTATTAAATAGGCATATTAAATAGGCTTATTAAATAGGCTTATTAAATAGGCTTATTAAATAGACTTATTAAATAGCCTCATTAAATAGGCTTATTTTAGCAACTTAGGCTTTTTAAATAGGCTTATTTCAGCAACTTAGACTTATTAAATAGCCTTATTTCAGCAACTTAGACTTACTAAATAGCCTTATTTCAGCAACTTAGGCTTATTAAATAGGCTCATTTCAGCAACTTAGACTTATTAAATAGGCTTATTTCAGCAACTTAGGCTTATTAAATAGCCTTATTAAATAGGCTTATTTCAGCAACTTGGGCTTATTAAATAGGCTTATTTCAGCAACTTACGCTGATTAAATAGGCTCATTTCAGCAACTTAGGCTTATTAAATAGGCTTATTAAATAGGCTTATTTCAGCAACTCAGGCTTATTAATTAGGCTTATTCAGCAACTTAGGCTTATTAAATAGGCTTATTAAATACTTATTAAATAGGCTTATTAAACAGGCTTATTAAATCGACTTATTAAATAGGCTCAATAAATAGGCTTATTAAATAGGCTCATCAAATATGCTTAATAAATAGGCTTATTAAATAGGCTTATTAAATAGGCTTATTAAACAGGCTTATTAAATAGACTTATTAAATAGGCTCAATAAATAGGCTTATTAAATAGGCTCATCAAATATGCTTCATAAATAGGCTTATTAAATAGGCTTATTAAATAGGCTTATTAAATAGGCTTATTAAATAGACTTATTAAATAGGCTTATTAAATAGGCTTATTAAATAGGCTTAATAAATAGGCTTATTAAATAGGCTCAATAAATAGGCTTATTAAATAGGCTCATTAAATACTTATTAAATAGGTGTATTAAATAGACTTATTAAATAGACTTATTAAATAGGCATATTAAATAGGCTTATTAAATAGGCTTATTAAATAGGCTTATTAAATAGACTTATTAAATAGCCTCATTAAATAGGCTTATTTTAGCAACTTAGGCTTATTAAAAAGGCTCATTTCAGCAACTTAGGCTTATCAAATAGCTTATTTCAGCAACTTAGGCTTATTAAATAGGCTCATTTCAGCAACTTAAGCTTATTAAATAGCCTTATTTCAGCAACTTAGACTTATTAAATAGCCTTATTTCAGCAACTTAGGCTTATTAAATAGGCTCATTTCAGTAACTTAGACTTATTAAATAGGCTTATTTCAGCAACTTAGGCTTATTAAATAGGCTTATTTCAGCAACTTGGGCTTATTAAATAGGCTTATTTCAGCAACTTAGGCTTATTAAATAGGCTTATTTCAGCAACTTAGACTTATCAAATAGCTTATTTCAGCAACTTAGGCTTATTAAATAGGCTCATTTCAGCAACTTAAGCTTATTAAATAGCCTTATTTCAGCAACTTAGACTTATTACATAGCCTTATTTCAGCAACTTAGGCTTATTAAATAGGCTCATTTCAGCAACTTAGACTTATTAAATAGCCTCATTTCAGCAACTTAGGCTTATTAAATAGGCTTATTAAATAGGCTTATTAAATAGGCTTATTTCAACAACTCAGGCTTATTAAATAGGCTTATTCAGCAACTTAGGCTTATTAAATAGGCTTATTAAATAGGCTTATTTCAGCAACTCAGGCTTATTAAATAGGCTTATTCAGCAACTCAGGCTTATTAAATAGGCTCATTAAATACTTATTAAATAGACTTATTAAACAGACTTATTAAAAAGGCTTATTAAAAAGGCTCAATAAATAGGCTTATTAAATAGGCTCATCAAATATGCTTAATAAATAGGCTGATTAAATAGGCGTATTAAATAGACTTATTAAATAGGCTTATTAAATAGGCTTATTAAATAGACTTATTAAATAGGCATATTAAATAGGCTTATTAAATAGGCTTATTAAATAGACTTATTAAATAGCCTCATTAAATAGGCTTATTTTAGCAACTTAGGCTTTTTAAATAGGCTTATTTCAGCAACTTAGACTTATTAAATAGCCTTATTTCAGCAACTTAGACTTATTAAATAGCCTTATTTCAGCAACTTAGGCTTATTAAATAGGCTCATTTCAGCAACTTAGACTTATTAAATAGGCTTATTTCAGCAACTTAGGTTTATTAAATAGCCTTATTAAATAGGCTTATTTCAGCAACTTGGGCTTATTAAATAGGCTTATTTCAGCAACTTACGCTGATTAAATAGGCTCATTTCAGCAACTTTGACTTATTAAATAGGCTTATTTCAGCAACTTAGGCTTATTAAATAGCCTTATTAAATAGGCTTATTTCAGCAACTTGGGCTTATTAAATAGGCTTATTTCAGCAACTTAGGCTTATTAAATAGGCTCATTTCAGCAACTTAAGCTTATTAAATAGCCTTATTTCAGCAACTTAGACTTATTAAATAGCCTTATTTCAGCAACTTAGGCTTATTAAATAGGCTCATTTCAGCAACTTAGACTTATTAAATAGGCTTATTTCAGCAACTTAGGCTTATTAAATAGGCTTATTAAATAGGCTTATTTCAGCAACTCAGGCTTATTAAATAGGCTTATTCAGCAACTTAGGCTTATTAAATAGGCTTATTAAATAGGCTTATTTCAGCAACTCAGGCTTATTAAATAGGCTTATTCAGCAACTCAGGCTTATTAAATAGGCTCATTAAATACTTATTAAATAGGCTTATTAAACAGGCTTATTAAATAGACTTATTAAATAGGCTCAATAAATAGGCTTATTAAATAGGTTCATCAAATATGCTTAATAAATAGGCTTATTAAATAGGCTTATTAAATAGGTTTATTAAATAGGCTTATTAAATAGACTTATTAAATAGGCTTATTAAATAGGCTTATTAAATAGGCTCAATAAATAGGCTTATTAAATAGGCTCATTAAATACTTATTAAATAGGCGTATTAAATAGACTTATTAAATAGACTTATTAAATAGGCATATTAAATAGGCTTATTAAATAGGCTTATTAAATAGGCTTATTAAATAGACTTATTAAATAGCCTCATTAAATAGGCTTATTTTAGCAACTTAGGCTTTTTAAATAGGCTTATTTCAGCAACTTAGACTTATTAAATAGCCTTATTTCAGCAACTTAGACTTACTAAATAGCCTTATTTCAGCAACTTAGGCTTATTAAATAGGCTCATTTCAGCAACTTAGACTTATTAAATAGGCTTATTTCAGCAACTTAGGCTTATTAAATAGCCTTATTAAATAGGCTTATTTCAGCAACTTGGGCTTATTAAATAGGCTTATTTCAGCAACTTACGCTGATTAAATAGGCTCATTTCAGCAACTTAGGCTTATTAAATAGGCTTATTAAATAGGCTTATTTCAGCAACTCAGGCTTATTAATTAGGCTTATTCAGCAACTTAGGCTTATTAAATAGGCTTATTAAATACTTATTAAATAGGCTTATTAAACAGGCTTATTAAATAGACTTATTAAATAGGCTCAATAAATAGGCTTATTAAATAGGCTCATCAAATATGCTTAATAAATAGGCTTATTAAATAGGCTTATTAAATAGGCTTATTAAACAGGCTTATTAAATAGACTTATTAAATAGGCTCAATAAATAGGCTTATTAAATAGGCTCATCAAATATGCTTCATAAATAGGCTTATTAAATAGGCTTATTAAATAGGCTTATTAAATAGGCTTATTAAATAGACTTATTAAATAGGCTTATTAAATAGGCTTATTAAATAGGCTTAATAAATAGGCTTATTAAATAGGCTCAATAAATAGGCTTATTAAATAGGCTCATTAAATACTTATTAAATAGGTGGATTAAATAGACTTATTAAATAGACTTATTAAATAGGCATATTAAATAGGCTTATTAAATAGGCTTATTAAATAGGCTTATTAAATAGACTTATTAAATAGCCTCATTAAATAGGCTTATTTTAGCAACTTAGGCTTATTAAAAAGGCTCATTTCAGCAACTTAGGCTTATTAAATAGCCTTATTTCAGCAACGTAGACTTATTAAATAGGCTTATTCAGCAACTTAGGCTTATTAAATAGCCTTATTAAATATGCTTATGTTAGCAACTTAGGCTTATTAAATAGGCTTATTTCAGCAACTTAGACTTATTAAAAAGCCTTATTTCAGCAACTTAGGCTTATGAAATAGGCTTATTTCAGCAACTTAGGCTTATTAAACAGCCTTATTAAATAGGCTTATTTCAGCAACTTGTGCTTCTTAAATAGGCTTATTTCAGCAACTTAGACTTATTAAATAGGCTTATTAAATAGGCTTATTAAATAGACTTATTAAATAGGCATATGAAATGGGCTCAATAAATAGGCTTATTAAATAGGCTCAATAAATAGGCTTATTAAATAGTCTCATTAAATAGGCTTATTTTAGCAACTTAGGCTTATTAAATAGGCTTAATTCAGCAACTTATGCTTATTAAATAGCCTTATTATATAGGCTTATTTCAGCAACTTAGGCTTATTAAATAAGCTTATTTCAGCAACTTAGACTTATTAAATAGGCCTGTGAAATAGGCTTATTAAATAGACTTATTAAATAGGCTCATTAAATACTTATTACATAGGCTTATTAAATAGGCTTATTAAATAGACCTATTAAATAGGCTCAATAAATAGGCTTATTAAATAGGCTTATTAAATAGGCTTATTAAATAGGCTTATTAAATAGGCTCAATAAATAGGCTTATTAAATAGGCTCATTAAATACTTATTAAATAGGCTTATTAAATAGACTTATTAAATAGACTTATTAAATAGGCTTATTAAATAGACTTTATTAAATAGGCTTATTAAAAAGGCTTATTAAATAGACTTAATAAATAGGCTCATTAAATACTGATTAAATAGGCGTATTAAATAGTCTTATTAAATAGGCGTATTAAATAGGCTTATTAAATATGCTTGTTAAATGGACTTATTAAATAGTCCTATTAAATAGGCTTATTTTAGCAACTTAGGCTTATTAAATAGGTTTATTTCAGCAACTTAGACTTATTAAATAGCCTTATTAAATAGGCTTATTTCAGCAACTTAGGCTTATTAAATAAGCTAATTTCAGCAACTTATGCTTATTAAATAGCCTTATTAAACAGGTTTATTTCAGCAACTTAGGCTTTTTAAATAGCATTTTTAAATAGGTTTATTTCAGAAACTTAGACTTATTAAATATACCTTTTTAAATAGGCTTAGTTCAGAAACTTAGGCTTTTTAAATAGGCTTATTTCAGCAACTTAGGCTCATTAAATAGCCTTATTAAATAGGCTTATTTCAGCAACTTAGGCTTATTGAATAGCCTTATTAAATAGGCTTATTTTAGCAACTTAGACTTATTAAATCGACTAGTTAAATAGACATTTCAGCAACTTAGGCTTATTAAATAGGCTTAAGAAATATGCTTATTTCTGCAACTTAGACTTATTAGATAGGCTTATTAAATAGGCTTATTTCAGCAACTTAGGCTTATTAAATAGCCTTATTTCAGCAACTTAGGCTTATTAAATAGGCTTATTTCAGCAACTTAGACTTATTAAATAGCCTTATTTCAGCAACTTACGCTTATTAAATAGGCTTATTTCAGCAACTTAGGCTTATTACATAGCCTTATTAAATAGGCTTATTTCAGCAACTTGGGCTTATTAAATAGGCTTATTTCAGCAACTTAGGATTAATAAAAATAGGCTTATTCAGCAACTTAGGCTTATTAAATAGGCTTATTAAATAGACTTATTTCAGCAACTTAGGCTTATTAAATAGGCTTATTCAGCAACTTAGGCTTATTAAATAGGCTCATTAAATACTTATTAAATAGGCTTATTAAACAGGCTTATTAAATAGACTTATTAAATAGGCTCAATAAATAGGCTTATTAAATAGGCTCATTAAATCGGCTTAATAAATAGGCTTATTAAATAGGCTCAATAAATAGGCTTATTAAATAGGCTCATTAAATACTTATTAAATAGGCGTATTAAATAGACTTATTAAATAGACTTATTAAATAGGCATATTAAATAGGCTTATTAAATAGGCTTATTAAATAGGCTTATTAAATAGCCTCATTAAATAGGCTTATTTTAGCAACTTAGGCTTATTAAAAAGGCTCATTTCAGCAACTTAGGCTTATTAAATAGCCTTATTTCAGCAACGTAGACTTAATAAATAGGCTTATTCAGCAACTTAGGCTTATTAAATAGCCTTATTAAATAGGCTTATGTTAGCAACTTAGGCTTATTAAATAGGCTTATTTCAGCAACTTAGACTTATTAAAAAGCCTTATTTCAGCAACTTAGGCTTATGAAATAGGCTTATTTCAGCAACTTAGGCTTATTAAACAGCCTTATTAAATAGGCTTATTTCAGCAACTTGGGCTTCTTAAATAGGCTTATTTCAGCAACTTAGACTTATTAAATAGGCTTATTAAATAGGCTTATTAAATAGACTTATTAAATAGGTGTATGAAATGGGCTCAATAAATAGGCTTATTAAATAGGCTCAATAAATAGGCTTATTAAATAGGCTCAATAAATAGGCTCATTAAATAGGCTCAATAAATAGGCTTATTAAATAGGCTAATTAAATACTTATTAAATAGGCTAATTAATTAGACTTATTAAATAGACTTATTAAATAGGCTTATTAAATAGACTTATTAAATAGGCTTATTAAACAGGCTTATTAAATAGACTTATTAAATAGGCTCAATAAATAGGCGTATTAAATAGGCTCATTAAATCGGCTTAATAAATAGGCTTATTAAATAGGCTCAATAAATAGGCTTATTAAATAGGCTTATTTCAGCAACGTAGGCTTATTAAATAGGCTTATTCAGCAACTTATATTAAATAGGCTCATTAAATACTTATTAAATAGGCTTATTAAACAGGCTTATTAAATAGACTTATTAAATAGGCTCAATAAATAGGCTTATTAAATAGGCTCATTAAATCGGCTTAATAAATAGGCTTATTAAATAGGCACAATAAATAGGCTTATTAAATAGGCTCATTAAATACTTATTAAATAGGCGTATTAAATAGACTTATTAAATAGACTTATTAAATAGGCATATTAAATAGGCTTATTAAATAGGCTTATTAAATAGGCTTATTAAATAGCCTCATTAAATAGGCTTATTTTAGCAACTTAGGCTTATTAAAAAGGCTCATTTCAGCAACTTAGGCTTATTAAATAGCCTTATTTCAGCAACGTAGACTTATTAAATAGGCTTATTCAGCAACTTAGGCTTATTAAATAGCCTTATTAAATAGGCTTATTTCAGCAACTTGGGCTTCTTAATTAGGCTTATTACAGCAACTTAGACTTATTAAATAGGCTTATTAAATAGGCTTATTAAATAGACTTATTAAATAGGTGTATGAAATGGGCTCAATAAATAGGCTTATTAAATAGGCTCAATAAATAGGCTTATTAAATAGGCTCAATAAATAGGCTCATTAAATAGGCTCAATAAATAGGCTTATTAAATAGGCTAATTAAATACTTATTAAATAGGCTAATTAATTAGACTTATTAAATAGACTTATTAAATAGGCTTATTAAATAGACTTATTAAATAGGCTTATTAAACAGGCTTATTAAATAGACTTATTAAATAGGCTCAATAAATAGGCTTATTAAATAGGCTCATTAAATCGGCTTAATAAATAGGCTTATTAAATAGGCTCAATAAATAGGCTTATTAAATAGGCTCATTAAATACTTATTAAATAGGCGTATTAAATAGACTTATTAAATAGACTTATTAAATAGGCATATTAAATAGGCTTATTAAATAGGCTTATTAAATAGGCTTATTAAATAGCCTCATTAAATAGGCTTATTTTAGCAACTTAGGCTTATTAAAAAGGCTCATTTCAGCAACTTAGGCTTATTAAATAGCCTTATTTCAGCAACGTAGACTTATTAAATAGGCTTATTCAGCAACTTAGGCTTATTAAATAGCCTTATTAAATAGGCTTATGTTAGCAACTTAGGCTTATTAAATAGGCTTATTTCAGCAACTTAGACTTATTAAAAAGCCTTATTTCAGCAACTTAGGCTTATGAAATAGGCTTATTTCAGCAACTTAGGCTTATTAAACAGCCTTATTAAATAGGCTTATTTCAGCAACTTGGGCTTCTTAAATAGGCTTATTTCAGCAACTTAGACTTATTAAATAGGCTTATTAAATAGGCTTATTAAATAGACTTATTAAATAGGTGTATGAAATGGGCTCAATAAATAGGCTCATTAAATAGGCTCAATAAATAGTCTCATTAAATAGGCTCAATAAATAGGCTTATTAAATAGGCTAATTAAATACTTATTAAATAGGCTAATTAATTAGACTTATTAAATAGACTTATTAAATAGGCTTATTAAATAGACTTATTAAATAGGCTTATTAAAAAGGCTTATTAAATAGACTTATTAAATAGGCTCATTAAATACTTATTAAATAGGTTTGTTAAATAGGCGTATTAAATAGGCTCATTAAATAGGCTTATTAAATAGGCTTATTAAATAGACTCATTAAATAGCCTCATTAAATAGGCTTATTTTAGCAACTTAGGCTTATTAAATAGGCTTAATTCAGCAACTTATGCTTATTAAATAGCCTTATTATATAGGGTTATTTCAGCAACTTAGGCTTATTAAATACGCTTATTTCTGCAACTTAGACTTATTAAATAGGCCTGTGAAATAGGCTTATTAAATAGACTTATTAAATAGGCTCATTAAATACTTATTACATAGGCTTATTAAATAGGCTTATTAAATAGACCTATTAAATAGGCTCAATAAATAGGCTTATTAAATAGGCTTATTAAATAGGCTTATTAAATAGGCTTATTAAATAGGCTTATTAAATAGGCTCAATAAATAGGCTTATTAAATAGGCTCATTAAATACTTATTAAATAGGCTAATTAAATAGACTTATTAAATTGACTTATTAAATATGCTTATTAAATAGACTTTATTAAATAGGCTTATTAAAAAGGCTTATTAAATAGACTTAATAAATAGGCTCATTAAATACTTATTAAATAGGCATATTAAATAGGCTTATTAAATAGGCGTATTAAATAGGCTTATTAAATAGGCTTGTTAAATGGACTTATTAAATAGCCCTATTAAATAGGCTTATTTTAGCAACTTAGGCTTATTAAATAGGTTTATTTCAGCAACTTAGACTTATTAAATAGCCTTATTAAAAAGCCTTATTTCAGCAACTTACGCTTATTAAATAGGCTTATTTCAGCAACTTAGGCTTATTACATAGCCTTATTAAATAGGCTTATTTCAGCAACTTGGGCTTATTAAATAGGCTTATTTCAGCAACTTAGGATTAATAAAAATAGGCTTATTCAGCAACTTAGGCTTATTAAATAGGCTTATTAAATAGACTTATTTCAGCAACTTAGGCTTATTAAATAGGCTTATTCAGCAACTTAGGCTTATTAAATAGGCTCATTAAATACTTATTAAATAGGCTTATTAAACAGGCTTATTAAATAGACTTATTAAATAGGCTCAATAAATAGGCTTATTAAATAGGTTCATTAAATCGGCTTAATAAATAGGCTTATTAAATAGGCTCAATAAATAGGCTTATTAAATAGGCTCATTAAATACTTATTAAATAGCCGTATTAAATAGACTTATTAAATAGACTTATTAAATAGGCATATTAAATAGGCTTATTAAATAGGCTTATTAAATAGGCTTATTAAATAGCCTCATTAAATAGGCTTATTTTAGCAACTTAGGCTTATTAAAAAGGCTCATTTCAGCAACTTAGGCTTATTAAATAGCCTTATTTCAGCAACGTAGACTTATTAAATAGGCTTATTCAGCAACTTAGGCTTATTAAATAGCCTTATTAAATAGGCTTATGTTAGCAACTTAGGCTTATTAAATAGGCTTATTTCAGCAACTTAGACTTATTAAAAAGCCTTATTTCAGCAACTTAGGCTTATGAAATAGGCTTATTTCAGCAACTTAGGCTTATTAAACAGCCTTATTAAATAGGCTTATTTCAGCAACTTGGGCTTCTTAATTAGGCTTATTACAGCAACTTAGACTTATTAAATAGGCTTATTAAATAGGCTTATTAAATAGACTTATTAAATAGGTGTATGAAATGGGCTCAATAAATAGGCTTATTAAATAGGCTCAATAAATAGGCTTATTAAATAGGCTCAATAAATAGGCTCATTAAATAGGCTCAATAAATAGGCTTATTAAATAGGCTAATTAAATACTTATTAAATAGGCTAATTAATTAGACTTATTAAATAGACTTATTAAATAGGCTTATTAAATAGACTTATTAAATAGGCTTATTAAACAGGCTTATTAAATAGACTTATTAAATAGGCTCAATAAATAGGCTTATTAAATAGGCTCATTAAATCGGCTTAATAAATAGGCTTATTAAATAGGCTCAATAAATAGGCTTATTAAATAGGCTCATTAAATACTTATTAAATAGGCGTATTAAATAGACTTATTAAATAGACTTATTAAATAGGCATATTAAATAGGCTTATTAAATAGGCTTATTAAATAGGCTTATTAAATAGCCTCATTAAATAGGCTTATTTTAGCAACTTAGGCTTATTAAAAAGGCTCATTTCAGCAACTTAGGCTTATTAAATAGCCTTATTTCAGCAACGTAGACTTATTAAATAGGCTTATTCAGCAACTTAGGCTTATTAAATAGCCTTATTAAATAGGCTTATTTCAGCAACTTGGGCTTCTTAATTAGGCTTATTACAGCAACTTAGACTTATTAAATAGGCTTATTAAATAGGCTTATTAAATAGACTTATTAAATAGGTGTATGAAATGGGCTCAATAAATAGGCTTATTAAATAGGCTCAATAAATAGGCTTATTAAATAGGCTCAATAAATAGGCTCATTAAATAGGCTCAATAAATAGGCTTATTAAATAGGCTAATTAAATACTTATTAAATAGGCTAATTAATTAGACTTATTAAATAGACTTATTAAATAGGCTTATTAAATAGACTTATTAAATAGGCTTATTAAACAGGCTTATTAAATAGACTTATTAAATAGGCTCAATAAATAGGCTTATTAAATAGGCTCATTAAATCGGCTTAATAAATAGGCTTATTAAATAGGCTTATTAAATAGACTCATTAAATAGGCTTATTAAATAGGCTTATTAAATAGGCTTATTAAATAGGCTTATTAAATAGACTTATTAAATAGGCTCATTAAATCGGCTTAATAAATAGGCTTATTAAAATATGTTTATTAAATAGGCTTATTAAATAGGCTTAATAAATAAACTTATTAAATAGGCTTATTTTAGCAACTTAGGCTTATTAAATAGGTTTATTTCAGCAACTTAGACTTATTAAATAGCCTTATTAAATAGGTTTATTTCAGCAACTTAGACTTATTAAATATACCTTTTTAAATAGGCTTAGTTCAGAAACTTAGGCTTTTTACATAGGCTTATTCAGCAACTTAGGCTCATTAAATAGCCTTATTAAATAGGCTTATTTCAGCAACTTAGGCTTATTAAATAGCCTTATTAAATAGGCTTATTTTAGCAACTTAGGCTTATTAAATAGCCTTATTTCAGCAACTTAGGCTTATTAAATAGGCTTATTTCAGCAACTTAGACTTATTAAATAGCCTTATTTCAGCAACTTAGACTTAATAAATAGGCTTATTTCAGCAACTTAGCCTTATTAAATAGGCTTATTCAGCAACTTAGGCTTATCAAATAGGCTTATTAAATAGGCTTATTTCAACAACTCAGGCTTATTAAATAGGCTTATTCAGCAACTTAGGCTTATTAAATAGGCTCATTAAATACTTATTAAATAAGCTTATTAAACAGGCTTATTAAATAGACTTATTAAATAGGCTCAATAAATAGGCTTATTAAATAGGCTCATCAAATATGCTTAATAAATAGGCTTATTAAATAGGCTTATTAAATAGGCTTATTAAATAGGCTTATTAAATAGACTCATTAAATAGGCTTATTAAATAGGCTTATTAAATAGGCTTATTAAATAGGCTTATTAAATAGACTTATTAAATAGCCTAATTAAATAGGCTTATTTTAGCAACTTAGACTTATTAAATAGGCTCATTTCAGCAACTTAAGCTTATTAAATAGCTTTATTTCAGCAACTTAGGCTTATTAAATAGGCTTATTTCAGCAACTTAGACTTATTAAATAGCCTTATTTCAGCAACTTAGGCTTATTAAATAGGCTTATTTCAGCAACTTAGGCTTATTAAATAGCGTTATTTCAGCAACTTAGACTTATTAAGTAGGCTTATTTCAGCAACTTAGGCTTATAAAATAGGCTTATTCAGCAACTTAGGCTTATCAAATAGGCTTATTAAATAGGCTTATTTCAACAACTCAGGCTTATTAAATAGGCTTATTCAGCAACTTAGGCTTATTAAATAGGCTCATTAAATACTTATTAAATAAGCTTATTAAACACAGCTTATTAAATAGACTTATTAAATAGGCTCAATAAATAGGCTTATTAAATAGGCTCATCAAATATGCTTAATAAATAGGCTTATTAAATAGGCTTATTAAATAGGCTTATTAAATAGGCTTATTAAATAGACTCATTAAATAGGCTTATTAAATAGGCTTATTAAATAGGCTTAATAAATAAACTTATTAAATAGGCTTATTTTAGCAACTTAGGCTTATTAAATAGGTTTATTTCAGCAACTTAGACTTATTAAATAGCCTTATTAAATAGGTTTATTTCAGCAACTTAGACTTATTAAATATACCTTTTTAAATAGGCTTAGTTCAGAAACTTAGGCTTTTTACATAGGCTTATTTCAGCAACTTAGGCTCATTAAATAGCCTTATTAAATAGGCTTATTTTAGCAACTTAGGCTTATTAAATGGCCTTATTTCAGCAACTTAGGCTTATTAAATAGGCTTATTTCAGCAACTTAGACTTATTAAATAGCCTTATTTCAGCAACTTACGCTTATTAAATAGGCTTATTTCAGCAACTTAGGCTTATTACATAGCCTTATTACATAGGCTTATTTCAGCAACTTGGGCTTATTAAACAGGCTTATTTCAGCAACTTAGGCTTAATAAAAATAGGCTTATTCAGCAACTTAGGCTTATTAAATAGGCTTATTAAATAGACTTATTTCAGCAACTTAGGCTTATTAAATAGGCTTATTCAGCAACTTAGGCTTATTAAATAGGCTCATTAAATACTTATTAAATAGGCTTATTAAACAGGCTTATTAAATAGACTTATTAAATAGGCACAATAAATAGGCTTATTAAATAGGCTCAATAAATAGGCTTATTAAATAGGCTCATTAAATACTTATTAAATAGGTTTATTAAATAGGCGTATTAAATAGGCTTATTTTAGCAACTTAGGCTTATTAAATAGGCTTATTCAGCAACTTAGGCTTATTAAATAGGCTCATTAAATACTTATTAAATAGGCTTATTTTACAGGCTTATTAAATAGACTTATTAAATAGGCTCAATAAATAGGCTTATTAAATAGGCTCAATAAATAGGCTTATTAAATAGGCTCATTAAATACTTATTAAATAGGTTTATTAAATAGGCGTATTAAATAGGCTTATTTTAGCAACTTAGGCTTATTAAATAGGCTTATTTCAGCAACTTAGACTTATTAAAAAGGCTTATTTCAGCAACTTAGGCTTATGAAATAGGCTTTTCAGCAACTTAGGCTTATTAAATAGGCTTATTTCAGCAACTTAGACTTATTAAATAGGCCTATTAAATAGGCTTATTAACTAGACTGATTAAATAGGCTCATTAAATACTCATTAAATAGGCTTATTAAATAGGCTTATTAAATAGACTTATTAAATAGGCTCAATAAATGGGCTTATTAAATAGGCTTATTAAATAGGCTCAATAAATAGGCTTATTAAATAGGCGTATTAAATAGGCTTATTAAATAGGCGTATTAAATAGGCTTATTAAATAGGCTTATTAAATGGACTTATTAAATAGCCTCATTAAATAGGCTTATTTTACCAACTTAGGCTTATTAAATAGGTTTATTTCAGCAACTTAGACTTATTAAATAGCCTTATTAAATAGGTTTATTTCAGCAACTTAGACTTATTAAATATACCTTTTAAAATAGGCTTAGTTCAGAAACTTAGGCTTTTTACATAGGCTTATTTCAGCAACTTAGGCTCATTAAATAGCCATATTAAATAGGCTTATTTCAGCAACTTAGGCTTATTAAATAGCCTTATTAAATAGGCTTATTTTAGCAACTTAGGCTTATTAAATAGCCTTATTTCAGCAACTTAGGCTTATTAAATAGGCTCATTTCAGCAACTTAGACTTATTAAATAGCCTTATTTCAGCAACTTAGACTTATTAAATAGGCTTATTCAGCAAATTAGGCGTATTAAATAGCCTTATTAAATAGGCTTGTTTCAGCAACTTAGGCTTATTAAATAGACTTATTTCAGCAACTTAGACTTATTAAAAAGGCTTATTTCAGCAACTTAGGCTTATGAAATAGGCTTTTCAGCAACTTAGGCTTATTAAATAGGCTTATTTCAGCAACTTAGACTTATTAAATAGGTCTATTAAATAGGCTTATTAAATAGACTGATTAAATAGGCTCATTAAATACTCATTAAATAGGCTTATTAAATAGGCTTATTAAATAGACTTATTAAATAGGCTCAATAAATAGGCTTATTAAATAGGCTTATTAAATAGGCTTATTAAATAGGCTCAATAAATAGGCTTATTAAATAGGCGTATTAAATAGGCTTATTAAATAGGCGTATTAAATAGGCTTATTAAATAGGCTTATTAAATGGACTTATTAAATAGCCTCATTAAATAGGCTTATTTTAGCAAACTTAGGCTTATTAAATAGGTTTATTTCAGCAACTTAGACTTATTAAATAGCCTTATTAAATAGGCTTATTTCAGCAACTTAGGCTTATTAAATAGGCTTATTCCAGCAACTTACGCTTATTAAATAGCCTTATTAAACAGGTTTATTTCAGCAACTTAGGCTTATTAAATAGCATTTTTAAATAGGTTTATTTCAGCAACTTAGAATTATTAAATAGACCTTTTTAAATAGGCTTAGTTCAGAAACTTAGGCTTTTTACATAGGCTTATTTCAGCAACTTAGGCTCATTAAATAGCCTTATTAAATAGGCTTATTTCAGCAACTTAGGTTTATTAAATAGCCTTATTAAATAGGCTTATTTTAGCAACTTAGACTTATTAAATCGAAGTATTAAATAGACATTTCAGCAACTTAGGCTCATTAAATATGCTTATGAAATATGCTTATTTCTGCAACTTAGACTTATTAGATAGGCCTATTAAATAGGCTTATTTCAGCAACTTAGGCTTATTAAATAGCGTTATTTCAGCAACTTAGACTTATTAAATAGGCTTATTTCAGCAACTTAGGCTTATTAAATAGGCTTATTCAGCAACTTAGGCTTATCAAATAGGCTTATTAAATAGGCTTATTTCAACAACTCAGGCTTATTAAATAGGCTTATTCAGCAACTTAGGCTTATTAAATAGGCTCATTAAATACTTATTAAATAGGCTTATTAAACAGGCTTATTAAATAGACTTATTAAATAGGCTCAATAAATAGGCTTATTAAATAGGCTCATCAAATATGCTTAATAAATAGGCTTATTAAATAGGCTTATTAAATAGGCTTATTAAATAGGCTTATTAAATAGACTCATTAAATAGGCTTATTAAATAGGCTTATTAAATAGGCTTAATAAATAGGCTTATTAAATAGGCTCAATAAATAGGCTTATTAAATAGGCTCATTAAATATTTATTAAATAGGCGTATTAAATAGATTTATTAAATAGACTTATTAAATAGGCATATTAAATAGGCTTATTAAATAGGCTTATTAAATAGGCCTATTAAATATACTTATTAAATAGCCTCATTAAATAGGCTTATTTTAGCAACTTAGGCTTATTAAATAGGCTTATTTCAGCAACTTAGACTTATTAAATAGCCTTATTTCAGCAACATAGGCTTATTAAAAAGGCTCATTTCAGCAACTTAGGCTTATTAAATAGCCTTATTTCAGCAACGTAGACTTATTAAATAGGCTTATTCAGCAACTTAGGCTTATTAAATAGCCTTATTAAATAGGCTTATTTTAGCAACTTAGGCTTATTAAATAGGCATATTTCAGCAACTTAGACTTATTAAAAAGCCTTATTTCAGCAACTTAGGCTTATGAAATAGGCTTATTTCAGCAACTTAGGCTTATTAAACAGCCTTATTAAATAGGCTTATTTCAGCAACTTGGGCATATTAAATAGGCTTATTTCAGCGACTTAGACTTATTAAATAGGCTTATTAAGTAGGCTTATTAAATAGACTTATTAAATAGGCGTATGAAATGGGCTCAATAATTATGCTTATTAAATAGGCTCAATAAATAGGCGTATTAAATAGGCTCAATAAATAGGCTCATTAAATAGGCTCAATAAATAGGCTTATTAAATAGGCTCATTAAATACTTATTAAATAGGCTTATTAATTAGACTTATTAAATAGACTTATTAAATAGGCTTAATAAAAAGGCTTATTAAATAGACTTATTAAATAGCCTAATTAAATAGGCTTATTTTAGCAAATTAGACTTATTAAATAGGCTCATTTCAGCAACTTAAGCTTATTAAATAGCTTTATTTCAGCAACTTAGGCTTATTAAATAGGCTTATTTCAGCAACTTAGACTTATTAAATAGCCTTATTTCAGCAACTTAGGCTTATTAAATAGGCTTATTTCAGCAACTTAGGCTTATTAAATAGCGTTATTTCAGCAACTTAGACTTATTAAATAGGCTTATTTCAGCAACTTAGGCTTATAAAATAGGCTTATTCAGCAACTTAGGCTTATCAAATAGGCTTATTAAATAGGCTTATTTCAACAACTCAGGCTTATTAAATAGGCTTATTCAGCAACTTAGGCTTATTAAATAGGCTCATTAAATACTTATTAAATAAGCTTATTAAACAGGCTTATTAAATAGACTTATTAAATAGGCTCAATAAATAGGCTTATTAAATAGGCTCATCAAATATGCTTAATAAATAGACTTATTAAATAGACTTATTAAATAGGCTTATTAAATAGACTTTATTAAATAGGCTTATTAAAAAGGCTTATTAAATAGACTTAATAAATAGGCTCATTAAATACTTATTAAATAGGCATATTAAATAGGCTTATTAAATAGGCGTATTAAATAGGCTTATTAAATAGGCTTGTTAAATGGACTTATTAAATAGCCCTATTAAATAGGCTTATTTTAGCAACTTAGGCTTATTAAATAGGTTTATTTCAGCAACTTAGACTTATTAAATAGCCTTATTAAATAGCCTTATTTCAGCAACTTACGCTTATTAAATAGGCTTATTTCAGCAACTTAGGCTTATTACATAGCCTTATTAAATAGGCTTATTTCAGCAACTTGGGCTTATTAAATAGGCTTATTTCAGCAACTTAGGATTAATAAAAATAGGCTTATTCAGCAACTTAGGCTTATTAAATAGGCTTATTAAATAGACTTATTTCAGCAACTTAGGCTTATTAAATAGGCTTATTCAGCAACTTAGGCTTATTAAATAGGCTCATTAAATACTTATTAAATAGGCTTATTAAACAGGCTTATTAAATAGACTTATTAAATAGGCTCAATAAATAGGCTTATTAAATAGGCTCATTAAATCGGCTTAATAAATAGGCTTATTAAATAGGCTCAATAAATAGGCTTATTAAATAGGCTCATTAAATACTTATTAAATAGGCGTATTAAATAGACTTATTAAATAGACTTATTAAATAGGCATATTAAATAGGCTTATTAAATAGGCTTATTAAATAGGCTTATTAAATAGCCTCATTAAATAGGCTTATTTTAGCAACTTAGGCTTATTAAAAAGGCTCATTTCAGCAACTTAGGCTTATTAAATAGCCTTATTTCAGCAACGTAGACTTATTAAATAGGCTTATTCAGCAACTTAGGCTTATTAAATAGCCTTATTAAATAGGCTTATGTTAGCAACTTAGGCTTATTAAATAGGCTTATTTCAGCAACTTAGACTTATTAAAAAGCCTTATTTCAGCAACTTAGGCTTATGAAATAGGCTTATTTCAGCAACTTAGGCTTATTAAACAGCCTTATTAAATAGGCTTATTTCAGCAACTTGGGCTTCTTAAATAGGCTTATTTCAGCAACTTAGACTTATTAAATAGGCTTATTAAATAGGCTTATTAAATAGACTTATTAAATAGGTGTATGAAATGGGCTCAATAAATAGGCTTATTAAATAGGCTCAATAAATAGGCTTATTAAATAGGCTCAATAAATAGGCTCATTAAATAGGCTCAATAAATAGGCTTATTAAATAGGCTAATTAAATACTTATTAAATAGGCTAATTAATTAGACTTATTAAATAGACTTATTAAATAGGCTTATTAAATAGACTTATTAAATAGGCTTATTAAGCAGGCTTATTAAATAGACTTATTAAATAGGCTCAATAAATAGGCTTATTAAATAGGCTCATTAAATCGGCTTAATAAATAGGCTTATTAAATAGGCTCAATAAATAGGCTTATTAAATAGGCTCATTAAATACTTATTAAATAGGCGTATTAAATAGACTTATTAAATAGACTTATTAAATAGGCATATTAAATAGGCTTATTAAATAGGCTTATTAAATAGGCTTATTAAATAGCCTCATTAAATAGGCTTATTTTAGCAACTTAGGCTTATTAAAAAGGCTCATTTCAGCAACTTAGGCTTATTAAATAGCCTTATTTCAGCAACGTAGACTTATTAAATAGGCTTATTCAGCAACTTAGGCTTATTAAATAGCCTTATTAAATAGGCTTATTTCAGCAACTTGGGCTTCTTAATTAGGCTTATTACAGCAACTTAGACTTATTAAATAGGCTTATTAAATAGGCTTATTAAATAGACTTATTAAATAGGTGTATGAAATGGGCTCAATAAATAGGCTTATTAAATAGGCTCAATAAATAGGCTTATTAAATAGGCTCAATAAATAGGCTCATTAAATAGGCTCAATAAATAGGCTTATTAAATAGGCTAATTAAATACTTATTAAATAGGCTAATTAATTAGACTTATTAAATAGACTTATTAAATAGGCTTATTAAATAGACTTATTAAATAGGCTTATTAAACAGGCTTATTAAATAGACTTATTAAATAGGCTCAATAAATAGGCTTATTAAATAGGCTCATTAAATCGGCTTAATAAATAGGCTTATTAAATAGGCTCAATAAATAGGCTTATTAAATAGGCTCATTAAATACTTATTAAATAGGCGTATTAAATAGACTTATTAAATAGACTTATTAAATAGGCATATTAAATAGGCTTATTAAATAGGCTTATTAAATAGGCTTATTAAATAGCCTCATTAAATAGGCTTATTTTAGCAACTTAGGCTTATTAAAAAGGCTCATTTCAGCAACTTAGGCTTATTAAATAGCCTTATTTCAGCAACATAGACTTATTAAATAGGCTTATTCAGCAACTTAGGCTTATTAAATAGCCTTATTAAATAGGCTTATGTTAGCAACTTAGGCTTATTAAATAGGCTTATTTCAGCAACTTAGACTTATTAAAAAGCCTTATTTCAGCAACTTAGGCTTATGAAATAGGCTTATTTCAGCAACTTAGGCTTATTAAACAGCCTTATTAAATAGGCTTATTTCAGCAACTTGGGCTTCTTAAATAGGCTTATTTCAGCAACTTAGACTTATTAAATAGGCTTATTAAATAGGCTTATTAAATAGACTTATTAAATAGGTGTATGAAATGGGCTCAATAAATAGGCTCATTAAATAGGCTCAATAAATAGGCTCATTAAATAGGCTCAATAAATAGGCTTATTAAATAGGCTAATTAAATACTTATTAAATAGGCTAATTAATTAGACTTATTAAATAGACTTATTAAATAGGCTTATTAAATAGACTTATTAAATAGGCTTATTAAAAAGGCTTATTAAATAGACTTATTAAATAGGCTCATTAAATACTTATTGAATAGGTTTGTTAAATAGGCGTATTAAATAGGCTCATTAAATAGGCTTATTAAATAGGCTTATTAAATAGGCTTATTAAATAGACTCATTAAATAGCCTCATTAAATAGGCTTATTTTAGCAACTTAGGCTTATTAAATAGGCTTAATTCAGCAACTTATGCTTATTAAATAGCCTTATTATATAGGCTTATTTCAGCAACTTAGGCTTATTAAATACGCTTATTTCAGCAACTTAGACTTATTAAATAGGCCTGTGAAATAGGCTTATTAAATAGACTTATTAAATAGGCTCATTAAATACTTATTACATAGGCTTATTAAATAGGCTTATTAAATAGACCTATTAAATAGGCTCAATAAATAGGCTTATTAAATAGGCTTATTAAATAGGCTTATTAAATAGGCTTATTAAATAGGCTTATTAAATAGGCTTATTAAATAGGCTCAATAAATAGGCTTATTAAATAGGCTCATTAAATACTTATTAAATAGGCTAATTAAATAGACTTATTAAATAGACTTATTAAATAGGCTTATTAAATAGACTTTATTAAATAGGCTTATTAAAAAGGCTTATTAAATAGACTTAATAAATAGGCTCATTAAATACTTATTAAATAGGCATATTAAATAGGCTTATTAAATAGGCGTATTAAATAGGCTTATTAAATAGGCTTGTTAAATGGACTTATTAAATAGCCCTATTAAATAGGCTTATTTTAGCAACTTAGGCTTATTAAATAGGTTTATTTCAGCAACTTAGACTTATTAAATAGCCTTATTAAATAGCCTTATTTCAGCAACTTACGCTTATTAAATAGGCTTATTTCAGCAACTTAGGCTTATTACATAGCCTTATTAAATAGGCTTATTTCAGCAACTTGGGCTTATTAAATAGGCTTATTTCAGCAACTTAGGATTAATAAAAATAGGCTTATTCAGCAACTTAGGCTTATTAAATAGGCTTATTAAATAGACTTATTTCAGCAACTTAGGCTTATTAAATAGGCTTATTCAGCAACTTAGGCTTATTAAATAGGCTCATTAAATACTTATTAAATAGGCTTATTAAACAGGCTTATTAAATAGACTTATTAAATAGGCTCAATAAATAGGCTTATTAAATAGGCTCATTAAATCGGCTTAATAAATAGGCTTATTAAATAGGCTCAATAAATAGGCTTATTAAATAGGCTCATTAAATACTTATTAAATAGGCGTATTAAAT
This sequence comes from Petromyzon marinus, assembly GCF_048934315.1. Classification (NCBI taxonomy): domain Eukaryota; kingdom Metazoa; phylum Chordata; class Hyperoartia; order Petromyzontiformes; family Petromyzontidae; genus Petromyzon; species Petromyzon marinus. The sequence goes on along the minus strand of NW_027422993.1, from coordinate 1,398,659 downwards.
AGACTTATTAAATAGACTTATTAAATAGGCATATTAAATAGGCTTATTAAATAGGCTTATTAAATAGGCTTATTAAATAGCCTCATTAAATAGGCTTATTTTAGCAACTTAGGCTTATTAAAAAGGCTCATTTCAGCAACTTAGGCTTATTAAATAGCCTTATTTCAGCAACGTAGACTTATTAAATAGGCTTATTCAGCAACTTAGGCTTATTAAATAGCCTTATTAAATAGGCTTATGTTAGCAACTTAGGCTTATTAAATAGGCTTATTTCAGCAACTTAGACTTATTAAAAAGCCTTATTTCAGCAACTTAGGCTTATGAAATAGGCTTATTTCAGCAACTTAGGCTTATTAAACAGCCTTATTAAATAGGCTTATTTCAGCAACTTGGGCTTCTTAAATAGGCTTATTTCAGCAACTTAGACTTATTAAATAGGCTTATTAAATAGGCTTATTAAATAGACTTATTAAATAGGTGTATGAAATGGGCTCAATAAATAGGCTTATTAAATAGGCTCAATAAATAGGCTTATTAAATAGGCTCAATAAATAGGCTCATTAAATAGGCTCAATAAATAGGCTTATTAAATAGGCTAATTAAATACTTATTAAATAGGCTAATTAATTAGACTTATTAAATAGACTTATTAAATAGGCTTATTAAATAGACTTATTAAATAGGCTTATTAAACAGGCTTATTAAATAGACTTATTAAATAGGCTCAATAAATAGGCTTATTAAATAGGCTCATTAAATCGGCTTAATAAATAGGCTTATTAAATAGGCTCAATAAATAGGCTTATTAAATAGGCTCATTAAATACTTATTAAATAGGCGTATTAAATAGACTTATTAAATAGACTTATTAAATAGGCATATTAAATAGGCTTATTAAATAGGCTTATTAAATAGGCTTATTAAATAGCCTCATTAAATAGGCTTATTTTAGCAACTTAGGCTTATTAAAAAGGCTCATTTCAGCAACTTAGGCTTATTAAATAGCCTTATTTCAGCAACGTAGACTTATTAAATAGGCTTATTCAGCAACTTAGGCTTATTAAATAGCCTTATTAAATAGGCTTATTTCAGCAACTTGGGCTTCTTAATTAGGCTTATTACAGCAACTTAGACTTATTAAATAGGCTTATTAAATAGGCTTATTAAATAGACTTATTAAATAGGTGTATGAAATGGGCTCAATAAATAGGCTTATTAAATAGGCTCAATAAATAGGCTTATTAAATAGGCTCAATAAATAGGCTCATTAAATAGGCTCAATAAATAGGCTTATTAAATAGGCTAATTAAATACTTATTAAATAGGCTAATTAATTAGACTTATTAAATAGACTTATTAAATAGGCTTATTAAATAGACTTATTAAATAGGCTTATTAAACAGGCTTATTAAATAGACTTATTAAATAGGCTCAATAAATAGGCTTATTAAATAGGCTCATTAAATCGGCTTAATAAATAGGCTTATTAAATAGGCTCAATAAATAGGCTTATTAAATAGGCTCATTAAATACTTATTAAATAGGCGTATTAAATAGACTTATTAAATAGACTTATTAAATAGGCATATTAAATAGGCTTATTAAATAGGCTTATTAAATAGGCTTATTAAATAGCCTCATTAAATAGGCTTATTTTAGCAACTTAGGCTTATTAAAAAGGCTCATTTCAGCAACTTAGGCTTATTAAATAGCCTTATTTCAGCAACGTAGACTTATTAAATAGGCTTATTCAGCAACTTAGGCTTATTAAATAGCCTTATTAAATAGGCTTATGTTAGCAACTTAGGCTTATTAAATAGGCTTATTTCAGCAACTTAGACTTATTAAAAAGCCTTATTTCAGCAACTTAGGCTTATGAAATAGGCTTATTTCAGCAACTTAGGCTTATTAAACAGCCTTATTAAATAGGCTTATTTCAGCAACTTGGGCTTCTTAAATAGGCTTATTTCAGCAACTTAGACTTATTAAATAGGCTTATTAAATAGGCTTATTAAATAGACTTATTAAATAGGTGTATGAAATGGGCTCAATAAATAGGCTTATTAAATAGGCTCAATAAATAGGCTTATTAAATAGGCTCAATAAATAGGCTCATTAAATAGGCTCAATAAATAGGCTTATTAAATAGGCTAATTAAATACTTATTAAATAGGCTAATTAATTAGACTTATTAAATAGATTTCGATTTAAAGCTTTCGTGACTGCAATGATTCATCTTCTTTGGTTCTTTCGGTAAAGTCACGTAGAATGAGAATAAAATAATAAATTGATAAAATAAAATAACAATAATATTCTCACGACGTTTCGGCCACAACACAAGCGGCCTTCATCAGGTGAAGGGAGCGAGACTGTCTGGTAGGACAGCGCTGGAGTGAGAGAGCCACGTTCAGATCACGGCTTTTAAGCTGTGTGAGAGGAACAAAGAGCCTTGACGAAGGAATTAGCATAAAATTTAGCATTGAAAAGGCTGAATGATTAGCTTGTGACTGGTCACAGAAATAGCTATGTTAAAAGTTAAAGCATACACATCCACAGAGGCACCCATTGTTAAAAGGAATTAGCATAGAATTTAGCATTGAAATAGCTAAATTAAGGCATTCGCTTGTAACTGCTACAGAAATAGTTACGTTGAAGTCAGAGCATACACATTCACCGAGGCACTTAGTACAAATCAAAACAGGAGAATTTAGCATTGAAATAACTAGGCGAATTTAGCATGGAAATAACTGGGTGATTTGCTAGTGACTGGTCACAGAAATGACTACAAATCTGAGCTATTCACAGTACTATATAGTGAACCAATAAAAACTAAAATATAAATTACCTTCATGTTATCAATAAACTCTATATTCTCCAATCAGCTAAGCTACCAACCATAAGTCGTTATATAACACAATGCTATATGGCGAAAAAATGGGTGGATTCTTACCCTCAAATTTCCGTACCACGGATAGCTACGGGCCCCGTTCAGACGGACGAGTTCGTCCATGGTCGGAACAGAGGAGGGGGAGAGAGACAGCTGCGAAGCCCTAGTATACTCCATGTTGTAAACCATACCATTAACCGTGGTGTTAAATCATTTCTGTTCTTAATTAATTGTAATTTTACGATGACCTTCAGACCGCAGCTCTTTCACCAGCATTGCCTCTTAATACCTCTCACACCACGGTTAATGGTATGGTTTACAACATGGAGTATACTAGGGCTTCGCAGCTGTCTCTCTCCCCCTCCTCTGTTCCGACCATGGACGAACTCGTCCGTCTGAACGGGGCCCGTAGCTATCCGTGGTACGGAAATTTGAGGGTAAGAATCCACCCATTTTTTCGCCATATAGCATTGTGTTATATAACGACTTATGGTTGGTAGCTTAGCTGATTGGAGAATATAGAGTTTATTGATAACATGAAGGTAATTTATATTTTAGTTTTTATTGGTTCACTATATAGTACTGTGAATAGCTCAGATTTGTAGTCATTTCTGTGACCAGTCACTAGCAAATCACCCAGTTATTTCCATGCTAAATTCGCCTAGTTATTTCAATGCTAAATTCTCCTGTTTTGATTTGTACTAAGTGCCTCGGTGAATGTGTATGCTCTGACTTCAACGTAACTATTTCTGTAGCAGTTACAAGCGAATGCCTTAATTTAGCTATTTCAATGCTAAATTCTATGCTAATTCCTTTTAACAATGGGTGCCTCTGTGGATGTGTATGCTTTAACTTTTAACATAGCTATTTCTGTGACCAGTCACAAGCTAATCATTCAGCCTTTTCAATGCTAAATTTTATGCTAATTCCTTCGTCAAGGCTCTTTGTTCCTCTCACACAGCTTAAAAGCCGTGATCTGAACGTGGCTCTCTCACTCCAGCGCTGTCCTACCAGACAGTCTCGCTCCCTTCACCTGATGAAGGCCGCTTGTGTTGTGGCCGAAACGTCGTGAGAATATTATTGTTATTTTATTTTATCAATTTATTAAATAGACTTATTAAATAGGCTTATTAAATAGACTTATTAAATAGGCTTATTAAAAAGGCTTATTAAATAGACTTATTAAATAGGCTCATTAAATACTTATTAAATAGGTTTGTTAAATAGGCGTATTAAATAGGCTCATTAAATAGGCTTATTAAATAGGCTTATTAAATAGGCTTATTAAATAGACTCATTAAATAGCCTCATTAAATAGGCTTATTTAGCAACTTAGGCTTATTAAATAGGCTTAATTCAGCAACTTATGCTTATTAAATAGCCTTATTATATAGGCTTATTTCAGCAACTTAGGCTTATTAAATACGCTTATTTCAGCAACTTAGACTTATTAAATAGGCCTGTGAAATAGGCTTATTAAATAGACTTATTAAATAGGCTCATTAAATACTTATTACATAGGCTTATTAAATAGGCTTATTAAATAGACCTATTAAATAGGCTCAATAAATAGGCTTATTAAATAGGCTTATTAAATAGGCTTATTAAATAGGCTTATTAAATAGGCTCAATAAATAGGCTTATTAAATAGGCTCATTAAATACTTATTAAATAGGCTAATTAAATAGACTTATTAAATAGACTTATTAAATAGGCTTATTAAATAGACTTTATTAAATAGGCTTATTAAAAAGGCTTATTAAATAGACTTAATAAATAGGCGCATTAAATACTTATTAAATAGGCGTATTAAATAGGCTTATTAAATAGGCGTATTAAATAGGCTTATTAAATAGGCTTGTTAAATGGACTTATTAAATAGCCCTATTAAATAGGCTTATTTTAGCAACTTAGGCTTATTAAATAGGTTTATTTCAGCAACTTAGACTTATTAAATAGCCTTATTAAATAGGCTTATTTCAGCAACTTAGGCTTATTAAATAAGCTCATTTCAGCAACTTATGCTTATTAAATAGCCTTATTAAACAGGTTTATTTCAGCAACTTAGGCTTTTTAAATAGCATTTTTAAATAGGTTTATTTCAGAAACTTAGACTTATTAAATATACCTTTTTAAATAGGCTTAGTTCAGAAACTTAGGCTTTTTAAATAGGCTTATTTCAGCAACTTAGGCTCATTAAATAGCCTTATTAAATAGGCTTATTTCAGCAACTTAGGCTTATTAAATAGCCTTATTAAATAGGCTTATTTAGCAACTTAGACTTATTAAATCGACTAGTTAAATAGACATTTCAGCAACTTAGGCTTATTAAATAGGCTTATGAAATATGCTTATTTCTGCAACTTAGACTTATTAGATAGGCTTATTAAATAGGCTTATTTCAGCAACTTAGGCTTATTAAATAGCCTTATTTCAGCAACTTAGGCTTATTAAATAGGCTTATTTCAGCAACTTAGACTTATTAAATAGCCTTATTTCAGCAACTTACGCTTATTAAATAGGCTTATTTCAGCAACTTAGGCTTATTACATAGCCTTATTAAATAGGCTTATTTCAGCAACTTGGGCTTATTAAATAGGCTTATTTCAGCAACTTAGGCTTAATAAAAATAGGCTTATTCAGCAACTTAGGCTTATTAAATAGGCTTATTAAATAGACTTATTTCAGCAACTTAAGCTTATTAAATAGGCTTATTCAGCAACTTAGGCTTAATAAATAGGCTCATTAAATACTTACTAAATAGGCTTATTAAACAGGCTTATTAAATAGACTTATTAAATAGGCTCAATAAATAGGCTTATTAAATAGGCTCATTAAATCGGCTTAATAAATAGGCTTATTAAATATGTTTTTTTAAATAGGCTTATTAAATAGGCTTATTAAATAAACTTATTAAATAGGCTCATTAAATAGGCTTATTAAATAGGCTTATTAAATAGGCTCAATAATTAGGCTTAATAAATAGGCTCATTGAATTCTCTTTAAATAGGCTTATTAAATAGACTTATTAAATAGGCTCATTAAATACTTATTACATAGGCTTATTAAATAGGCTTATTAAATAGACCTATTAAATAGGCTCAATAAATAGGCTTATTAAATAGGCTTATTAAATAGGCTTATTAAATAGGCTTATTAAATAGGCTTATTAAATAGGCTCAATAAATAGGCTTATTAAATAGGCTCATTAAATACTTATTAAATAGGCTAATTAAATAGACTTATTAAATAGACTTATTAAATAGGCTTATTAAATAGACTTTATTAAATAGGCTTATTAAAAAGGCTTATTAAATAGACTTAATAAATAGGCTCATTAAATACTTATTAAATAGGCATATTAAATAGGCTTATTAAATAGGCGTATTAAATAGGCTTATTAAATAGGCTTGTTAAATGGACTTATTAAATAGCCCTATTAAATAGGCTTATTTTAGCAACTTAGGCTTATTAAATAGGTTTATTTCAGCAACTTAGACTTATTAAATAGCCTTATTAAATAGGCTTATTTCAGCAACTTAGGCTTATTAAATAAGCTCATTTCAGCAACTTATGCTTATTAAATAGCCTTATTAAACAGGTTTATTTCAGCAACTTAGGCTTTTTAAATAGCATTTTTAAATAGGTTTATTTCAGAAACTTAGACTTATTAAATATACCTTTTTAAATAGGCTTAGTTCAGAAACTTAGGCTTTTTAAATAGGCTTATTTCAGCAACTTAGGCTCATTAAATAGCCTTATTAAATAGGCTTATTTCAACAACTTAGGCTTATTAAATAGCCTTATTAAATAGGCTTATTTTAGCAACTTAGACTTATTAAATCGACTAGTTAAATAGACATTTCAGCAACTTAGGCTTATTAAATAGGCTTATGAAATATGCTTATTTCTGCAACTTAGACTTATTAGATAGGCTTATTAAATAGGCTTATTTCAGCAACTTAGGCTTATTAAATAGCCTTATTTCAGCAACTTAGGCTTATTAAATAGGCTTATTTTAGCAACTTAGACTTATTAAATAGCCTTATTTCAGCAACTTACGCTTATTAAATAGGCTTATTTCAGCAACTTAGGCTTATCACATAGCCTTATTAAATAGGCTTATTTCAGCAACTTGGGCTTATTAAATAGGCTTATTTCAGCAACTTAGGCTTAATAAAAATAGGCTTATTCAGCAACTTAGGCTTATTAAATAGGCTTATTAAATAGACTTATTTCAGCAACTTAAGCTTATTAAATAGGCTTATTCAGCAACTTAGGTTTATTAAATAGGCTCATTAAATACTTATTAAATAGGCTCATTAAATAGACTCATTAAATAGGCTTATTAAATAGGCTTATTAAATAGGCTTAATAAATAAACTTATTAAATAGGCTTATTTTAGCAACTTAGGCTTATTAAATAGGTTTATTTCAGCAACTTAGACTTATTAAATAGCCTTATTAAATAGGTTTATTTCAGCAACTTAGACTTATTAAATATACCTTTTTAAATAGGCTTAGTTCAGAAACTTAGGCTTTTTACATAGGCTTATTTCAGCAACTTAGGCTCATTAAATAGCCTTATTAAATAGGCTTATTTTAGCAACTTAGGCTTATTAAATGGCCTTATTTCAGCAACTTAGGCTTATTAAATAGGCTTATTTCAGCAACTTAGACTTATTAAATAGCCTTATTTCAGCAACTTACGCTTATTAAATAGGCTTATTTCAGCAACTTAGGCTTATTACATAGCCTTATTACATAGGCTTATTTCAGCAACTTGGGCTTATTAAACAGGCTTATTTCAGCAACTTAGGCTTAATAAAAATAGGCTTATTCAGCAACTTAGGCTTATTAAATAGGCTTATTAAATAGACTTATTTCAGCAACTTAGGCTTATTAAATAGGCTTATTCAGCAACTTAGGCTTATTAAATAGGCTCATTAAATACTTATTAAATAGGCTTATTAAACAGGCTTATTAAATAGACTTATTAAATAGGCACAATAAATAGGCTTATTAAATAGGCTCAATAAATAGGCTTATTAAATAGGCTCATTAAATACTTATTAAATAGGTTTATTAAATAGGCGTATTAAATAGGCTTATTTTAGCAACTTAGGCTTATTAAATAGGCTTATTCAGCAACTTAGGCTTATTAAATAGGCTCATTAAATACTTATTAAATAGGCTTATTAAACAGGCTTATTAAATAGACTTATTAAATAGGCTCAATAAATAGGCTTATTAAATAGGCTCAATAAATAGGCTTATTAAATAGGCTCATTAAATACTTATTAAATAGGTTTATTAAATAGGCGTATTAAATAGGCTTATTTTAGCAACTTAGGCTTATTAAATAGGCTTATTTCAGCAACTTAGACTTATTAAAAAGGCTTATTTCAGCAACTTAGGCTTATGAAATAGGCTTTTCAGCAACTTAGGCTTATTAAATAGGCTTATTTCAGCAACTTAGACTTATTAAATAGGCCTATTAAATAGGCTTATTAACTAGACTGATTAAATAGGCTCATTAAATACTCATTAAATAGGCTTATTAAATAGGCTTATTAAATAGACTTATTAAATAGGCTCAATAAATGGGCTTATTAAATAGGCTTATTAAATAGGCTCAATAAATAGGCTTATTAAATAGGCGTATTAAATAGGCTTATTAAATAGGCGTATTAAATAGGCTTATTAAATAGGCTTATTAAATGGACTTATTAAATAGCCTCATTAAATAGGCTTATTTTACCAACTTAGGCTTATTAAATAGGTTTATTTCAGCAACTTAGACTTATTAAATAGCCTTATTAAATAGGTTTATTTCAGCAACTTAGACTTATTAAATATACCTTTTAAAATAGGCTTAGTTCAGAAACTTAGGCTTTTTACATAGGCTTATTTCAGCAACTTAGGCTCATTAAATAGCCATATTAAATAGGCTTATTTCAGCAACTTAGGCTTATTAAATAGCCTTATTAAATAGGCTTATTTTAGCAACTTAGGCTTATTAAATAGCCTTATTTCAGCAACTTAGGCTTATTAAATAGGCTCATTTCAGCAACTTAGACTTATTAAATAGCCTTATTTCAGCAACTTAGACTTATTAAATAGGCTTATTCAGCAAATTAGGCGTATTAAATAGCCTTATTAAATAGGCTTATTTCAGCAACTTAGGCTTATTAAATAGACTTATTTCAGCAACTTAGACTTATTAAAAAGGCTTATTTCAGCAACTTAGGCTTATGAAATAGGCTTTTCAGCAACTTAGGCTTATTAAATAGGCTTATTTCAGCAACTTAGACTTATTAAATAGGTCTATTAAATAGGCTTATTAAATAGACTTATTAAATAGGCTCAATAAATGGGCTTATTAAATAGGCTTATTAAATAGGCTCAATAAATAGGCTTATTAAATAGGCGTATTAAATAGGCTTATTAAATAGGCGTATTAAATAGGCTTATTAAATAGGCTTATTAAATGGACTTATTAAATAGCCTCATTAAATAGGCTTATTTTACCAACTTAGGCTTATTAAATAGGTTTATTTCAGCAACTTAGACTTATTAAATAGCCTTATTAAATAGGTTTATTTCAGCAACTTAGACTTATTAAATATACCTTTTAAAATAGGCTTAGTTCAGAAACTTAGGCTTTTTACATAGGCTTATTTCAGCAACTTAGGCTCATTAAATAGCCATATTAAATAGGCTTATTTCAGCAACTTAGGCTTATTAAATAGCCTTATTAAATAGGCTTATTTTAGCAACTTAGGCTTATTAAATAGCCTTATTTCAGCAACTTAGGCTTATTAAATAGGCTCATTTCAGCAACTTAGACTTATTAAATAGCCTTATTTCAGCAACTTAGACTTATTAAAAAGGCTTATTTCAGCAACTTAGGCTTATGAAATAGGCTTTTCAGCAACTTAGGCTTATTAAATAGGCTTATTTCAGCAACTTAGACTTATTAAATAGGTCTATTAAATAGGCTTATTAAATAGACTGATTAAATAGGCTCATTAAATACTCATTAAATAGGCTTATTAAATAGGCTTATTAAATAGACTTATTAAATAGGCTCAATAAATAGGCTTATTAAATAGGCTTATTAAATAGGCTTATTAAATAGGCTCAATAAATAGGCTTATTAAATAGGCGTATTAAATAGGCTTATTAAATAGGCGTATTAAATAGGCTTATTAAATAGGCTTATTAAATGGACTTATTAAATAGCCTCATTAAATAGGCTTATTTTAGCAAACTTAGGCTTATTAAATAGGTTTATTTCAGCAACTTAGACTTATTAAATAGCCTTATTAAATAGGCTTATTTCAGCAACTTAGGCTTATTAAATAGGCTTATTCCAGCAACTTACGCTTATTAAATAGCCTTATTAAACAGGTTTATTTCAGCAACTTAGGCTTATTAAATAGCATTTTTAAATAGGTTTATTTCAGCAACTTAGAATTATTAAATAGACCTTTTTAAATAGGCTTAGTTCAGAAACTTAGGCTTTTTACATAGGCTTATTTCAGCAACTTAGGCTCATTAAATAGCCTTATTAAATAGGCTTATTTCAGCAACTTAGGTTTATTAAATAGCCTTATTAAATAGGCTTATTTTAGCAACTTAGACTTATTAAATCGAAGTATTAAATAGACATTTCAGCAACTTAGGCTCATTAAATATGCTTATGAAATATGCTTATTTCTGCAACTTAGACTTATTAGATAGGCCTATTAAATAGGCTTATTTCAGCAACTTAGGCTTATTAAATAGCGTTATTTCAGCAACTTAGACTTATTAAATAGGCTTATTTCAGCAACTTAGGCTTATTAAATAGGCTTATTCAGCAACTTAGGCTTATCAAATAGGCTTATTAAATAGGCTTATTTCAACAACTCAGGCTTATTAAATAGGCTTATTCAGCAACTTAGGCTTATTAAATAGGCTCATTAAATACTTATTAAATAGGCTTATTAAACAGGCTTATTAAATAGACTTATTAAATAGGCTCAATAAATAGGCTTATTAAATAGGCTCATCAAATATGCTTAATAAATAGGCTTATTAAATAGGCTTATTAAATAGGCTTATTAAATAGGCTTATTAAATAGACTCATTAAATAGGCTTATTAAATGGGCTTATTAAATAGGCTTAATAAATAGGCTTATTAAATAGGCTCAATAAATAGGCTTATTAAATAGGCTCATTAAATATTTATTAAATAGGCGTATTAAATAGATTTATTAAATAGACTTATTAAATAGGCATATTAAATAGGCTTATTAAATAGGCTTATTAACTAGGCCTATTAAATATACTTATTAAATAGCCTCATTAAATAGGCTTATTTTAGCAACTTAGGCTTATTAAATAGGCTTATTTCAGCAACTTAGACTTATTAAATAGCCTTATTTCAGCAACATAGGCTTATTAAAAAGGCTCATTTCAGCAACTTAGGCTTATTAAATAGCCTTATTTCAGCAACGTAGACTTATTAAATAGGCTTATTCAGCAACTTAGGCTTATTAAATAGCCTTATTAAATAGGCTTATTTTAGCAACTTAGGCTTATTTAATAGGCATATTTCAGCAACTTAGACTTATTAAAAAGCCTTATTTCAGCAACTTAGGCTTATGAAATAGGCTTATTTCAGCAACTTAGGCTTATTAAACAGCCTTATTAAATAGGCTTATTTCAGCAACTTGGGCATATTAAATAGGCTTATTTCAGCAACTTAGACTTATTAAATAGGCTTATTAAGTAGGCTTATTAAATAGACTTATTAAATAGGCGTATGAAATGGGCTCAATAATTATGCTTATTAAATAGGCTCAATAAATAGGCGTATTAAATAGGCTCAATAAATAGGCTCATTAAATAGGCTCAATAAATAGGCTTATTAAATAGGCTCATTAAATACTTATTAAATAGGCTTATTAATTAGACTTATTAAATAGACTTATTAAATAGGCTTAATAAAAAGGCTTATTAAATAGACTTATTAAATAGGCTCATTAAATACTTATTAAATAGGTTTATTAAATAGGCGTATTAAATAGGCTCATTAAATAGGCTTATTAAATAGGCTTATTAAATAGGCTTATTAAATAGACTTATTAAATAGCCTCATTAAATAGGCTTATTTTAGCAACTTAGGCTTATTAAATAGGCTTAATTCAGCAACTTATGCTTATTAAATAGCCTTCTTATATAGGCTTATTTCAGCAACTTAGGCTTATTAAATAAGCTTATTTCAGCAACTTAGACTTATTAAATAGGCCTACTAAATAGGCTTATTAAATAGACTTATTAAATAGGCTCATTAAATACTTATTAAATAGGCTTATTAAATAGGCTTATTAAATAGACTTATTATATAGGCTCAATAAATAGGCTTATTAAATAGGTTTATTAAATAGGCTTATTAAATAGGCTTATTAAATAGGCTCAATAAATAGGCTTACTAAATAGGCTCAATAAATAGGCTTATTAAATAGGCTCAATAAATAGGCATATTAAATAGGCTCAATAAATAGGCTTATTAAATAGGCTCATTAAATACTTATTAAATAGGCGTATTAAATAGACTTATTAAATAGACTTATTAAATAGGCTTATTAAATAGACTTTATTAAATAGGCTTATTAAAAAGGCTTATTGAATAGACTTAATATATAGGCACATTAAATACTTATTAAATAGGTTTATTAAATAGGCGTATTAAATAGGCTTATTAAATAGGCGTATTAAATAGGCTTATTAAATAGTCTAATGAAATGGACTTATTAAATAGCCTCATTAAATAGGCTTATTTTAGCAACTTAGGCTTATTAAATAGGTTTATTTCAGCAACTTAGACTTATTAAATAGCCTTATTAAATAGGCTTATTTCAGCAACTTAGGCTTATTAAATAAGCTTATTTCAGCAACTTACGCTTATTAAATAGCCTTATTAAACAGGTTTATTTCAGCAACTTAGGCTTATTAAATAGCATTTTTAAATAGGTTTATTTCAGCAACTTAGACTTATTAAATATACCTTTTTAAATAGGCTTAGTTCAGAAACTTAGGCTTTTTAAATAGGCTTATTTCAGCAACTTAGGCTCATTAAATAGCCTTATTAAATAGGCTTATTTCAGCAACTTAGGCTTATTAAAAAGCCTTATTTAATAGTCTTATTTTATCAACTTAGACTTATTAAATCGACTTATTAAATAGACATTTCAGCAACTTAGGCTCATTAAATATGCTTATGAAATATGCTTATTTCTGCAACTTAGACTTATTAGATAGGCCTATTAAATAGGCTTATTTTAGCAACTTAGGCTTATTAAATAGGCTTATTTCAGCAACTTAGACTTATTAAAAAGGCTTATTTCAGCAACTTAGGCTTATGAAATAGGCTTTTCAGCAACTTAGGCTTATTAAATAGGCTTATTTCAGCAACTTAGACTTATTAAATAGGCCTATTAAATAGGCTTATTAACTAGACTGATTAAATAGGCTCATTAAATACTCATTAAATAGGCTTATTAAATAGGCTTATTAAATAGACTTATTAAATAGGCTCAATAAATGGGCTTATTAAATAGGCTTATTAAATAGGCTCAATAAATAGGCTTATTAAATAGGCGTATTAAATAGGCTTATTAAATAGGCGTATTAAATAGGCTTATTAAATAGGCTTATTAAATGGACTTATTAAATAGCCTCATTAAATAGGCTTATTTTAGCAACTTAGGCTTATTAAATAGGTTTATTTCAGCAACTTAGACTTATTAAATAGCCTTATTAAATAGGTTTATTTCAGCAACTTAGACTTATTAAATATACCTTTTAAAATAGGCTTAGTTCAGAAACTTAGGCTTTTTACATAGGCTTATTTCAGCAACTTAGGCTCATTAAATAGCCATATTAAATAGGCTTATTTCAGCAACTTAGGCTTATTAAATAGCCTTATTAAATAGGCTTATTTTAGCAACTTAGGCTTATTAAATAGCCTTATTTCAGCAACTTAGGCTTATTAAATAGGCTCATTTCAGCAACTTAGACTTATTAAATAGCCTTATTTCAGCAACTTAGACTTATTAAATAGGCTTATTCAGCAAATTAGGCGTATTAAATAGCCTTATTAAATAGGCTTATTTCAGCAACTTAGGCTTATTAAATAGGCTTTTCAGCAACTTAGGCTTATTAAATAGGCTTATTTCAGCAACTTAGACTTATTAAATAGGTCTATTAAATAGGCTTATTAAATATACTGATTAAATAGGCTCATTAAATACTCATTAAATAGGCTTATTAAATAGGCTTATTAAATAGACTTATTAAATAGGCTCAATAAATAGGCTTATTAAATAGGCTTATTAAATAGGCTTATTAAATAGGCTCAATAAATAGGCTTATTAAATAGGCGTATTAAATAGGCTTATTAAATAGGCGTATTAAATAGGCTTATTAAATAGGCTTATTAAATGGACTTATTAAATAGCCTCATTAAATAGGCTTATTTTAGCAACTTAGGCTTATTAAATAGGTTTATTTCAGCAACTTAGACTTATTAAATAGCCTTATTAAATAGGCTTATTTCAGCAACTTAGGCTTATTAAATAGGCTTATTCCAGCAACTTACGCTTATTAAATAGCCTTATTAAACAGGTTTATTTCAACAACTTAGGCTTATTAAATAGCATTTTTAAATAGGTTTATTTCAGCAACTTAGAATTATTAAATATACCTTTTTAAATAGGCTTAGTTCAGAAACTTAGGCTTTTTACATAGGCTTATTTCAGCAACTTAGGCTCATTAAATAGCCTTATTAAATAGGCTTATTTCAGCAACTTAGGTTTATTAAATAGCCTTATTAAATAGGCTTATTTTAGCAACTTAGACTTATTAAATCGAAGTATTAAATAGACATTTCAGCAACTTAGGCTCATTAAATATGCTTATGAAATATGCTTATTTCTGCAACTTAGACTTATTAGATAGGCCTATTAAATAGGCTTATTTCAGCAACTTAGGCTTATTAAATAGCGTTATTTCAGCAACTTAGACTTATTAAATAGGCTTATTTCAGCAACTTAGGCTTATTAAATAGGCTTATTCAGCAACTTAGGCTTATCAAATAGGCTTATTAAATAGGCTTATTTCAACAACTCAGGCTTATTAAATAGGCTTATTCAGCAACTTAGGCTTATTAAATAGGCTCATTAAATACTTATTAAATAGGCTTATTAAACAGGCTTATTAAATAGACTTATTAAATAGGCTCAATAAATAGGCTTATTAAATAGGCTCATCAAATATGCTTAATAAATAGGCTTATTAAATAGGCTTATTAAATAGGCTTATTAAATAGGCTTATTAAATAGACTCATTAAATAGGCTTATTAAATAGGCTTATTAAATAGGCTTAATAAATAGGCTTATTAAATAGGCTCAATAAATAGGCTTATTAAACAGGCTCATTAAATATTTATTAAATAGGCGTATTAAATAGATGTATTAAATAGACTTATTAAATAGGCATATTAAATAGGCTTATTAAATAGGCTTATTAAATAGGCCTATTAAATAGCCTTATTTCAGCAACATAGGCTTATTAAAAAGGCTCATTAAATAGGCTCATTAAATACTTATTAAATAGGCGTATTAAATAGACTTATTAAATAGACTTATTAAATAGGCATATTAAATAGGCTTATTAAATAGGCTTATTAAATAGGCTTATTAAATAGCCTCATTAAATAGGCTTATTTTAGCAACTTAGGCTTATTAAAAAGGCTCATTTCAGCAACTTAGGCTTATTAAATAGCCTTATTTCAGCAACGTAGACTTATTAAATAGGCTTATTCAGCAACTTAGGCTTATTAAATAGCCTTATTAAATAGGCTTATTTCAGCAACTTGGGCTTCTTAATTAGGCTTATTACAGCAACTTAGACTTATTAAATAGGCTTATTAAATAGGCTTATTAAATAGACTTATTAAATAGGTGTATGAAATGGGCTCAATAAATAGGCTTATTAAATAGGCTCAATAAATAGGCTTATTAAATAGGCTCAATAAATAGGCTCATTAAATAGGCTCAATAAATAGGCTTATTAAATAGGCTAATTAAATAATTATTAAATAGGCTAATTAATTAGACTTATTAAATAGACTTATTAAATAGGCTTATTAAATAGACTTATTAAATAGGCTTATTAAACAGGCTTATTAAATAGACTTATTAAATAGGCTCAATAAATAGGCTTATTAAATAGGCTCATTAAATCGGCTTAATAAATAGGCTTATTAAACAGGCTCAATAAATAGGCTTATTAAATAGGCTCATTAAATACTTATTAAATAGGCGTATTAAATAGACTTATTAAATAGACTTATTAAATAGGCATATTAAATAGGCTTATTAAATAGGCTTATTAAATAGGCTTATTAAATAGCCTCATTAAATAGGCTTATTTTAGCAACTTAGGCTTATTAAAAAGGCTCATTTCAGCAACTTAGGCTTATTAAATAGCCTTATTTCAGCAACGTAGACTTATTAAATAGGCTTATTCAGCAACTTAGGCTTATTAAATAGCCTTATTAAATAGGCTTATGTTAGCAACTTAGGCTTATTAAATAGGCTTATTTCAGCAACTTAGACTTATTAAAAAGCCTTATTTCAGCAACTTAGGCTTATGAAATAGGCTTATTTCAGCAACTTAGGCTTATTAAACAGCCTTATTAAATAGGCTTATTTCAGCAACTTGGGCTTCTTAAATAGGCTTATTTCAGCAACTTAGACTTATTAAATAGGCTTATTAAATAGGCTTATTAAATAGACTTATTAAATAGGTGTATGAAATGGGCTCAATAAATAGGCTCATTAAATAGGCTCAATAAATAGGCTCATTAAATAGGCTCAATAAATAGGCTTATTAAATAGGCTAATTAAATACTTATTAAATAGGCTAATTAATTAGACTTATTAAATAGACTTATTAAATAGGCTTATTAAATAGACTTATTAAATAGGCTTATTAAAAAGGCTTATTAAATAGACTTATTAAATAGGCTCATTAAATACTTATTAAATAGGTTTATTAAATAGGCGTATTAAATAGGCTCATTAAATAGGCTTATTAAATAGGCTTATTAAATAGGCTTATTAAATAGACTTATTAAATAGCCTCATTAAATAGGCTTATTTTAGCAACTTAGGCTTATTAAATAGGCTTAATTCAGCAACTTATGCTTATTAAATAGCCTTCTTATATAGGCTTATTTCAGCAACTTAGGCTTATTAAATAAGCTTATTTCAGCAACTTAGACTTATTAAATAGGCCTACTAAATAGGCTTATTAAATAGACTTATTAAATAGGCTCATTAAATACTTATTAAATAGGCTTATTAAATAGGCTTATTAAATAGACTTATTATATAGGCTCAATAAATAGGCTTATTAAATAGGTTTATTAAATAGGCTTATTAAGTAGGCTTATTAAATAGGCTTATTAAATAGGCTTATTAAATAGGCTCAATAAATAGGCTTACTAAATAGGCTCAATAAATAGGCTTATTAAATAGGCTCAATAAATAGGCATATTAAATAGGCTCAATAAATAGGCTTATTAAATAGGCTCATTAAATACTTATTAAATAGGCGTATTAAATAGACTTATTAAATAGACTTATTAAATAGGCTTATTAAATAGACTTTATTAAATAGGCTTATTAAAAAGGCTTATTGAATAGACTTAATATATAGGCACATTAAATACTTATTAAATAGGTTTATTAAATAGGCGTATTAAATAGGCTTATTAAATAGGCGTATTAAATAGGCTTATTAAATAGTCTAATGAAATGGACTTATTAAATAGCCTCATTAAATAGGCTTATTTTAGCAACTTAGGCTTATTAAATAGGTTTATTTCAGCAACTTAGACTTATTATTAAATAGGCTTATTTCAGCAACTTAGGCTTATTAAATAAGCTTATTTCAGCAACTTACGCTTATTAAATAGCCTTATTAAACAGGTTTATTTCAGCAACTTAGGCTTATTAAATAGCATTTTTAAATAGGTTTATTTCAGCAACTTAGACTTATTAAATATACCTTTTTAAATAGGCTTAGTTCAGAAACTTAGGCTTTTTAAATAGGCTTATTTCAGCAACTTAGGCTCATTAAATAGCCTTATTAAATAGGCTTATTTCAGCAACTTAGGCTTATTAAAAAGCCTTATTTAATAGTCTTATTTTATCAACTTAGACTTATTAAATCGACTTATTAAATAGACATTTCAGCAACTTAGGCTCATTAAATATGCTTATGAAATATGCTTATTTCTGCAACTTAGACTTATTAGATAGGCCTATTAAATAGGCTTATTTTAGCAACTTAGGCTTATTAAATAGGCTTATTTCAGCAACTTAGACTTATTAAAAAGGCTTATTTCAGCAACTTAGGCTTATGAAATAGGCTTTTCAGCAACTTAGGCTTATTAAATAGGCTTATTTCAGCAACTTAGACTTATTAAATAGGCCTATTAAATAGGCTTATTAACTAGACTGATTAAATAGGCTCATTAAATACTCATTAAATAGGCTTATTAAATAGGCTTATTAAATAGACTTATTAAATAGGCTCAATAAATGGGCTTATTAAATAGGCTTATTAAATAGGCTCAATAAATAGGCTTATTAAATAGGCGTATTAAATAGGCTTATTAAATAGGCGTATTAAATAGGCTTATTAAATAGGCTTATTAAATGGACTTATTAAATAGCCTCATTAAATAGGCTTATTTTAGCAACTTAGGCTTATTAAATAGGTTTATTTCAGCAACTTAGACTTATTAAATAGCCTTATTAAATAGGTTTATTTCAGCAACTTAGACTTATTAAATATACCTTTTAAAATAGGCTTAGTTCAGAAACTTAGGCTTTTTACATAGGCTTATTTCAGCAACTTAGGCTCATTAAATAGCCATATTAAATAGGCTTATTTCAGCAACTTAGGCTTATTAAATAGCCTTATTAAATAGGCTTATTTTAGCAACTTAGGCTTATTAAATAGCCTTATTTCAGCAACTTAGGCTTATTAAATAGGCTCATTTCAGCAACTTAGACTTATTAAATAGCCTTATTTCAGCAACTTAGACTTATTAAATAGGCTTATTCAGCAAATTAGGCGTATTAAATAGCCTTATTAAATAGGCTTATTTCAGCAACTTAGGCTTATTAAATAGGCTTTTCAGCAACTTAGGCTTATTAAATAGGCTTATTTCAGCAACTTAGACTTATTAAATAGGTCTATTAAATAGGCTTATTAAATAGACTGATTAAATAGGCTCATTAAATACTCATTAAATAGGCTTATTAAATAGGCTTATTAAATAGACTTATTAAATAGGCTCAATAAATAGGCTTATTAAATAGGCTTATTAAATAGGCTTATTAAATAGGCTCAATAAATAGGCTTATTAAATAGGCGTATTAAATAGGCTTATTAAATAGGCGTATTAAATAGGCTTATTAAATAGGCTTATTAAATGGACTTATTAAATAGCCTCATTAAATAGGCTTATTTTAGCAACTTAGGCTTATTAAATAGGTTTATTTCAGCAACTTAGACTTATTAAATAGCCTTATTAAATAGGCTTATTTCAGCAACTTAGGCTTATTAAATAGGCTTATTCCAGCAACTTACGCTTATTAAATAGCCTTATTAAACAGGTTTATTTCAACAACTTAGGCTTATTAAATAGCATTTTTAAATAGGTTTATTTCAGCAACTTAGAATTATTAAATATACCTTTTTAAATAGGCTTAGTTCAGAAACTTAGGCTTTTTACATAGGCTTATTTCAGCAACTTAGGCTCATTAAATAGCCTTATTAAATAGGCTTATTTCAGCAACTTAGGTTTATTAAATAGCCTTATTAAATAGGCTTATTTTAGCAACTTAGACTTATTAAATCGAAGTATTAAATAGACATTTCAGCAACTTAGGCTCATTAAATATGCTTATGAAATATGCTTATTTCTGCAACTTAGACTTATTAGATAGGCCTATTAAATAGGCTTATTTCAGCAACTTAGGCTTATTAAATAGCGTTATTTCAGCAACTTAGACTTATTAAATAGGCTTATTTCAGCAACTTAGGCTTAGGCTTATTCAGCAACTTAGGCTTATCAAATAGGCTTATTAAATAGGCTTATTTCAACAACTCAGGCTTATTAAATAGGCTTATTCAGCAACTTAGGCTTATTAAATAGGCTCATTAAATACTTATTAAATAGGCTTATTAAACAGGCTTATTAAATAGACTTATTAAATAGGCTCAATAAATAGGCTTATTAAATAGGCTCATCAAATATGCTTAATAAATAGGCTTATTAAATAGGCTTATTAAATAGGCTTATTAAATAGGCTTATTAAATAGACTCATTAAATAGGCTTATTAAATAGGCTTATTAAATAGGCTTAATAAATAGGCTTATTAAATAGGCTCAATAAATAGGCTTATTAAACAGGCTCATTAAATATTTATTAAATAGGCGTATTAAATAGATGTATTAAATAGACTTATTAAATAGGCATATTAAATAGGCTTATTAAATAGGCTTATTAAATAGGCCTATTAAATAGCCTTATTTCAGCAACATAGGCTTATTAAAAAGGCTCATTAAATAGGCTCATTAAATACTTATTAAATAGGCGTATTAAATAGACTTATTAAATAGACTTATTAAATAGGCATATTAAATAGGCTTATTAAATAGGCTTATTAAATAGGCTTATTAAATAGCCTCATTAAATAGGCTTATTTTAGCAACTTAGGCTTATTAAAAAGGCTCATTTCAGCAACTTAGGCTTATTAAATAGCCTTATTTCAGCAACGTAGACTTATTAAATAGGCTTATTCAGCAACTTAGGCTTATTAAATAGCCTTATTAAATAGGCTTATTTCAGCAACTTGGGCTTCTTAATTAGGCTTATTACAGCAACTTAGACTTATTAAATAGGCTTATTAAATAGGCTTATTAAATAGACTTATTAAATAGGTGTATGAAATGGGCTCAATAAATAGGCTTATTAAATAGGCTCAATAAATAGGCTTATTAAATAGGCTCAATAAATAGGCTCATTAAATAGGCTCAATAAATAGGCTTATTAAATAGGCTAATTAAATAATTATTAAATAGGCTAATTAATTAGACTTATTAAATAGACTTATTAAATAGGCTTATTAAATAGACTTATTAAATAGGCTTATTAAATAGACTTATTAAATAGGCTTATTAAACAGGCTTATTAAATAGACTTATTAAATAGGCTCAATAAATAGGCTTATTAAATAGGCTCATTAAATCGGCTTAATAAATAGGCTTATTAAACAGGCTCAATAAATAGGCTTATTAAATAGGCTCATTAAATACTTATTAAATAGGCGTATTAAATAGACTTATTAAATAGACTTATTAAATAGGCATATTAAATAGGCTTATTAAATAGGCTTATTAAATAGGCTTATTAAATAGCCTCATTAAATAGGCTTATTTTAGCAACTTAGGCTTATTAAAAAGGCTCATTTCAGCAACTTAGGCTTATTAAATAGCCTTATTTCAGCAACGTAGACTTATTAAATAGGCTTATTCAGCAACTTAGGCTTATTAAATAGCCTTATTAAATAGGCTTATGTTAGCAACTTAGGCTTATTAAATAGGCTTATTTCAGCAACTTAGACTTATTAAAAAGCCTTATTTCAGCAACTTAGGCTTATGAAATAGGCTTATTTCAGCAACTTAGGCTTATTAAACAGCCTTATTAAATAGGCTTATTTCAGCAACTTGGGCTTCTTAAATAGGCTTATTTCAGCAACTTAGACTTATTAAATAGGCTTATTAAATAGGCTTATTAAATAGACTTATTAAATAGGTGTATGAAATGGGCTCAATAAATAGGCTCATTAAATAGGCTCAATAAATAGGCTCATTAAATAGGCTCAATAAATAGGCTTATTAAATAGGCTAATTAAATACTTATTAAATAGGCTAATTAATTAGACTTATTAAATAGACTTATTAAATAGGCTTATTAAATAGACTTATTAAATAGGCTTATTAAAAAGGCTTATTAAATAGACTTATTAAATAGGCTCATTAAATACTTATTAAATAGGCTTATTAAATAGACTCATTAAATAGCCTCATTAAATAGGCTTATTTTAGCAACTTAGGCTTATTAAATAGGCTTAATTCAGCAACTTATGCTTATTAAATAGCCTTATTATATAGGGTTATTTCAGCAACTTAGGCTTATTAAATACGCTTATTTCTGCAACTTAGACTTATTAAATAGGCCTGTGAAATAGGCTTATTAAATAGACTTATTAAATAGGCTCATTAAATACTTATTACATAGGCTTATTAAATAGGCTTATTAAATAGACCTATTAAATAGGCTCAATAAATAGGCTTATTAAATAGGCTTATTAAATAGGCTTATTAAATAGGCTTATTAAATAGGCTTATTAAATAGGCTTATTAAATAGGCTCAATAAATAGGCTTATTAAATAGGCTCATTAAATACTTATTAAATAGGCTAATTAAATAGACTTATTAAATAGACTTATTAAATAGGCTTATTAAATAGACTTTATTAAATAGGCTTATTAAAAAGGCTTATCAAATAGACTTAATAAATAGGCTCATTAAATACTTATTAAATAGGCGTATTAAATAGGCTTATTAAATAGGCGTATTAAATAGGCTTATTAAATAGGCTTGTTAAATGGACTTATTAAATAGCCCTATTAAATAGGCTTATTTTAGCAACTTAGGCTTATTAAATAGGTTTATTTCAGCAACTTAGACTTATTAAATAGCCTTATTAAATAGGCTTATTTCAGCAACTTAGGCTTATTAAATAAGCTCATTTCAGCAACTTATGCTTATTAAATAGCCTTATTAAACAGGTTTATTTCAGCAACTTAGGCTTTTTAAATAGCATTTTTAAATAGGTTTATTTCAGAAACTTAGACTTATTAAATATACCTTTTTAAATAGGCTTAGTTCAGAAACTTAGGCTTTTTAAATAGGCTTATTTCAGCAACTTAGGCTCATTAAATAGCCTTATTAAATAGGCTTATTTCAGCAACTTAGGCTTATTAAATAGCCTTATTAAATAGGCTTATTTTAGCAACTTAGACTTATTAAATCGACTAGTTAAATAGACATTTCAGCAACTTAGGCTTATTAAATAGGCTTAAGAAATATGCTTATTTCTACAACTTAGACTTATTAGATAGGCTTATTAAATAGGCTTATTTCAGCAACTTAGGCTTATTAAATAGCCTTATTTCAGCAACTTAGGCTTATTAAATAGGTTTATTTCAGCAACTTAGACTTATTAAATAGCCTTATTTCAGCAAATTAGGCTTATTAAATAGGCTTATTTCAGCAACTTAGACTTATTAAATAGCCTTATTTCAGCAACTTACGCTTATTAAATAGGCTTAATTCAGCAACTTAGACTTATTAGATAGGCCTATTAAATAGGCTTATTTCAGCAACTTAGGCTTATTAAATATGCTTATTTCAGCAATTTACGCTTATTAAATAGCATTTTAAATAGGTTTATTTCAGCAACTTAGACTTATTAAATATACCTTTTTATATAGGCTTAGTTCAGCAACGTAGGCTTATTAAATAGGCTTATTTCAGCAACTTATGCTTATTAAATAGCCTTATTAATCAGGTTTATTTCAGCAACTTAGGCGTATTAAATAGCATTTTTAAATAGGTTTATTTCAGCAACTTAGACTTATTAAATAGACCTTTTTAAATAGGCTTAGTTCAGAAACTTAGGCTTATTAAATAGGTTTATTTCAGCAACTTAGGTTCATTAAATAGCCTCATTAAATAGGCTTATTTCAGCAACTTAGGCTTATTAATAGCCTTATAAAATAGGCTTATTTTAGCACCTTAGACTTATTAAATCGACTTATTAAATAGACATTTCAGCAACTTAGGCTCATTAAATAGGCTTATGAAATATGCTTATTTGTGCAACTTAGACTTATTAGATAGGCCTATTAAATAGGCTTATTTCAGCAACTTAGGCTTATTAAATAGGCTTATTTCTGCAACTTAGACTTACTAAATAGCCTTATTTCAGCAACTTAGGCTTATTAAATAGGCTCATTTCAGCAACTTAGGCTTATTAAATAGCCTTAGATCAGCAACTTAGACTTATTAAATAGGCTTATTCAGCAACTTAGGTGTATTAAATAGCCTTATTAAATAGGCTTATTTCAGCAACTTAGGCTTATTAAATAGGCTTATTTCAGCAACTTAGACTTATTAAAAAGGCTTATTTCAGCAACTTAGGCTTATTAAATAGGCTCATTTCAGCAACTTAAGCTTATTAAATAGCCTTATTTCAGCAACTTAGACTTATTAAATAGCCTTATTTCAGCAAATTAGGCTTATTAAATAGGCTTATTTCAGCAACTTAGACTTATTAAATAGCCTTATTTCAGCGACTTACGCTTATTAAATAGGCTTAATTCAGCAACTTAGACTTATTAGATAGGCCTATTAAATAGGCTTATTTCAGCAACTTAGGCTTATTAAATATGCTTATTTCAGCAATTTACGCTTATTAAATAGCATTTTAAATAGGTTTATTTCAGCAACTTAGACTTATTAAATATACCTTTTTATATAGGCTTAGTTCAGCAACGTAGGCTTATTAAATAGGCTTATTTCAGCAACTTATGCTTATTAAATAGCCTTATTAATCAGGTTTATTTCAGCAACTTAGGCGTATTAAATAGCATTTTTAAATAGGTTTATTTCAGCAACTTAGACTTATTAAATAGACCTTTTTAAATAGGCTTAATTCAGAAACTTAGGCTTATTAAATAGGTTTATTTCAGCAACTTAGGTTCATTAAATAGCCTCATTAAATAGGCTTATTTCAGCAACTTAGGCTTATTAATAGCCTTATAAAATAGGCTTATTTTAGCACCTTAGACTTATTAAATCGACTTATTAAATAGACATTTCAGCAACTTAGGCTCATTAAATAGGCTTATGAAATATGCTTATTTGTGCAACTTAGACTTATTAGATAGGCCTATTAAATAGGCTTATTTCAGCAACTTAGGCTTATTAAATAGGCTTATTTCAGCAACTTAGACTTACTAAATAGCCTCATTTCAGCAACTTAGGCTTATTAAATAGGCTCATTTCAGCAACTTAGGCTTATTAAATAGCCTTAGATCAGCAACTTAGACTTATTAAATAGGCTTATTCAGCAACTTAGGCGTATTAAATAGCCTTATTAAATAGGCTTATTTCAGCAACTTAGGCTTATTAAATAGGCTTATTTCAGCAACTTAGACTTATTAAAAAGACTTATTTCAGCAACTTAGGCTTATGAAATAGGCTTTTCAGCAACTTAGACTTATTAAACAGGCTTATTTCAGCAACTTAGACTTATTAAATAAGCCTATTAAATAGGCTTATTAAATAGACTGATTAAATAGGCTCATTAAATACTCATTAAATAGGCTTATTAAATAGGCTTATTAAATAGACTTATTAAATAGGCTCAATAAATAGGCTTATTAAATAGGCTTATTAAATAGGCTTATTAAATAGGCTCAATAAATAGGCTTATTAAATAGGCGTATTAAATAGGCTTATTAAATAGGCGTATTAAATAGGCTTATTAAATAGGCTTATTAAATGGACTTATTAAATAGCCTCATTAAATAGGCTTATTTTAGCAACTTAGGCTTATTAAATAGGTTTATTTCAGCAACTTAGACTTATTAAATAGCCTTATTAAATAGGCTTATTTTAGCAACTTAGGCTTATTAAATAGCCTTATTTCAGCCTCTTAGGCTTATTAAATAGGCTTATTTCAGCAACTTAGACTTATTAAATAGCCTTATTAAATAGGTTTATTTCAGCAACTTAGACTTATTAAATATACCTTTTTAAATAGTCTTAGTTCAGAAACTTAGGCTTTTTACATAGGCTTATTTCAGCAACTTAGGCTCATTAAATAGCCTTATTAAATAGGCTTATTTCAGCAACTTAGGCTTATTAAATCGCCTTATTAAATAGGCTTATTTTAGCAACTTAGGCTTATTAAATAGCCTTATTTCAGCAACGTAGGCTTATTAAATAGGCTTATTTCAGCAACTTAGACTTATTAAATAGCCTTATTTCAGCAACTTACGCTTATTAAATAGGCTTATTTCAGCAACTTAGGCTTATTACATAGCCTTATTAAATAGGCTTATTTCAGCAACTTGGGCTTATTAAATAGGCTTATTTCAGCAACTTAGGCTTAATAAAAATAGGCTTATTCAGCAACTTAGGCTTATTAAATAGGCTCATTAAATACTTATTAAATAGGCTTATTAAACAGGCTTATTAAATAGACTTATTAAATAGGCTCAATAAATAGGCTTATTAAATAGGCTCAATAAATAGGCTTATTAAATAGGCTCATTAAATACTTATTAAATAGGTTTATTAAATAGGCGTATTAAATAGGCTTATTTTAGCAACTTAGGCTTATTAAATAGGCTTATTCAGCAACTTAGGCTTATTAAATATTCTCATTAAATACTTATTAAATAGGCTTATTAAACAGGCTTATTAAATAGACTTATTAAATAGGCTCAATAAATAGGCTTATTAAATAGGCTCAATAAATAGGCTTATTAAATAGGCTCATTAAATACTTATTAAATAGGTTTATTAAATAGGCGTATTAAATAGGCTTATTTTAGCAACTTATGCTTATTAAATAGGCTTATTTCAGCAACTTAGACTTAATAAAAAGGCTTATTTCAGCAACTTAGGCTTATGAAATAGGCTTTTCAGCAACTTAGGCTTATTAAATAGGCTTATTTCAGCAACTTAGACTTATTAAATAGGCCTATTAAATAGGCTTATTAAATAGACTGATTAAATAGGCTCATTAAATACTCATTAAATAGGCTTATTAAATAGGCTTATTAAATAGACTTATTAAATAGGCTCAATAAATAGGCTTATTAAATAGGCTTATTAAATAGGCTTATTAAATAGGCTCAATAAATAGGCTTATTAAATAGGCGTATTAAATAGGCTTATTAAATAGGCGTATTAAATAGGCTTATTAAATAGGCTCATTAAATGGACTTATTAAATAGCCTCATTAAATAGGCTTATTTTAGCAACTTAGACTTATTAAATAGCCTTATTAAATAGGTTTATTTCAGCAACTTAGACTTATTAAATATACCTTTTTAAATAGGCTTAGTTCAGAAACTTAGGCTTTTTACATAGGCTTATTTCAGCAACTTAGGCTCATTAAATAGCCTTATTAAATAGGCTTATTTCAGCAACTTAGGCTTATTAAATAGCCTTATTAAATTGGCTTATTTTAGCAACTTAGGCTTATTAAATAGCCTTATTTCAGCAACTTAGGCTTATTAAATAGGCTTATTTCAGCAACTTAGACTTATTAAATAGCCTTATTTCAGCAACTTACGCTTATTAAATAGGCTTATTTCAGCAACTTAGGCTTATTACATAGCCTTATTAAATAGGCTTATTTCAGCAACTTGGGCTTATTAAATAGGCTTATTTCAGCAACATAGGCTTAATAAAAATAGGCTTATTCAGCAACTTAGGCTTATTAAATAGGCTTATTAAATAGACTTATTTCAGCAACTTAGGCGTATTAAATAGGCTTATTCAGCAACCTAGGCTTATTAAATAGGCTCATTAAATACTTATTAAATAGGCTTATTAAACAGGCTTATTAAATAGACTTATTAAATAGGCTCAATAAATAGGCTTATTAAATAGGCTCATTAAATCGGCTTAATAAATAGGCTTATTAAAATATGTTTATTAAATAGGCTTAATAAATAGGCTTAATAAATAAACTTATTAAATAGGCTCATTAAATAGGCTTATTAAATAGGCTTATTAAATAGGCTCAATAAATAGGCTTAATAAATAGGCTCATTGAATACTCTTTAAATAGGCTTATTAAATAGACTTATTAAATGGACTTATTAAATAGGCTTATTAAATATGCTTATTAAATAGGCATATTAAATATGCTTATTAAATAGACTTATTAAATAGCCTCATTAAATAGGCTTATTTTAGCAACTTAGGCTTATTAAATAGGCTTATTTCAGCAACTTAGACTTATTAAATAGCCTTATTTCAGCAACTTAGGCTTATTAAATAGGCTCATTTCAGCAACTTAAGCTTATTAAATAGCTTTATTTCAGCAACTTAGACTTATTAAATAGGCTTATTTCAGCAACTTAGGCTTATTAAATAGGCTTATTTCAGCAACTTAGACTTATTAAATAGGCTCATTTCAGCAACTTAGACTTATTAAATAGCCTTATTTCAGCAACTTAGACTTATTAAATAGGCTTATTTCAGCAACTTATGCTTATTAAATATACTTATTTCAGCAACTTAGGCTTATTAAATAGGCTTATTTAAGCAACTTAGACTTATTAAATAGCCTTATTTAAGCAACTTAGGCTTATTAAATAGGCTTATTTCAGCAACTTAGGCTTATTAAATAGCGTTATTTCAGCAACTTAGACTTATTAAATAGGCTTATTTCAGCAACTTAGGCTTATTAAATAGGCTTATTCAGCAACTTAGGCTTATCAAATAGGCTTATTAAATAGGCTTAATTCAACAACTCAGGCTTATTAAATAGGCTTATTCAGCAACTTAGGCTTATTAAATAGGCTTATTAAATAGACTTATTAAATAGGCTCAATAAATAGGCTTATTAAATAGGCTCATCAAATATGCTTAATAAATAGGCTTATTAAATAGGCTTATTAAATAGGCTTATTAAATAGGCTTATTAAATAGACTCATTAAATAGGCTTATTAAATAGGCTTATTAAATAGACTCATTAAATAGGCTTATTAAATAGGCTTATTAAATAGGCTTATTAAATAGGCTTATTAAATAGACTTATTAAATAGCCTAATTAAATAGGCTTATTTTAGCAACGTAGGCTTATTAATAGGCTTATTTCAGCAACTTAGACTTATTAAATAGCCTTATTTCAGCAACTTAGGCGTATTAAATAGGCTCATTTCAGCAACTTAAGCTTATTAAATAGCTTTATTTCAGCAACTTAGACTTATTAAATAGGCTTATTTCAGCAACTTAGGCTTATTAAATAGGCTTATTTCAGCAACTTATGCTGATTAAATAGGCTCATTTCAGCAACTTAGACTTATTAAATAGCCTTATTTCAGCAACTTAGGCTTATTAAATAGGCTTATTTCAGCAACTTAGGCTTATTAAATAGCGTTATTTCAGCAACTTAGACTTTTTAAATAGGCTCATTTCAGCAACTTAAGCTTATTAAATAGCTTTATTTTAGCAACTTAGACTTATTAAATAGGCTTATTTCAGCAACTTAGGCTTATTAAATAGGCTTATTTCAGCAACTTACGCTGATTAAATAGGCTCATTTCAGCAACTTAGACTTATTAAATAGCCTTATTTCAGCAACTTAGACTTATTAAATAGGCTTATTTCAGCAACTTATGCTTATTAAATATACTTATTTCAGCAACTTAGGCTTATTAAATAGGCTTATTTCAGCAACTTAGACTTATTAAATAGGCTTATTTCAGCAACTTAGACTTATTAAATAGCCTTATTTAAGCAACTTAGGCTTATTAAATAGGCTTATTTCAGCAACTTAGGCTTATTAAATAGCGTTATTTCAGCAACTTAGACTTATTAAATAGGCTTATTTCAGCAACTTAGGCTTATTAAATAGGCTTATTTCAGCAACTTACGCTGATTAAATAGGCTCATTTCAGCAACTTAGACTTATTAAATAGCCTTATTTCAGCAACTTAGACTTATTAAATAGGCTTATTTCAGCAACTTATGCTTATTAAATATACTTATTTCAGCAACTTAGGCTTATTAAATAGGCTTATTTCAGCAACTTAGACTTATTAAATAGGCTTATTTCAGCAACTTAGACTTATTAAATAGCCTTATTTAAGCAACTTAGGCTTATTAAATAGGCTTATTTCAGCAACTTAGGCTTATTAAATAGGCTTATTTCAGCAACTTAGACTTATTAAATAGGCTTATTTCAGCAACTTAGACTTATTAAATAGCCTTATTTAAGCAACTTAGGCTTATTAAATAGGCTTATTCAGCAACTTAGGCTTATTAAATAGGCTCATTAAATACTTATTAAATAAGCTTATTAAACAGGCTTATTAAATAGACTTATTAAATAGGCTCAATAAATAGGCTTATTAAATAGGCTCATCAAATATGCTTAATAAATAGGCTTATTAAATAGGCTTATTAAATAGGCTTATTAAATAGGCTTATTAAATAGACTCATTAAATAGGCTTATTAAATAGGCTTATTAAATAGGCTTATTAAATAGGCTTATTAAATAGACTTATTAAATAGCCTAATTAAATAGGCTTATTTTAGCAACGTAGGCTTATTAATAGGCTTA
Source organism: Petromyzon marinus (assembly GCF_048934315.1). Classification (NCBI taxonomy): domain Eukaryota; kingdom Metazoa; phylum Chordata; class Hyperoartia; order Petromyzontiformes; family Petromyzontidae; genus Petromyzon; species Petromyzon marinus. The sequence continues at coordinate 1,368,192 of NW_027422993.1, read as the reverse complement.
TTTCAGCAACTTAGACTTATTAAATAGCCTTATTTCAGCAACATAGGCTTATTAAATAGGCTCATTTCAGCAACTTAAGCTTATTAAATAGCTTTATTTCAGCAACTTAGACTTATTAAATAGGCTTATTTCAGCAACTTAGGCTTATTAAATAGGCTTATTTCAGCAACTTATGCTGATTAAATAGGCTCATTTCAGCAACTTAGACTTATTAAATAGCCTTATTTCAGCAACTTAGGCTTATTAAATAGGCTTATTTCAGCAACTTAGGCTTATTAAATAGCGTTATTTCAGCAACTTAGACTTTTTAAATAGGCTCATTTCAGCAACTTAAGCTTATTAAATAGCTTTATTTTAGCAACTTAGACTTATTAAATAGGCTTATTTCAGCAACTTAGGCTTATTAAATAGGCTTATTTCAGCAACTTACGCTGATTAAATAGGCTCATTTCAGCAACTTAGACTTATTAAATAGCCTTATTTCAGCAACTTAGACTTATTAAATAGGCTTATTTCAGCAACTTATGCTTATTAAATATACTTATTTCAGCAACTTAGGCTTATTAAATAGGCTTATTTCAGCAACTTAGACTTATTAAATAGCCTTATTTCAGCAACTTAGGCTTATTAAATAGGCTTATTTAAGCAACTTAGGCTTATTAAATAGCGTTATTTCAGCAACTTAGACTTATTAAATAGGCTTATTTCAGCAACTTACGCTTATTAAATAGGCTTATTCAGCAACTTAGGCTTATCAAATAGGCTTATTAAATAGGTTTATTTCAACAACTCAGGCTTATTAAATAGGCTTATTCAGCAACTTAGGCTTATTAAATAGGCTCATTAAATACTTATTAAATAAGCTTATTAAACAGGCTTATTAAATAGACTTATTAAATAGGCTCAATAAATAGGCTTATTAAATAGGCTCATCAAATATGCTTAATAAATAGGCTTATTAAATAGGCTTATTAAATAGGCTTATTAAATAGGCTTATTAAATAGACTCATTAAATAGGCTTATTAAATAGGCTTATTAAATAGGCTTATTAAATAGGCTTATTAAATAGACTTATTAAATAGCCTCATTAAATAGGCTTATTTTAGCAACTTAGGCTTATTAAATAGGCTTATTTCAGCAACATAGACTTATTAAATAGCCTTATTTCAGCAACTTAGGCTTATTAAATAGGCTCATTTCAGCAACTTAAGCTTATTAAATAGCTTTATTTTAGCAACTTAGACTTATTAAATAGGCTTATTTCAGCAACTTAGGCTTATTAAATAGGCTTATTTCAGCAACTTACGCTGATTAAATAGGCTCATTTCAGCAACTTAGACTTATTAAATAGCCTTATTTAAGCAACTTAGACTTATTAAATAGGCTTATTTCAGCAACTTATGCTTATTAAATATACTTATTTCAGCAACTTAGGCTTATTAAATAGGCTTATTTCAGCAACTTAGACTTATTAAATAGCCTTATTTCAGCAACTTAGGCTTATTAAATAGGCTTATTTCAGCAACTTAGGCTTATTAAATAGCGTTAATTCAGCAACTTAGACTTATTAAATAGGCTTATTTCAGCAACTTAGGCTTATTAAATAGGCTTATTCAGCAACTTAAGCTTATCAAATAGGCTTATTAAATAGGCTTATTTCAACAAGTCAGGCTTATTAAATAGGCTTATTCAACAACTTAGGCTTATTAAATAGGCTCATTAAATACTTATTAAATAAGCTTATTAAACAGGCTTATTAAATAGACTTATTAAATAGGCTCAATAAATAGGCTTATTAAATAGGCTCATCAAATATGCTTAATAAATAGGCTCATCAAATAGGCAAAATAGGCTTATTAAATAGGCTTATTAAATAGGCTTATTAAATAGGCTTATTAAATAGACTTATTAAATAGGCTCATTAAATCGGCTTAATAAATAGGCTTATTAAAATATGTTTATTAAATAGGCTTATTAAATAGGCTTAATAAATAAACTTATTAAATAGGGTTATTTTAGCAACTTAGGCTTATTAAATAGGTTTATTTCAGCAACTTAGACTTATTAAATAGCCTTATTAAATAGGTTTATTTCAGCAACTTAGACTTATTAAATATACCTTTTTAAATAGGCTTAGTTCAGAAACTTAGGCTTTTTACATAGGCTTATTTCAGCAACTTAGGCTCATTAAATAGCCTTATTAAATAGGCTTATTTCAGCAACTTAGGCTTATTAAATAGCCTTATTAAATAGGCTTATTTTAGCAACTTAGGCTTATTAAATGGCCTTATTTCAGCAACTTAGGCTTATTAAATAGGCTTATTTCAGCAACTTACGCTTATTAAATAGGCTTATTTCAGCAACTTAGGCTTATTACATAGCCTTATTACATAGGCTTATTTCAGCAACTTGGGCTTATTAAATAGGCTTATTTCAGCAACTTAGGCTTAATAAAAATAGGCTTATTCAGCAACTTAGGCTTATTAAATAGGCTTATTAAATAGACTTATTTCAGCAACTTAGGCTTATTAAATAGGCTTATTCAGCAACTTAGGCTTATTAAATAGGCTCATTAAATAGGCTTATTAAACAGGCTTATTAAATAGACTTATTAAATAGGCACAATAAATAGGCTTATTAAATAGGCTCAATAAATAGGCTTATTAAATAGGCTCATTAAATACTTATTAAATAGGTTTATTAAATAGGCGTATTAAATAGGCTTATTTTAGCAACTTAGGCTTATTAAATAGGCTTATTCAGCAACTTAGGCTTATTAAATAGGCTCATTAAATAGGCTTATTAAACAGGCTTATTAAATAGGCTTATTAAACAGGCTTATTAAATAGACTTATTAAATAGGCTCAATAAATAGGCTTATTAAATAGGCTCATTAAATACTTATTAAATAGGTTTATTAAATAGGCGTATTAAATAGGCTTATTTTAGCAACTTAGGCTTATTAAATAGGCTTATTTCAGCAACTTAGACTTATTAAAAAGGCTTATTTCAGCAACTTAGGCTTATGAAATAGGCTTTTCAGCAACTTAGGCTTATTAAATAGGCTTATTTCAGCAACTTAGACTTATTAAATAGGCCTATTAAATAGGCTTATTAACTAGACTGATTAAATAGGCTCATTAAATACTCATTAAATAGGCTTATTAAATAGGCTTATTAAATAGACTTATTAAATAGGCTCAATAAATGGGCTTATTAAATAGGCTTATTAAATAGGCTCAATAAATAGGCTTATTAAATAGGCGTATTAAATAGGCTTATTAAATAGGCGTATTAAATAGGCTTATTAAATAGGCTTATTAAATGGACTTATTAAATAGCCTCATTAAATAGGCTTATTTTAGCAACTTAGGCTTATTAAATAGGTTTATTTCAGCAACTTAGACTTATTAAATAGCCTTATTAAATAGGTTTATTTCAGCAACTTAGACTTATTAAATATACCTTTTTAAATAGGCTTAGTTCAGAAACTTAGGCTTTTTACATAGGCTTATTTCAGCAACTTAGGCTCATTAAATAGCCTTATTAAATAGGCTTATTTCAGCAACTTAGGCTTATTAAATAGCCTTATTAAATAGGCTTATTTTAGCAACTTAGGCTTATTAAATAGCCTTATTTCAGCAACTTAGGCTTATTAAATAGGCTCATTTCAGCAACTTAGACTTATTAAATAGCCTTATTTCAGCAACTTAGACTTATTAAATAGGCTTATTCAGCAAATTAGGCGTATTAAATAGCCTTATTAAATAGGCTTATTTCAGCAACTTAGGCTTATTAAATAGACTTATTTCAGCAACTTAGACTTATTAAAAAGGCTTATTTCAGCAACTTAGGCTTATGAAATAGGCTTTTCAGCAACTTAGGCTTATTAAATAGGCTTATTTCAGCAACTTAGACTTATTAAATAGGTCTATTAAATAGGCTTATTAAATAGACTGATTAAATAGGCTCATTAAATACTCATTAAATAGGCTTATTAAATAGGCTTATTAAATAGACTTATTAAATAGGCTCAATAAATAGGCGTATTAAATAGGCTTATTAAATAGGCGTATTAAATAGGCTCAATAAATAGGCTTATTAAATAGGCGTATTAAATAGGCTTATTAAATAGGCGTATTAAATAGGCTTATTAAATAGGCTTATTAAATGGACTTATTAAATAGCCTCATTAAATAGGCTTATTTTAGCAACTTAGGCTTATTAAATAGGTTTATTTCAGCAACTTAGACTTATTAAATAGCCTTATTAACTAGGCTTATTTCAGCAACTTAGGCTTATTAAATAGGCTTATTCCAGCAACTTATGCATATTAAATAGCCTTATTAAACAGGTTTATTTCAGCAACTTAGGCTTATTAAATAGCATTTTTAAATAGGTTTATTTCAGCAACTTAGAATTATTAAATATACCTTTTTAAATAGGCTTAGTTCAGAAACTTAGGCTTTTTACATAGGCTTATTTCAGCAACTTATGCTCATTAAATAGCCTTATTAAATAGGCTTATTTCAGCAACTTAGGTTTATTAAATAGCCTTATTAAATAGGCTTATTTTAGCAACTTAGACTTATTAAATCGACTTATTAAATAGACATTTCAGCAACTTAGGCTCATTAAATATGCTTATGAAATATGCTTATTTCTGCAACTTAGACTTATTAGATAGGCCTATTAAATAGGCTTATTTCAGCAACTTAGGCTTATTAAATAGCGTTATTTCAGCAACTTAGACTTATTAAATAGGCTTATTTCAGCAACTTAGGCTTATTAAATAGGCTTATTCAGCAACTTAGGCTTATCAAATAGGCTTATTAAATAGGCTTATTTCAACAACTCAGGCTTATTAAATAGGCTTATTCAGCAACTTAGGCTTATTAAATGGGCTCATTAAATACTTATTAAATAGGCTTATTAAACAGGCTTATTAAATAGACTTATTAAATAGGCTCAATAAATAGGCTTATTAAATAGGCTCATCAAATATGCTTAATAAATAGGCTTATTAAATAGGTTTATTAAATAGGCTTATTAAATAGGCTTATTAAATAGACTCATTAAATAGGCTTATTAAATAGGCTTATTAAATAGGCTTAATAAATAGGCTTATTAAATAGGCTTATTAAATAGGCTCAATAAATAGGCTTATTAAATAGGCGTATTAAATAGGCTTATTAAATAGGCGTATTAAATAGGCTTATTAAATAGGCTTATTAAATGGACTTATTAAATAGCCTCATTAAATAGGCTTATTTTAGCAACTTAGGCTTATTAAATAGGTTTATTTCAGCAACTTAGACTTATTAAATAGCCTTATTAAATAGGTTTATTTCAGCAACTTAGACTTATTAAATATACCTTTTTAAATAGGCTTAGTTCAGAAACTTAGGCTTTTTACATAGGCTTATTTCAGCAACTTAGGCTCATTAAATAGCCTTATTAAATAGGCTTATTTCAGCAACTTAGGCTTATTAAATAGCCTTATTAAATAGGCTTATTTTAGCAACTTAGGCTTATTAAATAGCCTTATTTCAGCAACTTAGGCTTATTAAATAGGCTCATTTCAGCAACTTAGACTTATTAAATAGCCTTATTTCAGCAACTTAGACTTATTAAATAGGCTTATTCAGCAAATTAGGCGTATTAAATAGCCTTATTAAATAGGCTTATTTCAGCAACTTAGGCGTATTAAATAGACTTATTTCAGCAACTTAGACTTATTAAAAAGGCTTATTTCAGCAACTTAGGCTTATGACATAGGCTTTTCAGCAACTTAGGCTTATTAAATAGGCTTATTTCAGCAACTTAGACTTATTAAATAGGTCTATTAAATAGGCTTATTAAATAGACTGATTAAATAGGCTCATTAAATACTCATTAAATAGGCTTATTAAATAGGCTTATTAAATAGACTTATTAAATAGGCTCAATAAATAGGCTTATTAAATAGGCTTATTAAATAGGCTTATTAAATAGGCTCAATAAATAGGCTTATTAAATAGGCGTATTAAATAGGCTTATTAAATAGGTGTATTAAATAGGCTTATTAAATAGGCTTATTAAATGGACTTATTAAATAGCCTCATTAAATAGGCTTATTTTAGCAACTTAGGCTTATTAAATAGGTTTATTTCAGCAACTTAGACTTATTAAATAGCCTTATTAAATAGGCTTATTTCAGCAACTTAGGCTTATTAAATAGGCTTATTCCAGCAACTTACGCTTATTAAATAGCCTTATTAAACAGGTTTATTTCAGCAACTTAGGCTTATTAAATAGCATTTTTAAATAGGTTTATTTCAGCAACTTAGAATTATTAAATATACCTTTTTAAATAGGCTTAGTTCAGAAACTTAGGCTTTTTTACATAGGCTTATTTCAGCAACTTAGGCTCATTAAATAGCCTTATTAAATAGGCTTATTTCAGCAACTTAGGTTTATTAAATAGCCTTATTAAATAGGCTTATTTTAGCAACTTAGACTTATTAAATCGACTTATTAAATAGACATTTCAGCAACTTAGGCTCATTAAATATGCTTATGAAATATGCTTATTTCTGCAACTTATACTTATTAGATAGGCCTATTAAATAGGCTTATTTCAGCAACTTAGGCTTATTAAATAGCGTTATTTCAGCAACTTAGACTTATTAAATAGGCTTATTTCAGCAACTTAGGCTTATTAAATAGGCTTATTCAGCAACTTAGGCTTATCAAATAGGCTTATTAAATAGGCTTATTTCAACAACTCAGGCTTATTAAATAGGCTTATTCAGCAACTTAGGCTTATTAAATAGGCTCATTATATACTTATTAAATAGGCTTATTAAACAGGCTTATTAAATAGACTTATTAAATAGGCTCAATAAATAGGCTTATTAAATAGGCTCATCAAATATGCTTAATAAATAGGCTTATTAAATAGGATTATTAAATAGGCTTATTAAATAGGCTTATTAAATAGACTCATTAAATAGGCTTATTAAATAGGCTTATTAAATAGGCTTAATAAATGGCTTATTAAATAGGCTCAATAAATAGGCTTATTAAATAGGCTCATTAAATACTTATTAAATAGGCGCATTAAATAGACTTATTAAATAGACTTATTAAATAGGCATATTAAATAGGCTTATTAAATAGGCTTATTAAATAGGCCTATTAAATAGACTTATTAAATAGCCTCATTAAATAGGCTTATTTTAGCAACTTAGGCTTATTAAATAGGCTAATTTCAGGAACTTAGACTTATTAAATAGCCTTATTTCAGCAACATAGGCTTATTAAAAATGCTCATTTCAGCAACTTAGGCTTATTAAATAGCCTTATTTCAGCAACGTAGACTTATTAAATAGGCTTATTCAGCAACTTAGGCTTATTAAATAGCCTTATTAAATAGGCTTATTTTAGCAACTTAGGCTGATTAAATAGGCTTATTTCAGCAACTTAGACTTATTAAAAAGCCTTATTTCAGCAACTTAGGCTTATGAAATAGGCTTATTTCAGCAACTTAGGCTTATTAAACAGCCTTATTAAATAGGCTTATTTCAGCAACTTGGGCTTATTAAATAGGCTTATTTCAGCAACTTAGACTTATTAAATAGGCTTATTAAGTAGGCTTATTAAATAGACTTATTAAATAGGCGTATGAAATGGGCTCAATAATTAGGCTTATTAAATAGGCTCAACAAATAGGCGTATTAAATAGGCTCAATAAATAGGCTCATTAAATAGGCTCAATAAATAGGCTTATTAAATAGGCTCATTAAATACTTATTAAATAGGCTTATTAATTAGACTTATTAAATAGACTTATTAAATAGGCTTAATAAAAAGGCTTATTAAATAGACTTATTAAATAGGCTCATTAAATACTTATTAAATAGGTTTATTAAATAGGCGTATTAAATAGGCTCATTAAATAGGCTTATTAAATAGGCTTATTAAATAGGCTTATTAAATAGACTTATTAAATAGCCTCATTAAATAGGCTTATTTCAGCAACTTAGGCTTATTAAATAGGCTTATTTCAGCAACTTAGACGTATTAAATAGCCTTATTTCAGCAACTTAGGCTTATTTAATAGGCTCATTTCAGCAACTTAGGCTTATTAAATAGCCTTAGTTCAGCAACTTAGACTTATTAAATAGGCTTATTTCAGCAACTTAGGCTTATGAAATAGGCTTTTCAGCAACTTAGGCTTATTAAATAGGCTTATTTCAGCAACTTAGACTTATTACATAGGTCTATTAAATAGGCTTATTAAATAGACTGATTAAATAGGCTCATTAAATACTCATTAAATAACTTATTAAATAGGCTTATTAAATAGACTTATTAAATAGGCACAATAAATAGGCTTATTAAATAGGCTTATTAAATAGGCTTATTAAATAGGCTCAATAAATAGGCTCATTAAATAGGCATATTAAATAGGCTTATTAAATAGGCGTATTAAATAGGCTTATTAAATAGGCTTATTAAATGGACTTATTAAATAGCCTCATTAAATAGGCTTATTTTAGCAACTTAGGCTTATTAAATAGGTTTATTTCAGCAACTTAGACTTATTAAATAGCCTTATTAAATAGGCTTATTTCAGCAACTTAGGCTTATTAAATAGGCTTATTCCAGCAACTTACGCTTATTAAATAGCCTTATTAAACAGGTTTATTTCAGCAACTTAGGCTTATTAAATAGCATTTTTAAATAGGTTTATTTCAGCAACTTAGACTTATTAAATATACCTTTTTAAATAGGCTTAGTTCAGAAACTTAGGCATTTTAAATAGGCTTGTTTCAGCAACTTAGGCTCATTAAATAGCCTTATTAAATAGGCTTATTTCAGCAACTTAGGCTTATTAAATAGCCTTATTAAATAGGCTTATTTTAGCAACTAGGACTTATTAAATCGACTTATAAAATAGACATTTCAGCAACTTAGGCTCATTAAATATGCTTATGAAATATGCTTATTTCTGCAACTTAGACTTATTAGATAGGCCTATTAAATAGGCTTATTTCAGCAACTTAGGCTTATTAAATAGCGTTATTTCAGCAACTTAGACTTATTAAATAGGCTTATTTCAGCAACTTAGGCTTATTAAATAGGCTTATTCAGCAACTTAGGCTTATCAAATAGGCTTATTAAATAGGCTTATTTTAGCAACTTAGGCTTATTAAATAGGCTTATTTCAGCAACTTAGACTTATTAAAAAGCCTTATTTTAGCAACTTAGGCTTATTAAATAGGCTTATTTCAGCAACTTAGACTTATTAAATAGGCTTATTAAGTAGGCTTATTAAATAGACTTATTAAATAGGCGTATGAAATGGGCTCAATAATTAGGCTTATTAAATAGGCTCAATAAATAGGCGTATTAAATAGGCTCAATAAATAGGCTCATTAAATAGGCTCAATAAATAGGCTTATTAAATAGGCTCATTAAATACTTATTAAATAGGCTTATTAATTAGACTTATTAAATAGACTTATTAAGTAGGCTTAATAAAAAGGCTTATTAAATAGACTTATTAAATAGGCTCATTAAATACTTATTAAATAGGTTTATTAAATAGGCGTATTAAATAGGCTCATTAAATAGGCTTATTAAATAGGCTTATTAAATAGGCTTATTAAATAGACTTATTAAATAGCCTCATTAAATAGGCTTATTTCAGCAACTTAGGCTTATTAAATAGGCTTATTTCAGCAACTTAGACGTATTAAATAGCCTTATTTCAGCAACTTAGGCTTATTTAATAGGCTCATTTCAGCAACTTAGGCTTATTAAGTAGCCTTAGTTCAGCAACTTAGACTTATTAAATAGGCTTATTCAGCAAATTAGGCGTATTAAATAGCCTTATTAAATAGGCTTATTTCAGCAACTTAGGCTTATTAAATAGACTTATTTCAGCAACTTAGACTTATTAAAAAGGCTTATTTCAGCAACTTAGGCTTATGAAATAGGCTTTTCAGCAACTTAGGCTTATTAAATAGGCTTATTTCAGCAACTTAGACTTATTAAATAGGTCTTTTAAATAGGCTTATTAAATAGACTGATTAAATAGGCTCATTAAATACTCATTAAATAAGCTTATTAAATAGGCTTATTAAATAGACTTTTTAAATAGGCACAATAAATAGGCTTATTAAATAGGCTTATTAAATAGGCTTATTAAATAGGCTCAATAAATAGGCTCATTAAATAGGCGTATTAAATAGGCTTATTAAATAGGCGTATTAAATAGGCTTATTAAATAGGCTTATTAAATGGACTTATTAAATAGCCTCATTAAATAGGCTTATTTTAGCAACTTAGGCTTATTAAATAGGTTTATTTCAGCAACTTAGACTTATTAAATAGCCTTATTAAATAGGCTTATTTCAGCAACTTAGGCTTATTAAATAGGCTTATTCCAGCAACTTACGCTTATTAAATAGCCTTATTAAACAGGTTCATTTCAGCAACTTAGGCTTATTAAATAGCATTTTTAAATAGGTTTATTTCAGCAACTTAGACTTATTAAATATTCCTTTTTAAATAGGCTTAGTTCAGAAACTTAGGCATTTTAAATAGGCTTATTTCAGCAACTTAGGCTCATTAAATAGCCTTATTAAATAGGCTTATTTCAGCAACTTAGGCTTATTAAATATCCTTATTAAATAGGCTTATTTTAGCAACTTAGACTTATTAAATCGACTTATAAAATAGACATTTCAGCAACTTATGCTCATTAAATATGCTTATGAAATATGCTTATTTCTGCAACTTAGACTTATTAGATAGGCCTATTAAATAGGCTTATTTCAGCAACTTAGGCTTATTAAATAGCGTTATTTCAGCAACTTAGACTTATTAAATAGGCTTATTTCAGCAACTTAGGCTTATTAAATAGGCTTATTCAGCAACTTAGGCTTATCAAATAGGCTTATTAAATAGGCTTATTTCAACAACTCAGGCTTATTAAATAGGCTTATTCAGCAACTTAGGCTTATTAAATAGGCTCATTAAATACTTATTAAATAGGCTTATTAAACAGGCTTATTAAATAGACTTATTAAATAGGCTCAATAAATAGGCTTATTAAATAGGCTCATCAAATATGCTTAATAAATAGGCTTATTAAATAGGCTTATTAAATAGGCTTATTAAATAGGCTTATTAAATAGACTCATTAAATAGGCTTATTAAATAGGCTTATTAAATAGGCTTAATAAATAGGCTTATTAAATAGGCTCAATAAATAGGCTTATTAAATAGGCTCATTAAATATTTTAAAATAGGCGTATTAAATAGACTTATTAAATAGACTTATTAAATAGGCATATTAAATAGGCTTATTAAATAGGCTTATTAAATAGGCCTATTAAATAGACTTATTAAATAGCCTCATTAAATAGGCTTATTTTAGCAACTTAGGCTTATTAAATAGGCTTATTTCAGCAACTTAGACTTATTAAATAGCCTTATTTCAGCAACATAGGCTTATTAAAAAGGCTCATTTCAGCAACTTAGGCTTATTAAATAGCCTTATTTCAGCAACGTAGACTTATTAAATAGGCTTATTCAGCAACTTAGGCTTATTAAATAGCCTTTTAAATAGGCTTATTTTAGCAACTTAGGCTTATTAAATAGGCTTATTCCAGCAACTTACGCTTATTAAATAGCCTTATTAAACAGGTTTATTTCAGCAACTTAGGCTTATTAAATAGCATTTTTAAATAGGTTTATTTCAGCAACTTAGACTTATTAAATATACCTTTTTAAATAGGCTTAGTTCAGAAACTTAGGCATTTTAAATAGGCTTATTTCAGCAACTTAGGCTCATTAAATAGCCTTATTAAATAGGCTTATTTCAGCAACTTAAGCTTATTAAATAGCCTTATTAAATAGGCTTATTTTAGCAACTTAGACTTATTAAATCGACTTATAAAATAGACATTTCAGCAACTTAGGCTCATTAAATATGCTTATGAAATATGCTTATTTCTGCAACTTAGACTTATTAGATAGGCCTATTAAATAGGCTTATTTCAGCAACTTAGGCTTATTAAATAGCGTTATTTCAGCAACTTAGACTTATTAAATAGGCTTATTTCAGCAACTTAGGCTTATTAAATAGGCTTATTCAGCAACTTAGGCTTATCAAATAGGCTTATTAAATAGGCTTATTTCAACAACTCAGGCTTATTAAATAGGCTTATTCAGCAACTTAGGCTTATTAAATAGGCTCATTAAATACTTATTAAATAGGCTTATTAAACAGGCTTATTAAATAGACTTATTAAATAGGCTCAATAAATAGGCTTATTAAATAGGCTCATCAAATATGCTTAATAAATAGGCTTATTAAATAGGCTTATTAAATAGGCTTATTAAATAGGCTTATTAAATAGACTCATTAAATAGGCTTATTAAATAGGCTTATTAAATAGGCTTAATAAATAGGCTTATTAAATAGGCTCAATAAATAGGCTTATTAAATAGGCTCATTAAATATTTTAAAATAGGCGTATTAAATAGACTTATTAAATAGACTTATTAAATAGGCATATTAAATAGGCTTATTAAATAGGCTTATTAAATAGGCCTATTAAATAGACTTATTAAATAGCCTCATTAAATAGGCTTATTTTAGCAACTTAGGCTTATTAAATAGGCTTATTTCAGCAACTTAGACTTATTAAATAGCCTTATTTCAGCAACATAGGCTTATTAAAAAGGCTCATTTCAGCAACTTAGGCTTATTAAATAGCCTTATTTCAGCAACGTAGACTTATTAAATAGGCTTATTCAGCAACTTAGGCTTATTAAATAGCCTTATTAAATAGGCCTATTTTAGCAACTTAGGCTTATTAAATAGGCTTATTTCAGCAACTTAGACTTATTAAAAAGCCTTATTTTAGCAACTTAGGCTTATGAAATAGGCTTATTTCAGCAACTTAGGCTTATTAAACAGCCTTACTAAATAGGCTTATTTCAGCAACTTGGGCTTATTAAATAGGCTTATTTCAGCAACTCAGACTTATTAAATAGGCTTATTAAGTAGGCTTATTAAATAGACGTATTAAATAGGCGTATGAAATGGGCTCAATAATTAGGCTTATTAAATAGGCTCAATAAATAGGCTTACTAAATAGGCTCAATAAATAGGCTTATTAAATAGGCTCAATAAATAGGCGTATTAAATAGGCTCAATAAATAGGCTTATTAAATAGGCTCATTAAATACTTATTAAATAGGCGTATTAAATAGACTTATTAAATAGACTTATTAAATAGGCTTATTAAATAGACTTTATTAAATAGGCTTATTAAAAAGGCTTATTGAATAGACTTAATATATAGGCACATTAAATACTTATTAAATAGGTTTATTAAATAGGCGTTTTAAATAGGCTTATTAAATAGGCGTATTAAATAGGCTTATTAAATAGTCTAATTAAATGGACTTATTAAATAGCCTCAATAAATAGGCTTATTTTAGCAACTTAGGCTTATTAAATAGGTTTATTTCAGCAACTTAGACTTATTAAATAGCCTTATTAAATAGGCTTATTTCAGCAACTTAGGCTTATTAAATAAGCTTATTTCAGCAACTTACGCTTATTAAATAGCCTTATTAAACAGGTTTATTTCAGCAACTTAGGCTTATTAAATAGCATTTTTAAATAGGTTTATTTCAGCAACTTAGACTTATTAAATATACCTTTTTAAATAGGCTTAGTTCAGAAACTTATGCTTTTTAAATAGGCTTATTTCAGCAACTTAGGCTCATTAAATAGCCTTATTAAATAGGCTTATTTCAGCAACTTAGGCTTATTAAAAAGCCTTATTAAATAGTCTTATTTTATCAACTTAGACTTATTAAATCGACTTATTAAATAGACATTTCAGCAACTTAGGCTCATTAAATATGCTTATGAAATATGCTTATTTCTGCAACTTAGACTTATTAGATAGGCCTATTAAATAGGCTTATTTTAGCAACTTAGGCTTATTAAATATGCTTATTTCAGCAACTTAGGCGTTTTAAATAGCATTATTAAATAGGTTTATTTCTGCAACTTAGACTTATTAAATAGCCTTATTAAATAGGCTTATTTCAGCAACTTAGTCTTATTAAATAGGCTTATTTCAGCAACTTATGCTTATTAAATAGCCTTATTAAACAGGTTTATTTCAGCAATTTACGCTTATTAAATAGCATTTTAAATAGGTTTATTTCAGCAACTTAGACTTATTAAATAGACCTTTTTATATAGGCTTAGTTCAGCAACGTAGGCTTATTAAATAGGCTTATTTCAGCAACTTATGCTTATTAAATAGCCTTATTAATCAGGTTTATTTCAGCAACTTAGGCGTATTAAATAGCATTTTTAAATAGGTTTATTTCAGCAACTTAGACTTATTAAATAGACCTTTTTAAATAGGCTTAGTTCAGAAACTTAGGCTTATTAAATAGGCTTATGTCAGCAACTTAGGTTCATTAAATAGCCTCATTAAATAGGCTTATTTCAGCAACTTAGGCTTATTAAATAGCCTTATTAAATAGGCTTATTTTAGCACCTTAGACTTATTAGATAGGCCTATTAAATAGGCTTATTTCAGCAACTTAGGCTTATTAAATAGGCTTATTTCAGCAACTTAGACTTATTAAATAGGCTTGTTCAGCAACTTAGGCGTATTAATAGCCTTATTAAATAGGCTTATTTCAGCAACTTAGGCTTATTAAATAGGCTTATTTCAGCAACTTAGACTTATTAAAAAGGCTTATTTCAGCAACTTAGGCTTATGAAATAGGCTTTTCAGCAACTTAGGCTTATTAATTAGGCTTATTTCAGCAACTTAGACTTATTAAATATGCCTATTAAATAGGCTTATTAAATAGACTGATTAAATAGGCTCATTAAATACTCATTAAATAGGCTTATTAAATAGGCTTATTAAATAGACTTATTAAATAGGCTCAATAAATAGGCTTATTAAATAGGCTTATTAAATAGGCTTATTAAATAGGCTCAATAAATAGGTTTATTAAATAGGCGTATTAAATAGGCTTATTAAATAGGCGTATTAAATAGGCTTATTAAATAGGCTTATTAAATGGACTTATTAAATAGCCTCATTAAATAGGCTTATTTTAGCAACTTAGGCTTATTAAATAGGTTTATTTCAGCAACTTAGACTTATTAAATAGCCTTATTAAATAGGTTTATTTCAGCAACTTAGACTTATTAAATATACCTTTTTAAATAGGCTTAGTTCAGAAACTTAGGCTTTTTACATAGGCTTATTTCAGCAACTTAGGCTCATTAAATAGCCTTATTAAATAGGCTTATTTCAGCAACTTAGGCTTATTAAATAGTCTTATTAAATAGGCTTATTTTAGCAACTTAGGCTTATTAAATAGGCTTATTTCAGCAACTTAGACTTATTAGATAGGCCTATTAAATAGGCTTATTACAGCAACTTAGGCTTATTAAATATGCTTATTTCAGCAACTTAGACTTATTAAATAGCCTTATTTCAGCAACTTAGGCTTATTAAATAGGCTCATTTCAGCAACTTAGGCTTATTAAATAGCCTTAGTTCAGCAACTTAGACTTATTAAATAGGCTTATTCAGCAACTTAGGCGTATTAAATAGCCTTATTAAATAGGCTTATTTCAGCAACTTAGGCTTATTAAATAGGCTTATTTCAGCAACTTAGACTTATTAAAGGCTTATTTCAGCAACTTAGGCTTATGAAATAGGCTTTTCAGCAACTTAGGCTTATTAAATAGGCTTATTTCAGCAACTTAGACTTATTAAATAGGCCTATTAAATAGGCTTATTAAATAGACTGATTAAATAGGCTCATTAAATACTCATTAAATAGGCTTATTAAATAGGCTTATTAAATAGACTTATTAAATAGGCTCAATAAATAGGCTCAATAAATAGGCTTATTAAATAGGCTCATTAAATACTTATTAAATAGGCGTATTAAATAGACTTATTAAATAGACTTATTAAATAGGCATATTAAATAGGCTTATTAAATAGGCTTATTAAATAGGCCTATTAAATAGACTTATTAAATAGCCTCATTAAATAGGCGTATTTTAGCAACTTAGGCTTATTAAATAGGCTTATTTCAGCAACTTAGACTTATTAAATAGCCTTATTTCAGCAACATAGGCTTATTAAAAAGGCTCATTTCAGCAACTTAGGCTTATTAAATAGCCTTATTTCAGCAACGTAGACTTATTAAATAGGCTTATTCAGCAACTTAGGCTTATTAAATAGCCTTATTAAATAGGCTTATTTTAGCAACTTAGGCTTATTAAATAGGCTTATTTCAGCAACTTAGACTTATTAAAAAGCCTTATTTCAGCGACTTAGGCTTATGAAATAGGCTTATTTCAGCAACTTAGGCTTATTAAACAGCCTTATTAAATAGGCTTATTTCAGCAACTTGGGCTTATTAAATAGGCTTATTTCAGCAACTTAAACTTATTAAATAGGCTTATTAAGTAGGCTTATTAAATAGACTTATTAAATAGGCGTATGAAATGGGCTCAATAATTAGGCTTATTAAATAGGCTCAATAAATAGGCGTATTAAATAGGCTCAATAAATAGGCTCATTAAATAGGCTCAATAAATAGGCTTATTAAATAGGCTCATTAAATACTTATTAAATAGGCTTATTAATTAGACTTATTAAATAGACTTATTAAATAGGCTTAATAAAAAGGCTCATTAAATAGGCTTATTAAATAGGCTCATTAAATAGGCTTATTAAATAGACTTATTAAATAGCCTCATTAAATAGGCTTATTTCAGCAACTTAGGCTTATTAAATAGGCTTATTTCAGCAACTTAGACGTATTAAATAGCCTTATTTCAGCAACTTAGGCTTATTTAATAGGCTCATTTCAGCAACTTAGGCTTATTAAATAGCCTTAGTTCAGCAACTTAGACTTATTAAATAGGCTTATTCAGCAAATTAGGCGTATTAAATAGCCTTATTAAATAGGCTTATTTCAGCAACTTAGGCTCATTAAATAGACTTATTTCAGCAACTTAGACTTATTAATAAGGCTTATTTCAGCAACTTAGGCTTATGAAATAGGCTTTTCAGCAACTTAGGCTTATTAAATAGGCTTATTTCAGCAACCTAGACTTATTAAATAGGTCTATTAAATAGGCTTATTAAATAGACTGATTAAATAGGCTCATTAAATACTCATTAAATGAGCTTATTAAATAGGCTTATTAAATAGACTTATTAAATAGGCTCAATAAATAGGCTTATTAAATAGGCTTATTAAATAGGCTTATTAAATAGGCTCAATAAATAGGCTTATTAAATAGGCGTATTAAATAGGCTTATTAAATAGGCGTATTAAATAGGCTTATTAAATAGGCTTATTAAATGGACTTATTAAATAGCCTCATTAAATAGGCTTATTTTAGCAACTTAGGCTTATTAAATAGGTTTATTTCAGCAACTTAGACTTATTAAATAGCCTTATTAAATAGGCTTATTTCAGCAACTTAGGCTTATTAAATAGGCTTATTCCAGCAACTTACGCTTATTAAATAGCCTTATTAAACAGGTTTATTTCAGCAACTTAGGCTTATTAAATAGCATTTTTAAATAGGTTTATTTCAGCAACTTAGACTTATTAAATATACCTTTTTAAATAGGCTTAGTTCAGAAACTTAGGCTTTTTAAATAGGCTTATTTCAGCAACTTAGGCTCATTAAATAGCCTTATTAAATAGGCTTATTTCAGCAACTTAGGCTTATTAAATAGCCTTATTAAATAGGCTTATTTTAGCAACTTAGACTTATTAAATCGACTTATTAAATAGACATTTCAGCAACTTAGGCTCATTAAATATGCTTATGAAATATGCTTATTTCTGCAACTTAGACTTATTAGATAGGCCTATTAAATAGGCTTATTTCAGCAACTTAGGCTTATTAAATAGCGTTATTTCAGCAACTTAGACTTATTAAATAGGCTTATTTCAGCAACTTAGGCTTATTAAATAGGCTTATTCAGCAACTTAGGCTTATCAAATAGGCTTATTAAATAGGCTTATTTCAACAACTCAGGCTTATTAAATAGGCTTATTCAGCAACTTAGGCTTATTAAATAGGCTCATTAAATACTTATTAAATAGGCTTATTAAACAGGCTTATTAAATAGACTTATTAAATAGGCTCAATAAATAGGCTTATTAAATAGGCTCATCAAATATGCTTAAAAAATAGGCTTATTAAATAGGCTTATTAAATAGGCTTATTAAATAGGCTTATTAAATAGACTCATTAAATAGGCTTATTAAATAGGCTTATTAAATAGGCTTAATAAATAGGCTTATTAAATAGGCTCAATAAATAGGCTTATTAAATAGGCTCATTAAATATTTATTAAATAGGCGTATTAAATAGACTTATTAAATAGACTTATTAAATAGGCATAATAAATAGGCTTATTAAATAGGCTTATTAAATAGGCCTATTAAATAGACTTATTAAATAGCCTCATTAAATAGGCTTATTTTAGCAACTTAGGCTTATTAAATAGGCTTATTTCAGCAACTTAGGCTTATGAAATAGGCTTATTTCAGCAACTTAGGCATATTAAACAGCCTTATTAAATAGGCATATTTCAGCAACTTGGGCTTATTAAATAGGCTTATTTCAGCAACTTAGACTTATTAAATAGGCTTATTAAGTAGGCTTATTAAATAGACTTATTAAATAGGCGTATGAAATGGGCTCAATAATTAGGCTCATTAAATAGGCTCAATAAATAGGCGTATTAAATAGGCTCAATAAATAGGCTCATTAAATAGGCTCAATAAATAGGCGTATTAAATAGGCTCAATAAATAGGCTCATTAAATAGGCTCAATAAATAGGCTTATTAAATAGGCTCATTAAATACTTATTAAATAGGCTTATTAATTAGACTTATTAAATAGACTTATTAAATAGGCTTAATAAAAAGGCTCATTAAATAGGCTTATTAAATAGGCTCATTAAATAGGCTTATTAAATAGACTTATTAAATAGCCTCATTAAATAGGCTTATTTCAGCAACTTAGGCTTATTAAATAGGCTTATTTCAGCAACTTAGACGTATTAAATAGCCTTATTTCAGCAACTTAGGCTTATTTAATAGGCTCATTTCAGCAACTTAGGCTTATTAAATAGCCTTAGTTCAGCAACGTAGACTTATTAAATAGGCTTATTCAGCAAATTAGGCGTATTAAATAGCCTTATTAAATAGGCTTATTTCAGCAACTTAGGCTCATTAAATAGACTTATTTCAGCAACTTAGACTTATTAAAAAGGCTTATTTCAGCAACTTAGGCTTATGAAATAGGCTTTTCAGCAACTTAGGCTTATTAAATAGGCTTATTTCAGCAACCTAGACTTATTAAATAGGTCTATTAAATAGGCTTATTAAATAGACTGATTAAATAGGCTCATTAAATAATCATTAAATGAGCTTATTAAATAGGCTTATTAAATAGACTTATTAAATAGGCTCAATAAATAGGCTTATTAAAGAGGCTTATTAAATAGGCTTATTAAATAGGCTCAATAAATAGGCTTATTAAATAGGTGTATTAAATAGGCTTATTAAATAGGCGTATTAAATAGGCTTATTAAATAGGCTTATTAAATGGACTTATTAAATAGCCTCATTAAATAGGCTTATTTTAGCAACTTAGGCTTATTAAATAGGTTTATTTCAGCAACTTAGACTTATTAAATAGCCTTATTAAATAGGCTTATTTCAGCAACTTAGGCTTATTAAATAGGCTTATTCCAGCAACTTACGCTTATTAAATAGCCTTATTAAACAGGTTTATTTCAGCAACTTAGGCTTATTAAATAGCATTTTTAAATAGGTTTATTTCAGCAACTTAGACTTATTAAATATACCTTTTTAAATAGGCTTAGTTCAGAAACTTAGGCTTTTTAAATAGGCTTATTTCAGCAACTTAGGCTCATTAAATAGCCTTTTTAAATAGGCTTATTTCAGCAACTTAGGCTTATTAAATAGCCTTATTAAATAGGCTTATTTTAGCAACTTAGACTTATTAAATCGACTTATTAAATAGACATTTCAGCAACTTAGGCTCATTAAATATGCTTATGAAATATGCTTATTTCTGCAACTTAGACTTATTAGATAGGCCTATTAAATAGGCTTATTTCAGCAACTTAGGCTTATTAAATAGCGTTATTTCAGCAACTTAGACTTATTAAATAGGCTTATTTCAGCAACTTAGGCTTATTAAATAGGCTTATTCAGCAACTTAGGCTTATCAAATAGGCTTATTAAATAGGCTTATTTCAACAACTCAGGCTTATTAAATAGGCTTATTCAGCAACTTAGGCTTATTAAATAGGCTTATTAAATACTTATTAAATAGGCTTATTAAACAGGCTTATTAAATAGACTTATTAAATAGGCTCAATAAATAGGCTTATTAAATAGGCTCATCAAATATGCTTAAAAAATAGGCTTATTAAATAGGCTTATTAAATAGGCTTATTAAATAGGCTTATTAAATAGACTCATTAAATAGGCTTATTAAATAGGCTTATTAAATAGGCTTAATAAATAGGCTTATTAAATAGGCTCAATAAATAGGCTTATTAAATAGGCTCATTAAATATTTATTAAATAGGCGTATTAAATAGACTTATTAAATAGACTTATTAAATAGGCATAATAAATAGGCTTATTAAATAGGCGTATTAAATAGGCCTATTAAATAGACTTATTAAATAGCCTCATTAAATAGGCTTATTTTAGCAACTTAGGCTTATTAAATAGGCTTATTTCAGCAACTTAGGCTTATGAAATAGGCTTATTTCAGCAACTTAGGCATATTAAACAGCCTTATTAAATAGGCATATTTCAGCAACTTGGGCTTATTAAATAGGCTTATTTCAGCAACTTAGACTTATTAAATAGGCTTATTAAGTAGGCTTATTAAATAGACTTATTAAATAGGCGTATGAAATGGGCTCAATAATTAGGCTCATTAAATAGGCTCAATAAATAGGCGTATTAAATAGGCTCAATAAATAGGCTCATTAAATAGGCTCAATAAATAGGCTTATTAAATAGGCTCATTAAATACTTATTAAATAGGCTTATTAATTAGACTTATTAAATAGACTTATTAAATAGGCTTAAAAAAGGCTTATTAAATAGACTTATTAAATAGGCTCATTAAATACTTATTAAATAGGTTTATTAAATAGGCGTATTAAATAGGCTCATTAAATAGGCTTATTAAATAGGCTTATTAAATAGGCTTATTAAATAGACTTATTAAATAGCCTCATTAAATAGGCTTATTTCAGCAACTTAGGCTTATTAAATAGGCTTATTTCAGCAACTTAGACGTATTAAATAGCCTTATTTCAGCAACTTAGGCTTATTTAATAGGCTCATTTCAGATACTTAGGCTTATTAAATAGCCTTAGTTCAGCAACTTAGACTTATTAAATAGGCTTATTTCAGCAACTTAGGCTTATTAAATAGACTTATTTTAGCAACTTAGGCTTATTAAATAGGCTCATTTCAGCAACTTAGGCTTATTAAATAGCCTTAGTTCAGCAACTTAGACTTATTAAATAGGCTTATTCAGCAAATTAGGCGTATTAAATAGCCTTATTAAATAGGCTTATTTCAGCAACTTAGGCTCATTAAATAGACTTATTTCAGCAACTTAGACTTATTAAAAAGGCTTATTTCAGCAACTTAGGCTTATGAAATAGGCTTTTCAGCAACTTAGGCTTATTAAATAGGCTTATTTCAGCAACTTAGACTTATTAAATAGGTCTATTAAATAGGCTTATTAAATAGACTGATTAAATAGGCTCATTAAATAGGCTTATTAAATAGGCTTTTTAAATAGGCTTATTAAATAGGCTCAATAAATAGGCTTATTAAATAGGCTTATTAAATAGGCTCAATAAATAGGCTTATTAAATAGGCGTATTAAATAGGCTTATTAAATAGGCGTATTAAATAGGCTTATTAAATAGGCTTATTAAATGGGCTTATTAAATAGGCTCAATAAATAGGCTTATTAAATAGGCGTATTAAATAGGCTTATTAAATAGGCGTATTAAATAGGCTTATTAAATAGGCTTATTAAATGGACTTATTAAATAGCCTCATTAAATAGGCTTATTTTAGCAACTTAGGCTTATTAAATAGGCTTATTCCAGCAACTTACGCTTATTAAATAGCCTTATTAAACAGGTTTATTTCAGCAACTTAGGCTTATTAAATAGCATTTTTAAATAGGTTTATTTCAGCAACTTAGACTTATTAAATATGCCTTTTTAAATAGGCTTAGTTCAGAAGCTTAGGCTTTTTAAATAGGCTTATTTCAGCAACTTAGGCTCATTAAATAGCCTTATTAAATAGGCTTATTCAGCAAATTAGGCGTATTAAATAGCCTTATTAAATAGGCTTATTTCAGCAACTTAGGCTCATTAAATAGACTTATTTCAGCAACTTAGACTTATTAAAAAGGCTTATTTCAGCAACTTAGGCTTATGAAATAGGCTTTTCAGCAACTTAGGCTTATTAAATAGGCTTATTTCAGCAACCTAGACTTATTAAATAGGTCTATTAAATAGGCTTATTAAATAGACTGATTAAATAGGCTCATTAAATAATCATTAAATGAGCTTATTAAATAGGCTTATTAAATAGACTTATTAAATAGGCTCAATAAATAGGCTTATTAAAGAGGCTTATTAAATAGGCTTATTAAATAGGCTCAATAAATAGGCTTATTAAATAGGTGTATTAAATAGGCTTATTAAATAGGCGTATTAAATAGGCTTATTAAATAGGCTTATTAAATGGACTTATTAAATAGCCTCATTAAATAGGCTTATTTTAGCAACTTAGGCTTATTAAATAGGTTTATTTCAGCAACTTAGACTTATTAAATAGCCTTATTAAATAGGCTTATTTCAGCAACTTAGGCTTATTAAATAGGCTTATTCCAGCAACTTACGCTTATTAAATAGCCTTATTAAACAGGTTTATTTCAGCAACATAGGCTTATTAAATAGCATTTTTAAATAGGTTTATTTCAGCAACTTAGACTTATTAAATATACCTTTTTAAATAGGCTTAGTTCAGAAACTTAGGCTTTTTAAATAGGCTTATTTCAGCAACTTAGGCTCATTAAATAGCCTTTTTAAATAGGCTTATTTCAGCAACTTAGGCTTATTAAATAGCCTTATTAAATAGGCTTATTTTAGCAACTTAGACTTATTAAATCGACTTATTAAATAGACATTTCAGCAACTTAGGCTCATTAAATATGCTTATGAAATATGCTTATTTCTGCAACTTAGACTTATTAGATAGGCCTATTAAATAGGCTTATTTCAGCAACTTAGGCTTATTAAATAGCGTTATTTCAGCAACTTAGGCTTATCAAATAGGCTTATTAAATAGGCTTATTTCAACAACTCAGGCCTATTAAATAGGCTTATTTCAGCAACTTAGGCTTATTAAATAGGCTTATTCAGCAACTTAGGCTTATCAAATAGGCTTATTAAATAGGCTTATTTCAACAACTCAGGCTTATTAAATAGGCTTATTCAGCAACTTAGGCTTATTAAATAGGCTTATTAAATACTTATTAAATAGGCTTATTAAACAGGCTTATTAAATAGACTTATTAAATAGGCTCAATAAATAGGCTTATTAAATAGGCTCATCAAATATGCTTAAAAAATAGGCTTATTAAATAGGCTTATTAAATAGGCTTATTAAATAGGCTTATTAAATAGACTCATTAAATAGGCTTATTAAATAGGCTTATTAAATAGGCTTAATAAATAGGCTTATTAAATAGGCTCAATAAATAGGCTTATTAAATAGGCTCATTAAATATTTATTAAATAGGCGTATTAAATAGACTTATTAAATAGACTTATTAAATAGGCATAATAAATAGGCTTATTAAATAGGCGTATTAAATAGGCCTATTAAATAGACTTATTAAATAGCC
Organism: Petromyzon marinus; assembly: GCF_048934315.1. Classification (NCBI taxonomy): domain Eukaryota; kingdom Metazoa; phylum Chordata; class Hyperoartia; order Petromyzontiformes; family Petromyzontidae; genus Petromyzon; species Petromyzon marinus. Next base: position 1,344,096 of record NW_027422993.1, on the reverse strand, counting down.
TCATTAAATAGGCTTATTTTAGCAACTTAGGCTTATTAAATAGGCTTATTTCAGCAACTTAGGCTTATGAAATAGGCTTATTTCAGCAACTTAGGCATATTAAACAGCCTTATTAAATAGGCATATTTCAGCAACTTGGGCTTATTAAATAGGCTTATTTCAGCAACTTAGACTTATTAAATAGGCTTATTAAGTAGGCTTATTAAATAGACTTATTAAATAGGCGTATGAAATGGGCTCAATAATTAGGCTCATTAAATAGGCTCAATAAATAGGCGTATTAAATAGGCTCAATAAATAGGCTCATTAAATAGGCTCAATAAATAGGCTTATTAAATAGGCTCATTAAATACTTATTAAATAGGCTTATTAATTAGACTTATTAAATAGACTTATTAAATAGGCTTAAAAAAGGCTTATTAAATAGACTTATTAAATAGGCTCATTAAATACTTATTAAATAGGTTTATTAAATAGGCGTATTAAATAGGCTCATTAAATAGGCTTATTAAATAGGCTTATTAAATAGGCTTATTAAATAGACTTATTAAATAGCCTCATTAAATAGGCTTATTTCAGCAACTTAGGCTTATTAAATAGGCTTATTTCAGCAACTTAGACGTATTAAATAGCCTTATTTCAGCAACTTAGGCTTATTTAATAGGCTCATTTCAGATACTTAGGCTTATTAAATAGCCTTAGTTCAGCAACTTAGACTTATTAAATAGGCTTATTTCAGCAACTTAGGCTTATTAAATAGACTTATTTTAGCATATTAGGCTTATTAAATAGGCTCATTTCAGCAACTTAGGCTTATTAAATAGCCTTAGTTCAGCAACTTAGACTTATTAAATAGGCTTATTCAGCAAATTAGGCGTATTAAATAGCCTTATTAAATAGGCTTATTTCAGCAACTTAGGCTCATTAAATAGACTTATTTCAGCAACTTAGACTTATTAAAAAGGCTTATTTCAGCAACTTAGGCTTATGAAATAGGCTTTTCAGCAACTTAGGCTTATTAAATAGGCTTATTTCAGCAACTTAGACTTATTAAATAGGTCTATTAAATAGGCTTATTAAATAGACTGATTAAATAGGCTCATTAAATAGGCTTATTAAATAGGCTTTTTAAATAGGCTTATTAAATAGGCTCAATAAATAGGCTTATTAAATAGGCTTATTAAATAGGCTCAATAAATAGGCTTATTAAATAGGCGTATTAAATAGGCTTATTAAATAGGCGTATTAAATAGGCTTATTAAATAGGCTTATTAAATGGGCTTATTAAATAGGCTCAATAAATAGGCTTATTAAATAGGCGTATTAAATAGGCTTATTAAATAGGCGTATTAAATAGGCTTATTAAATAGGCTTATTAAATGGACTTATTAAATAGCCTCATTAAATAGGCTTATTTTAGCAACTTAGGCTTATTAAATAGGCTTATTCCAGCAACTTACGCTTATTAAATAGCCTTATTAAACAGGTTTATTTCAGCAACTTAGGCTTATTAAATAGCATTTTTAAATAGGTTTATTTCAGCAACTTAGACTTATTAAATATGCCTTTTTAAATAGGCTTAGTTCAGAAGCTTAGGCTTTTTAAATAGGCTTATTTCAGCAACTTAGGCTCATTAAATAGCCTTATTAAATAGGCTTATTTCAGCAACTTAGGCTTATTAAATAGCCTTATTAAATAGGCTTATTTTAGCAACTTAGACTTATTAAATCGACTTATTAAATAGACATTTCAGCAACTTAGGCTCATTAAATATGCTTATGAAATATGCTTATTTCTGCAACTTAGACTTATTAGATAGGCCTATTAAATAGGCTTATTTCAGCAACTTAGGCTTATTAAATAGCGTTATTTCAGCAACTTAGACTTATTAAATAGGCTTATTTCAGCAACTTAGGCTTATTAAATAGGCTTATTCAGCAACTTAGGCTTATCAAATAGGCTTATTAAATAGGCTTATTTCAACAACTCAGGCTTATTAAATAGGCTTATTCAGCAACTTAGGCTTATTAAATAGGCTCATTAAATACTTATTAAATAGGCTTTTAAACAGGCTTATTAAATAGACTTATTAAATAGGCTCAATAAATAGGCTTATTAAATAGGCTCATCAAATATGCTTAATAAAGAGGTTTATTAAATAGGCTTATTAAATAGGCTTATTAAATAGGCTTATTAAATAGACTCATTAAATAGGCTTATTAAATAGGCTTATTAAATAGGCTTAATAAATAGGCTTATTAAATAGGCTCAATAAATAGGCTTATTAAATAGGCTCATTAAATATTTCTTAAATAGGCGTATTAAATAGACTTATTAAATAGACTTATTAAATAGGCATATTAAATAGGCTTATTAAATAGGCTTATTAAAAAGGCCTATTAAATAGACTTATTAAATAGCCTCATTAAATAGGCTTATTTTAGCAACTTAGGCTTATTAAATAGGCTTATTTCAGCAACTTAGACTTATTAAATAGCCTTATTTCAGCAACATAGGCTTATTAAAAAGGCTCATTTCAGCAACTTAGGCTTATTAAATAGCCTTATTTCAGCAACGTAGACTTATTAAATAGGCTTATTCAGCAACTTAGGCTTATTAAAAAGCCTTATTAAATAGGCTTATTTTAGCAACTTAGGCTTATTAAATAGGTTTATTTCAGCAACTTAGACTTATTAAATAGCCTTATTAAATAGGCTTATTTCAGCAACTTAGGCTTATTAAATAGGCTTATTCCAGCAACTTACGCTTATTAAATAGCCTTATTAAACAGGTTTATTTCAGCAACTTAGGCTTATTAAATAGCATTTTTAAATAGGTTTATTTCAGCAACTTAGACTTATTAAATATACCTTTTTAAATAGGCTTAGTTCAGAAACTTAGGCTTTTTAAATAGGCTTATTTCAGCAACTTAGGCTTATTAAATAGCCTTATTAAATAGGCTTATTTTAGCAACTTAGACTTATTAAATCGACTTATTAAATAGACATTTCAGCAACTTAGGCTCATTAAATATGCTTATGAAATATGCTTATTTCTGCAACTTAGACTTATTAGATAGGCCTATTAAATAGGCTTATTTCAGCAACTTAGACTTATTAAATAGGCTTATTTCAGCAACTTAGGCTTATTAAATAGGCTTATTCAGCAACTTAGGCTTATCAAATAGGCTTATTAAATAGGCTTATTTCAACAACTCAGGCTTATTAAATAGGCTTATTCAGCAACTTAGGCTTATTAAATAGGCTCATTAAATACTTATTAAATAGGCTTATTAAACAGGCTTATTAAATAGACTTATTAAATAGGCTCAATAAATAGGCTTATTAAATAGGCTCATCAAATATGCTTAATAAATAGGCTTATTAAATAGGCTTATTAAATAGGCTTATTAAATAGGCTTATTAAATAGACTCATTAAATAGGCTTATTAAATAGGCTTATTAAATAGGCTTAATAAATAGGCTTATTAAATAGGCTCAATAAATAGGCTTATTAAATAGGCTTATTTCAGCAACTTAGGCTTATTAAATAGCCTTATTAAATAGGCTTATTTTAGCAACTTAGACTTATTAAATCGACTTATTAAATAGACATTTCAGCAACTTAGGCTCATTAAATATGCTTATGAAATATGCTTATTTCTGCAACTTAGACTTATTAGATAGGCCTATTAAATAGGCTTATTTCAGCAACTTAGACTTATTAAATAGGCTTATTTCAGCAACTTAGGCTTATTAAATAGGCTTATTCAGCAACTTAGGCTTATCAAATAGGCTTATTAAATAGGCTTATTTCAACAACTCAGGCTTATTAAATAGGCTTATTCAGCAACTTAGGCTTATTAAATAGGCTCATTAAATACTTATTAAATAGGCTTATTAAACAGGCTTATTAAATAGACTTATTAAATAGGCTCAATAAATAGGCTTATTAAATAGGCTCATCAAATATGCTTAATAAATAGGCTTATTAAATAGGCTTATTAAATAGGCTTATTAAATAGGCTTATTAAATAGACTCATTAAATAGGCTTATTAAATAGGCTTATTAAATAGGCTTAATAAATAGGCTTATTAAATAGGCTCAATAAATAGGCTTATTAAATAGGCTCATTAAATATTTATTAAATAGGCGTATTAAATAGACTTATTAAATAGACTTATTAAATAGGCATATTAAATAGGCTTTTTAAATAGGCTTATTAAATAGGCCTATTAAATAGACTTATTAAATAGCCTCATTAAATAGGCTTATTTTAGCAACTTAGTCTTATTAAATAGGCTTATTTCAGCAACTTAGACTTATTAAATAGCCTTATTTCAGCAACATAGGCTTATTAAAAAGGCTCATTTCAGCAACTTAGGCTTATTAAATAGCCTTATTTCAGCAACGTAGACTTATTAAATAGGCTTATTCAGCAACTTAGGCTTATTAAATAGCCTTATTAAATAGGCTTATTTTAGCAACTTAGGCTTATTAAATAGGCTTATTTCAGCAACTTAGACTTATTAAATAGGCTTATTTCAGCAACTTAGGCTCATTAAATAGCCTTATTAAATAGGCTTATTTCAGCAACTTAGGCTTATTAAATAGCCTTATTAAATAGGCTTATTTTAGCAACTTAGACTTATTAAATCGACTTATTAAATAGACATTTCAGCAACTTAGGCTCATTAAATATGCTCATGAAATATGCTTATTTCTGCAACTTAGACTTATTAGATAGGCCTATTAAATAGGCTTATTTCAGCAACTTAGGCTTATTAAATAGCGTTATTTCAGCAACTTAGACTTATTAAATAGGCTTATTTCAGCAACTTAGGCTTATTAAATAGGCTTATTCAGCAACTTAGGCTTATCAAATAGGCTTATTAAATAGGCTTATTTCAACAACTCAGGCTTATTAAATAGGCTTATTCAGCAACTTAGGGTTATTAAATAGGCTCATTAAATACTTATTAAATAGGCTTTATTAAACAGGCTTATTAAATACACTAATTAAATAGGCTCAATAAATAGGCTTATTAAATAGGCTCATCAAATATGCTTAATAAATAGGCGTATTAAATAGGCGTATTAAATAGGCTTATTAAATAGGCTTATTAAATAGACTCATTAAATAGGCTTATTAAATAGGCTTATTAAATAGGCTTAATAAATAGGCTTATTAAATAGGCTCAACAAATAGGCTTATTAAATAGGCTCATTAAATATTTCTTAAATAGGCGTATTAAATAGACTTATTAAATAGACTTATTAAATAGGCATATTAAATAGGCTTATTAAATAGGCTTATTAAAAAGGCCTATTAAATAGACTTATTAAATAGCCTCATTAAATAGGCTTATTTTAGCAACTTAGGCTTATTAAATAGGCTTATTTCAGCAACTTAGACTTATTAAATAGCCTTATTTCAGCAACATAGGCTTATTAAAAAGGCTCATTTCAGCAACTTAGGCTTATTAAATAGCCTTATTTCAGCAACGTAGACTTATTAAATAGGCTTATTCAGCAACTTAGGCTTATTAAAAAGCCTTATTAAATAGGCTTATTTTAGCAACTTAGGCTTATTAAATAGGTTTATTTCAGCAACTTAGACTTATTAAATAGCCTTATTAAATAGGCTTATTTCAGCAACTTAGGCTTATTAAATAGGCTTATTCCAGCAACTTACGCTTATTAAATAGCCTTATTAAACAGGTTTATTTCAGCAACTTAGGCTTATTAAATAGCATTTTTAAATAGGTTTATTTCAGCAACTTAGACTTATTAAATATACCTTTTTAAATAGGCTTAGTTCAGAAACTTAGGCTTTTTAAATAGGCTTATTTCAGCAACTTAGGCTTATTAAATAGCCTTATTAAATAGGCTTATTTTAGCAACTTAGACTTATTAAATCGACTTATTAAATAGACATTTCAGCAACTTAGGCTCATTAAATATGCTTATGAAATATGCTTATTTCTGCAACTTAGACTTATTAGATAGGCCTATTAAATAGGCTTATTTCAGCAACTTAGACTTATTAAATAGGCTTATTTCAGCAACTTAGGCTTATTAAATAGGCTTATTCAGCAACTTAGGCTTATCAAATAGGCTTATTAAATAGGCTTATTTCAACAACTCAGGCTTATTAAATAGGCTTATTCAGCAACTTAGGCTTATTAAATAGGCTCATTAAATACTTATTAAATAGGCTTATTAAACAGGCTTATTAAATAGACTTATTAAATAGGCTCAATAAATAGGCTTATTAAATAGGCTCATCAAATATGCTTAATAAATAGGCTTATTAAATAGGCTTATTAAATAGGCTTATTAAATAGGCTTATTAAATAGACTCATTAAATAGGCTTATTAAATAGGCTTATTAAATAGGCTTAATAAATAGGCTTATTAAATAGGCTCAATAAATAGGCTTATTAAATAGGCTTATTTCAGCAACTTAGGCTTATTAAATAGCCTTATTAAATAGGCTTATTTTAGCAACTTAGACTTATTAAATCGACTTATTAAATAGACATTTCAGCAACTTAGGCTCATTAAATATGCTTATGAAATATGCTTATTTCTGCAACTTAGACTTATTAGATAGGCCTATTAAATAGGCTTATTTCAGCAACTTAGACTTATTAAATAGGCTTATTTCAGCAACTTAGGCTTATTAAATAGGCTTATTCAGCAACTTAGGCTTATCAAATAGGCTTATTAAATAGGCTTATTTCAACAACTCAGGCTTATTAAATAGGCTTATTCAGCAACTTAGGCTTATTAAATAGGCTCATTAAATACTTATTAAATAGGCTTATTAAACAGGCTTATTAAATAGACTTATTAAATAGGCTCAATAAATAGGCTTATTAAATAGGCTCATCAAATATGCTTAATAAATAGGCTTATTAAATAGGCTTATTAAATAGGCTTATTAAATAGGCTTATTAAATAGACTCATTAAATAGGCTTATTAAATAGGCTTATTAAATAGGCTTAATAAATAGGCTTATTAAATAGGCTCAATAAATAGGCTTATTAAATAGGCTCATTAAATATTTATTAAATAGGCGTATTAAATAGACTTATTAAATAGACTTATTAAATAGGCATATTAAATAGGCTTTTTAAATAGGCTTATTAAATAGGCCTATTAAATAGACTTATTAAATAGCCTCATTAAATAGGCTTATTTTAGCAACTTAGTCTTATTAAATAGGCTTATTTCAGCAACTTAGACTTATTAAATAGCCTTATTTCAGCAACATAGGCTTATTAAAAAGGCTCATTTCAGCAACTTAGGCTTATTAAATAGCCTTATTTCAGCAACGTAGACTTATTAAATAGGCTTATTCAGCAACTTAGGCTTATTAAATAGCCTTATTAAATAGGCTTATTTTAGCAACTTAGGCTTATTAAATAGGCTTATTTCAGCAACTTAGACTTATTAAATAGGCTTATTTCAGCAACTTAGGCTCATTAAATAGCCTTATTAAATAGGCTTATTTCAGCAACTTAGGCTTATTAAATAGCCTTATTAAATAGGCTTATTTTAGCAACTTAGACTTATTAAATCGACTTATTAAATAGACATTTCAGCAACTTAGGCTCATTAAATATGCTCATGAAATATGCTTATTTCTGCAACTTAGACTTATTAGATAGGCCTATTAAATAGGCTTATTTCAGCAACTTAGGCTTATTAAATAGCGTTATTTCAGCAACTTAGACTTATTAAATAGGCTTATTTCAGCAACTTAGGCTTATTAAATAGGCTTATTCAGCAACTTAGGCTTATCAAATAGGCTTATTAAATAGGCTTATTTCAACAACTCAGGCTTATTAAATAGGCTTATTCAGCAACTTAGGGTTATTAAATAGGCTCATTAAATACTTATTAAATAGGCTTTATTAAACAGGCTTATTAAATACACTAATTAAATAGGCTCAATAAATAGGCTTATTAAATAGGCTCATCAAATATGCTTAATAAATAGGCGTATTAAATAGGCGTATTAAATAGGCTTATTAAATAGGCTTATTAAATAGACTCATTAAATAGGCTTATTAAATAGGCTTATTAAATAGGCTTAATAAATAGGCTTATTAAATAGGCTCAACAAATAGGCTTATTAAATAGGCTCATTAAATATTTATTAAATAGGCGTATTAAATAGACTTATTAAATAGACTTATTAAATAGGCATATTAAATAGGCTTATTAAATAGGCTTATTAAATAGGCCTATTAAATAGACTTATTAAATAGCCTCATTAAATAGGCTTATTTTAGCAACTGAGTCTTATTAAATAGGCTTATTTCAGCAACTTAGACTTATTAAATAGCCTTATTTCAGCAACATAGGCTTATTAAAAAGGCTCATTTCAGCAACTTAGGCTTATTAAATAGCCTTATTTCAGCAACGTAGACTTATTAAATAGGCTTATTCAGCAACTTAGGCTTATTAAATAGCCTTATTAAATAGGCTTATTTTAGCAACTTAGGCTTATTAAATAGGCTTATTTCCGCAACTTAGACTTATTAAAAAGCCTTATTTCAGCAACTTAGGCTTATGAAATAGGCTTATTTCAGCAACTTAGGCATATTAAACAGCCTTATTAAATAGGCTTATTTCAGCAACTTGGGCTTATTAAATAGGCTTATTTCAGCAACTTAGACTTATTAAATAGGCTTATTAAGTAGGCTTATTAAATAGACTTATTAAATAGGCGTATGAAATGGGCTCAATAATTAGGCTTATTAAATAGGCTCAATAAATAGGCGTATTAAATAGGCTCAATAAATAGGCTCATTAAATAGGCTCAATAAATAGGCTTATTAAATAGGCTCATTAAATACTTATTAAATAGGCTTATTAATTAGACTTATTAAATAGACTTATTAAATAGGCTTAATAAAAAGGCTTATTGAATAGACTTATTAAATAGGCTCATTAAATACTTATTAAATAGGTTTATTAAATAGGCGTATTAAATAGGCTCATTAAATAGGCTTATTAAATAGGCTTATTAAATAGGCTTATTAAATAGACTTATTAAATAGCCTCATTAAATAGGCTTATTTTAGCAACTTAGGCTTATTAAATAGGCTTAATTCAGCAACTTATGCTTATTAAATAGCCTTTTTATATAGGCTTATTTCAGCAACTTAGGCTTATTAAATAATCTTATTTCAGCAACTTAGACTTATTAAATAGGCCTATTAAATAGGCTTATTAAATAGACTTATTAAATAGGCTCATTAAATACTTATTAAATAGGCTTATTAAATAGGCTTATTAAATAGACTTATTATATAGGCTCAATAAATAGGCTTATTAAATAGGCTTATTAAATAGGCTTATTAAATAGGCTTATTAAATAGGCTTATTAAATAGGCTTATTAAATAGGCTCAATAAATAGGCTTACTAAAAAGGCTCAATAAATAGACTCATTAAATAGGCTCAATAAATAGGCGTATTAAATAGGCTCAATAAATAGGCTTATTAAATAGCCTCATTAAATACTTAATAAATAGGCATATTAAATAGACTTATTAAATAGACTTATTAAATAGGCTTATTAAATAGACTGTATTAAATAGGCTTATTAAAAAGGCTTATTGAATAGACTTAATATATAGGCACATTAAATACTTATTAAATAGGTTTATTAAATAGGCGTATTAAATAGGCTTATTAAATAGGCGTATTAAATAGGCTCATTAAATAGTCTAATTAAATGGACTTATTAAATAGCCTCATTAAATAGGCTTATTTTAGCAACTTAGGCTTATTAAATAGGTTTATTTCAGCAACTTAGACTTATTAAATAGCCTTATTAAATAGGCTTATTTCAGCAACTTAGGCTTATTAAATAAGCTTATTTCAGCAACTTACGCTTATTAAATAGCCTTATTAAACAGGTTTATTTCAGCAACTTAGGCTTATTAAATAGCATTTTTAAATAGGTTTATTTCAGCAACTTAGACTTATTAAATATACCTTTTAAAATAGGCTTAGTTCAGAAACTTAGGCTTTTAAAATAGGCTTATTTCAGCAACTTAGGCTCATTAAATAGCCTTATTAAATAGGCTTATTTCAGCAACTTAGGCTTATTAAAACGCCTTATTAAATAGGCTTATTTTATCAACTTAGACTTATTAAATCGACTTATTAAATAGACATTTGAGCAACTTAGGCTCATTAAATATGCTTATGAAATATGCTTATTTCTGCAACTTAGACTTATTAGATAGGCCTATTAAATAGGCTTATTTTAGCAACTTAGGCTTATTAAATATGCTTATTTCAGCAACTTAGGCGTTTTAAATAGCATTATTAAATAGGTTTATTTCTGCAACTTAGACTTATTAAATAGCCTTATTAAATAGGCTTATTTCAGCAACTTAGTCTTATTAAATAGGCTTATTTCAGCAACTTATGCTTATTAAATAGCCTTATTAAACAGGTTTATTTCAGCAATTTACGCTTATTAAATAGCATTTTAAATAGGTTTATTTCAGCAACTTAGACTTATTAAATAGACCTTTTTATATAGGCTTAGTTCAGCAACGTAGGCTTATTAAATAGGCTTATTTCAGCAACTTATGCTTATTAAATAGCCTTATTAATCAGGTTTATTTCAGCAATTTAGGCGTATTAAATAGCATTTTAAATAGGTTTATTTCAGCAACTTAGACTTATTAAATAGACCTTTTTAAATAGGCTTAGTTCAGAAACGTAGGCTTATTAAATAGGCTTATTTCAGCAACTTAGGTTCAATAAATAGCCTCATTAAATAGGCTTATTTCAGCAACTTAGGCTTATTAAATAGCCTTATTAAATAGGCTTATTTTAGCACCTTATACTTATTAAATCGACTTATTAAATAGACATTTCAGCAACTTAGGCTCATTAAATAGGCTTATGAAATATGCTTATTTCTGCAACTTAGACTTATTAGATAGGCCTATTAAATAGGCTTATTTCAGCAACTTAGGCTTATTAAATAGGCTTATTTCAGCAACTTAGACTTATTAAATAGCCTTATTTCAGCAACTTAGGCTTATTAAATAGGCTCATTTCAGAAACTTAGGCTTATTAAATATCCTTAGTTCAGCAACTTAGACTTATTAAATAGGCTTATTCAGCAACTTAGGCGTATTAAATAGCCTTATTAAATAGGCTTATTTCAGCAACTTAGGCTTATTAAATAGGCTTTTCAGCAACTTAGGCTTATTAAATAGGCTTATTTCAGCAACTTAGACTTATTAAATAGGCCTATTAAATAGGCTTATTTCAGCAACTTAGGCTTATTAAATAGGCTTTTCAGCAACTTAGGCTTATTAAATAGGCTTATTTCAGCAACTTAGACTTATTAAAAAGGCTTATTTCAGCAACTTAGGCTTATGAAATAGGCTTTTCAGCAACTTAGGCTTATTAAATAGGCTTATTTCAGCAACTTAGACTTATTAAATAGGCCTATTAAATAGGCTTATTAAATAGACTGATTAAATAGGCTCATTAAATACTCATTAAATAGGCTTATTAAATAGGCTTATTAAATAGACTTATTAATTAGGCTCAATAAATAGGCTTATTAAATAGGCTTATTAAATAGGCTTATTAAATAGGCTCAATAAATAGGCTTATTAAATAGGCGTATTAAATAGGCTTATTAAATAGGCGTATTAAATAGGCTTATTAAATAGGCTTATTAAATGGACTTATTAAATAGCCTCATTAAATAGGCTTATTTTAGCAACTTAGGCTTATTAAATAGGTTTATTTCAGCAACTTAGACTTATTAAATAGCCTTATTTCAGCAACCTGGCTTATTAAAAAGGCTCATTTCAGCAACTTAGGCTTATTAAATAGCCTTATTTCAGCAATGTAGACTTATTAAATAGGCTTATTCAGCAACTTAGACTTATTAAATAGCCTTATTAAATAGGCTTATTTTAGCAACTTAGGCTTATTAAATAGGCTTATTTCAGCAACTTAGACTTATTAAAAAGCCTTATTTCAGCAACTTAGGCTTATGAAATAGGCTTATTTCAGCAACTTAGGCATATTAAACAGCCTTATTAAATAGGCTTATTTCAGCAACTTGGGCTTATTAAATAGGCTTATTTCAGCAACTTAGACTTATTAAATAGGCTTATTAAGTAGGCTTATTAAATAGACTTATTAAATAGGCGTATGAAATGGGCTCAATAATTAGGCTTATTAAATAGGCTCAATAAATAGGCGTATTAAATAGGCTCAATAAATAGGCTCATTAAATAGGCTCAATAAATAGGCTTATTAAATAGGCTCATTAAATACTTATTAAATAGGCTTATTAATTAGACTTATTAAATAGACTTATTAAATAGGCTTAATAAAAAGGCTTATTAAATAGACTTATTAAATAGGCTCATTAAATACTTATTAAATAGGTTTATTAAATAGGCGTATTAAATAGGCTCATTAAATAGGCTTATTAAATAGGCTTATTAAATAGGCTTATTAAATAGACTTATTAAATAGCCTCATTAAATAGGCTTATTTTAGCAACTTAGGCTTATTAAATAGGCTTAATTCAGCAACTTATGCTTATTAAATAGCCTTTTTATATAGGCTTATTTCAGCAACTTAGGCTTATTAAATAATCTTATTTCAGCAACTTAGACTTATTAAATAGGCCTATTAAATAGGCTTATTAAATAGACTTATTAAATAGGCTCATTAAATACTTATTAAATAGGCTTATTAAATAGGCTTATTAAATAGACTTATTATATAGGCTCAATAAATAGGCTTATTAAATAGGCTTATTAAATAGGCTTATTAAATAGGCTTATTAAATAGGCTTATTAAATAGGCTCAATAAATAGGCTTACTAAAAAGGCTCAATAAATAGGCTCATTAAATAGGCTCAATAAATAGGCTTATTAAATAGCCTCATTAAATACTTATTAAATAGGCATATTAAATAGACTTATTAAATAGACTTATTAAATAGGCTTATTAAATAGACTGTATTAAATAGGCTTATTAAAAAGGCTTATTGAATAGACTTAATATATAGGCACATTAAATACTTATTAAATAGGTTTATTAAATAGGCGTATTAAATAGGCTTATTAAATAGGCGTATTAAATAGGCTCATTAAATAGTCTAATTAAATGGACTTATTAAATAGCCTCATTAAATAGGCTTATTTTAGCAACTTAGGCTTATTAAATAGGTTTATTTCAGCAACTTAGACTTATTAAATAGCCTTATTAAATAGGCTTATTTCAGCAACTTAGGCTTATTAAATAAGCTTATTTCAGCAACTTACGCTTATTAAATAGCCTTATTAAACAGGTTTATTTCAGCAACTTAGGCTTATTAAATAGCATTTTTAAATAGGTTTATTTCAGCAACTTAGACTTATTAAATATACCTTTTAAAATAGGCTTAGTTCAGAAACTTAGGCTTTTAAAATAGGCTTATTTCAGCAACTTAGGCTCATTAAATAGCCTTATTAAATAGGCTTATTTCAGCAACTTAGGCTTATTAAAAAGCCTTATTAAATAGGCTTATTTTATCAACTTAGACTTATTAAATCGACTTATTAAATAGACATTTGAGCAACTTAGGCTCATTAAATATGCTTATGAAATATGCTTATTTCTGCAACTTAGACTTATTAGATAGGCCTATTAAATAGGCTTATTTTAGCAACTTAGGCTTATTAAATATGCTTATTTCAGCAACTTAGGCGTTTTAAATAGCATTATTAAATAGGTTTATTTCTGCAACTTAGACTTATTAAATAGCCTTATTAAATAGGCTTATTTCAGCAACTTAGTCTTATTAAATAGGCTTATTTCAGCAACTTATGCTTATTAAATAGCCTTATTAAACAGGTTTATTTCAGCAATTTACGCTTATTAAATAGCATTTTAAATAGGTTTATTTCAGCAACTTAGACTTATTAAATAGACCTTTTTATATAGGCTTAGTTCAGCAACGTAGGCTTATTAAATAGGCTTATTTCAGCAACTTATGCTTATTAAATAGCCTTATTAATCAGGTTTATTTACGCAACTTAGGCGTATTAAATAGCATTTTTAAATAGGTTTATTTCAGCAACTTAGACTTATTAAATAGACCTTTTTAAATAGGCTTAGTTCAGAAACTTAGGCTTATTAAATAGGCTTATTTCAGCAACTTAGGTTCATTAAATAGCCTCATTAAATAGGCTTATTTCAGCAACTTAGGCTTATTAAATAGCCTAATTAAATAGGCTTATTTTAGCACCTTAGACTTATTAAATCGACTTATTAAATAGACATTTCAGCAACTTAGGCTCATTAAATAGGCTTATGAAATATGCTTATTTCTGCAACTTAGACTTATTAGATAGGCCTATTACATAGGCTTATTTCAGCAACTTAGGCTTATTAAATAGGCTTATTTCAGCAACTTAGACTTATTAAATAGCCTTATTTCAGCAACTTAGGCTTATTAAATAGGCTCATTTCAGCAACTTAGGCTTATTAAATAGCCTTAGTTCAGCAACTTAGACTTATTAAATAGGCTTATTCAGCAACTTAGGTGTATTAAATAGCCTTATTAAATAGGCTTATTTCAGCAACTTAGGCTTATTAAATAGGCTTATTTCAGCAACTTAGACTTATTAAAAAGGCTTATTTCAGCAACTTAGGCTTATTAAAAAGCCTTATTAAATAGGCTTATTTTATCAACTTAGACTTATTAAATCGACTTATTAAATAGACATTTGAGCAACTTAGGCTCATTAAATATGCTTATGAAATATGCTTATTTCTGCAACTTAGACTTATTAGATAGGCCTATTAAATAGGCTTATTTTAGCAACTTAGGCTTATTAAATATGCTTATTTCAGCAACTTAGGCGTTTTAAATAGCATTATTAAATAGGTTTATTTCTGCAACTTAGACTTATTAAATAGCCTTATTAAATAGGCTTATTTCAGCAACTTAGTCTTATTAAATAGGCTTATTTCAGCAACTTATGCTTATTAAATAGCCTTATTAAACAGGTTTATTTCAGCAATTTACGCTTATTAAATAGCATTTTAAATAGGTTTATTTCAGCAACTTAGACTTATTAAATAGACCTTTTTATATAGGCTTAGTTCAGCAACGTAGGCTTATTAAATAGGCTTATTTCAGCAACTTATGCTTATTAAATAGCCTTATTAATCAGGTTTATTTCAGCAATTTAGGCGTATTAAATAGCATTTTAAATAGGTTTATTTCAGCAACTTAGACTTATTAAATAGACCTTTTTAAATAGGCTTAGTTCAGAAACTTAGGCTTATTAAATAGGCTTATTTCAGCAACTTAGGTTCAATAAATAGCCTCATTAAATAGGCTTATTTCAGCAACTTAGGCTTATTAAATAGCCTTATTAAATAGGCTTATTTTAGCACCTTATACTTATTAAATCGACTTATTAAATAGACATTTCAGCAACTTAGGCTCATTAAATAGGCTTATGAAATATGCTTATTTCTGCAACTTAGACTTATTAGATAGGCCTATTAAATAGGCTTATTTCAGCAACTTAGGCTTATTAAATAGGCTTATTTCAGCAACTTAGACTTATTAAATAGCCTTATTTCAGCAACTTAGGCTTATTAAATAGGCTCATTTCAGAAACTTAGGCTTATTAAATATCCTTAGTTCAGCAACTTAGACTTATTAAATAGGCTTATTCAGCAACTTAGGCGTATTAAATAGCCTTATTAAATAGGCTTATTTCAGCAACTTAGGCTTATTAAATAGGCTTTTCAGCAACTTAGGCTTATTAAATAGGCTTATTTCAGCAACTTAGACTTATTAAATAGGCCTATTAAATAGGCTTATTTCAGCAACTTAGGCTTATTAAATAGGCTTTTCAGCAACTTAGGCTTATTAAATAGGCTTATTTCAGCAACTTAGACTTATTAAAAAGGCTTATTTCAGCAACTTAGGCTTATGAAATAGGCTTTTCAGCAACTTAGGCTTATTAAATAGGCTTATTTCAGCAACTTAGACTTATTAAATAGGCCTATTAAATAGGCTTATTAAATAGACTGATTAAATAGGCTCATTAAATACTCATTAAATAGGCTTATTAAATAGGCTTATTAAATAGACTTATTAATTAGGCTCAATAAATAGGCTTATTAAATAGGCTTATTAAATAGGCTTATTAAATAGGCTCAATAAATAGGCTTATTAAATAGGCGTATTAAATAGGCTTATTAAATAGGCGTATTAAATAGGCTTATTAAATAGGCTTATTAAATGGACTTATTAAATAGCCTCATTAAATAGGCTTATTTTAGCAACTTAGGCTTATTAAATAGGTTTATTTCAGCAACTTAGACTTATTAAATAGCCTTATTTCAGCAACCTGGCTTATTAAAAAGGCTCATTTCAGCAACTTAGGCTTATTAAATAGCCTTATTTCAGCAATGTAGACTTATTAAATAGGCTTATTCAGCAACTTAGACTTATTAAATAGCCTTATTAAATAGGCTTATTTTAGCAACTTAGGCTTATTAAATAGGCTTATTTCAGCAACTTAGACTTATTAAAAAGCCTTATTTCAGCAACTTAGGCTTATGAAATAGGCTTATTTCAGCAACTTAGGCATATTAAACAGCCTTATTAAATAGGCTTATTTCAGCAACTTGGGCTTATTAAATAGGCTTATTTCAGCAACTTAGACTTATTAAATAGGCTTATTAAGTAGGCTTATTAAATAGACTTATTAAATAGGCGTATGAAATGGGCTCAATAATTAGGCTTATTAAATAGGCTCAATAAATAGGCGTATTAAATAGGCTCAATAAATAGGCTCATTAAATAGGCTCAATAAATAGGCTTATTAAATAGGCTCATTAAATACTTATTAAATAGGCTTATTAATTAGACTTATTAAATAGACTTATTAAATAGGCTTAATAAAAAGGCTTATTAAATAGACTTATTAAATAGGCTCATTAAATACTTATTAAATAGGTTTATTAAATAGGCGTATTAAATAGGCTCATTAAATAGGCTTATTAAATAGGCTTATTAAATAGGCTTATTAAATAGACTTATTAAATAGCCTCATTAAATAGGCTTATTTTAGCAACTTACGCTTATTAAATAGGCTTAATTCAGCAACTTATGCTTATTAAATAGCCTTTTTATATAGGCTTATTTCAGCAACTTAGGCTTATTAAATAATCTTATTTCAGCAACTTAGACTTATTAAATAGGCCTATTAAATAGGCTTATTAAATAGACTTATTAAATAGGCTCATTAAATACTTATTAAATAGGCTTATTAAATAGGCTTATTAAATAGACTTATTATATAGGCTCAATAAATAGGCTTATTAAATAGGCTTATTAAATAGGCTTATTAAATAGGCTTATTAAATAGGCTTATTAAATAGGCTTATTAAATAGGCTCAATAAATAGGCTTACTAAAAAGGCTCAATAAATAGGCTCATTAAATAGGCTCAATAAATAGGCTTATTAAATAGCCTCATTAAATACTTATTAAATAGGCATATTAAATAGACTTATTAAATAGACTTATTAAATAGGCTTATTAAATAGACTGTATTAAATAGGCTTATTAAAAAGGCTTATTGAATAGACTTAATATATAGGCACATTAAATACTTATTAAATAGGTTTATTAAATAGGCGTATTAAATAGGCTTATTAAATAGGCGTATTAAATAGGCTCATTAAATAGTCTAATTAAATGGACTTATTAAATAGCCTCATTAAATAGGCTTATTTTAGCAACTTAGGCTTATTAAATAGGTTTATTTCAGCAACTTAGACTTATTAAATAGCCTTATTAAATAGGCTTATTTCAGCAACTTAGGCTTATTAAATAAGCTTATTTCAGCAACTTACGCTTATTAAATAGCCTTATTAAACAGGTTTATTTCAGCAACTTAGGCTTATTAAATAGCATTTTTAAATAGGTTTATTTCAGCAACTTAGACTTATTAAATATACCTTTTAAAATAGGCTTAGTTCAGAAACTTAGGCTTTTAAAATAGGCTTATTTCAGCAACTTAGGCTCATTAAATAGCCTTATTAAATAGGCTTATTTCAGCAACTTAGGCTTATTAAAAAGCCTTATTAAATAGGCTTATTTTATCAACTTAGACTTATTAAATCGACTTATTAAATAGACATTTGAGCAACTTAGGCTCATTAAATATGCTTATGAAATATGCTTATTTCTGCAACTTAGACTTATTAGATAGGCCTATTAAATAGGCTTATTTTAGCAACTTAGGCTTATTAAATATGCTTATTTCAGCAACTTAGGCGTTTTAAATAGCATTATTAAATAGGTTTATTTCTGCAACTTAGACTTATTAAATAGCCTTATTAAATAGGCTTATTTCAGCAACTTAGTCTTATTAAATAGGCTTATTTCAGCAACTTATGCTTATTAAATAGCCTTATTAAACAGGTTTATTTCAGCAATTTACGCTTATTAAATAGCATTTTAAATAGGTTTATTTCAGCAACTTAGACTTATTAAATAGACCTTTTTATATAGGCTTAGTTCAGCAACGTAGGCTTATTAAATAGGCTTATTTCAGCAACTTATGCTTATTAAATAGCCTTATTAATCAGGTTTATTTCAGCAACTTAGGCGTATTAAATAGCATTTTTAAATAGGTTTATTTCAGCAACTTAGACTTATTAAATAGACCTTTTTAAATAGGCTTAGTTCAGAAACTTAGGCTTATTAAATAGGCTTATTTCAGCAACTTAGGTTCATTAAATAGCCTCATTAAATAGGCTTATTTCAGCAACTTAGGCTTATTAAATAGCCTTATTAAATAGGCTTATTTTAGCACCTTAGACTTATTAAATCGACTTATTAAATAGACATTTCAGCAACTTAGGCTCATTAAATAGGCTTATGAAATATGCTTATTTCTGCAACTTAGACTTATTAGATAGGCCTATTACATAGGCTTATTTCAGCAACTTAGGCTTATTAAATAGGCTTATTTCAGCAACTTAGACTTATTAAATAGCCTTATTTCAGCAACTTAGGCTTATTAAATAGGCTCATTTCAGCAACTTAGGCTTATTAAATAGCCTTAGTTCAGCAACTTAGACTTATTAAATAGGCTTATTCAGCAACTTAGGTGTATTAAATAGCCTTATTAAATAGGCTTATTTCAGCAACTTAGGCTTATTAAATAGGCTTATTTCAGCAACTTAGACTTATTAAAAAGGCTTATTTCAGCAACTTAGGCTTATGAAATAGGCATTTCAGCAACTTAGGCTTATTAAATAGGCTTATTTCAGCAACTTAGACTTATTAAATAGGCCTATTAAATAGGCTTATTAAATAGACTGATTAAATAGGCTCATTAAATACTCATTAAATAGGCTTATTAAATAGGCTTATTAAATAGACTTATTAAATAGGCTCAATAAATAGGCTTATTAAATAGGCTTATTAAATAGGCTTATTAAATAGGCTCAATAAATAGGCTTATTAAATAGGCGTATTAAATAGGCTTATTAAATAGGCGTATTAAATAGGCTTATTAAATAGGCTTATTAAATGGACTTATTAAATAGCCTCATTAAATAGGCTTATTTTAGCAACTTAGGCTTATTAAATAGGTTTATTTCAGCAACTTAGACTTATTAAATAGCCTTATTAAATAGGTTTATTTCAGCAACTTAGACTTATTAAATATACCTTTTTAAATAGGCTTAGTTCAGAAACTTAGGCTTTTTACATAGGCTTATTTCAGCAACTTAGGCTCATTAAATAGCCTTATTAAATAGGCTTATTTCAGCAACTTAGGCTTATTAAATAGCCTTATTAAATAGGCTTATTTTAGCAACTTAGACTTATTAAATCGACTAGTTAAATAGACATTTCAGCAACTTAGGCTCATTAAATAGGCTTATGAAATATGCTTATTTCTGCAACTTAGACTTATTAGATAGGCCTATTAAATAGGCTTATTTCAGCAACTTAGGCTTATTAAATAGCCTCATTTCAGCAACTTAGGCTTATTAAATAGGCTTATTTCAACAACTTAGACTTATTAAATAGCCTTATTTCAGCAACTTACGCTTATTAAATAGGCTTATTTCAGCAACCTAGGCTTATTACATAGCCTTATTAAATAGGCTTATTTCAGCAACTTGGGCTTATTAAATAGGCTTATTTCAGCAACTTAGGCTTAATAAAAATAGGCTTATTCAGCAACTTAGGCTTATTAAATAGGCTAATTAAATAGACTTATTTCAGCAACTTAGGCTTATTAAATAGGCTTATTCAGCAACTTAGGCTTATTAAATAGGCTCATTAAATACTTATTAAATAGGCTTATTAAACAGGCTTATTAAATAGACTTATTAAATAGGCTCAATAAATAGGATTCTTAAATAGGCTCATTAAATCGGCTTAATAAATAGGCTTATTAAATATGTTTATTAAATAGGCTTTATAAATTGGCTTAATAAATAAACTTATTAAATAGGCTCATTAAATAGGCTTATTAAATAGGCTTATTAAATAGGCTCAATAAATAGGCTTAATAAATAGGCTCATTGAATACTCTTTAAATAGGCTTATTAAATAGACTTATTAAATAGAGTTATTAAATAGGCTTATTAAATAGGCTTATTAAATAGGCATATTAAATAGGCTTATTAAATAGACTTATTAAATAGCCTCATTAAATAGGCTTATTTTAGCAACTTAGGCTTATTAAATAGGCTTATTTCAGCAACTTAGACTTATTAAATAGCCTTATTTCAGCAACTTAGGCTTATTAAATAGGCTCATTTCAGCAACTTAAGCTTATTACATAGACTTATTTCAGCAACTTAGACTTATTAAATAGGCTTATTTCAGCAACTTAGGCTTATTAAATAGGCTTATTTCAGCAACTTAGACTTATTAAATAGGCTTATTTCAGCAACTTAGGCTTATTAAATAGCCTTATTAAATAGGCTTATTTCAGCAACTTGGGCTTATTAAATAGGCTTATTTCAGCAACTTACGCTGATTAAATAGGCTCATTTCAGCAACTTAGACTTATTAAATAGCCTTATTTCAGGAACTTAGACTTATTAAATAGGCTTATTTCAGCAACTTATGATTATTAAATATACTTATTTCAGCAACTTAGGCTTATTAAATAGGCTTATTTCAGCAACTTAGACTTATTAAATAGCCTTATTTCAGCAACTTAGGCTTATTAAATAGGCTTATTTCAGCAACTTAGGCTTATTAAATAGCATTATTTCAGCAACTTAGACTTATTAAATAGGCTTATTTCAGCAACTTAGGCTTATTAAATAGGCTTATTCAGCAACTTAGGCTTATCAAATAGGCTTATTAAATAGGCTTATTTCAACAACTCAGGCTTATTAAATAGGCTTATTCAGCAACTTAGGCTTATTAAATAGGCTCATTAAATAGGCTTATTAAATAGACTTATTAAATAGGCTTATTAAAAAGGCTTATTAAATAGACTTATTAAATAGGCTCATTAAATACTTATTAAATAGGTTTATTAAATAGGCGTATTAAATAGGCTCATTAAATAGGCTTATTAAATAGGCTTATTAAATAGGCTTATTAAATAGACTTATTAAATAGCCTCATTAAATAGGCTTATTTTAGCAACTTATGCTTATTAAATAGCCTTATTATATAGGCTTATTTCAGCAACTTAGGCTTATTAAATAAGCTTATTTCAGCAACTTAGACTTATTAAATAGGCCTATTAAATAGGCTTATTAAATAGACTTATTAAATAGGCTCATTAAATACTTATTAAATAGGCTTATTAAATAGGCTTATTAAATAGACTTATTAAATAGGCGTATTAAATAGGCTTATTAAATAGGCTTATTAAATAGGCTTATTAAATAGGCTTATTAAATAGGCTCAATAAATAGGCTTACTAAATAGGCTCAATAAATAGGCTTATTAAATAGGCTCAATAAATAGGCGTATTAAATAGGCTCAATAAATAGGCTTATTAAATAGGCTCATTAAATACTTATTAAATAGGCGTATTAAATAGACTTATTAAATAGACTTATTAAATAGGCTTATTAAATAGACGTTATTAAATAGGCTTATTAAAAAGGCTTATTAAATAGACTTAATAAATAGGCTCATTAAATACTTATTAAATAGGTTTATTAAATAGGCGTATTAAATAGGCTTATTAAATAGGCATATTAAATAGGCTTATTAAATAGGCTAATTAAATGGACTTATTAAATAGCCTCATTAAATAGGCTAATTTTAGCAACTTAGGCTTATTAAATAGGTTTATTTCAGCAACTTAGACTTATTAAATAGCCTTATTAAATAGGCTTATTTCAGCAACTTAGGCTTATTAAATAAGCTTATTTCAGCAACTTACGCTTATTAAATAGTCTTATTAAACAGGTTTATTTCAGCAACTTAGGCTTATTAAATAGCATTTTTAAATAGGTTTATTTCAGCAACTTAGACTTATTAAATATACCTTTTTAAATAGGCTTAGTTCAGAAACTTAGGCTTTTTAAATAGGCTTATTTCAGCAACTTAGGCTCATTAAATAGCCTTATTAAATAGGCTTATTTCAGCAACTTAGGCTTATTAAAAAGCCTTATTAAATAGGCTTATTTTATCAACTTAGAATTATTAAATCGACTTATTAAATAGACATTTCAGCAACTTAGGCTCATTAAATATGCTTATGAAATATGCTTATTTCTGCAACTTAGACTTATTAGATAGGCCTATTAAATAGGCTTATTTTAGCAACTTAGGCTTATTAAATATGCTTATTTCAGCAACTTAGGCGTATTAAATAGCATTATTAAATAGGTTTATTTCTGCAACTTAGACTTATTAAATAGCCTTATTAAACAGGTTTATTTCAGCAATTTAGGCTTATTAAATAGCATTTTTAATAGGTTTATTTCAGCAACTTAGACTTATTAAATAGACCTTTTTATATAGGCTTAGTTCAGCAACTTAGGCTTATTAAATAGGCTTATTTCAGCAACTTAGGTTCATTAAATAGCCTCATTAAATAGGCTTATTTCAGCAACTTAGGCTCATTAAATAGCCTTATTAAATAGGCTTATTTTAGCAACTTAGACTTATTAAATCGACTTATTAAATAGACATTTCAGCAACTTAGGCTCATTAAATAGGCTTATGAAATATGCTTATTTCTGCAACTTAGACTTATTAGATAGGCCTATTAAATAGGCTTATTTCAGCAACTTAGTCTTATTAAATAGGCTTATTTCAGCAACTTATACTTATTAAAAAGCCTTATTTCAGCAACTTAGGCTTATGAAATAGGCTTATTTCAGCAAATTAGGCTTATTAAACAGCCTTATTAAATAGGCTTATTTCAGCAACTTGGGCTTATTAAATAGGCTTATTTCAGCAACTTAGACTTATTAAATAGGCTTATTAAGTAGGCTTATTAAATAGACTTATTAAATAGGCGTATGAAATGGGCTCAATAAATAGGCTTACTAAATAGGCTCAATAAATAGGCTTATGAAATAGGCTCATTAAATACTTATTAAATAGGCGTATTAAATAGACTTATTAAATAGACTTATTAAATAGGCTAAAAAAATAGACTAGATTAAATAGGCTTATTAAAAAGGCTTATTAAATAGACTTAATAAATAGGCTCATTAAATACTTATTAAATAGGTTTATTAAATAGGCGTATTAAATAGGCTTATTAAATAGGCGTATTAAATAGCCTTATTAAATAGGCTTATTTCAGCAACTTAGGCTTAATAAATAAGCTTATTTCAGCAACTTACGCTTATTAAATAGCCTTATTAAACAGGTTTATTTCAGCAACTTAGGCTCATTAAATAGCCTTATTAAATAGGCTTATTTTATCAACTTAGACTTATTAAATCGACTTATTAAATAGACATTAAAGCAACTTAGGCTCATTAAATATGCTTATGAAATATGCTTATTTCTGCAACTTAGATTTATTAGATAGGCCTATTAAATAGGCTTATTTTAGCAACTTAGGCTTATTAAATATGCTTATTTCAGCAACTTAGGCGTATTAAATAGCATTATTAAATAGGTTTATTTCTGCAACTTAGACTTATTAAATAGCCTTATTAAATAGGCTTATTTCAGCAACTTAGGCTTATTAAATAGGCTTATTTCAGCAACTTATGCTTATTAAATAGCCTTATTAAACAGGTTTTATTTCAGCAATTTAGGCTTATTAAATAGCATTTTAAATAGGTTTATTTCAGCAACTTAGACTTATTAAATAGACCTTTTTATATAGGCTTAGTTCAGCAATGTAGGCTTATTAAACAGGCTTATTTCAGCAACTTATGCTTATTAAATAGCCTTATTAATCAGGTTTATTTCAGCAACTTAGGCGTATTAAATAGCATTTTTAAATAGGTTTATTTCAGCAACTTAGACTTATTAAATAGACCTTTTTAAATAGGCTTAGTTCAGAAACTTAGGCTTATTAAATAGGCTTATTTCAGCAACTTAGGTTCATTAAATAGCCTCATTAAATAGGCTTATTTCAGCAACTTAGCCTCATTAAATAGACTTATTAAATAGGCTTATTTTAGCAACTTAGACTTATTAAATCGACTTATTAAATAGACATTTCAGCAACTTAGGCTCATTAAATAGGCTTATGAAATATGCTTATTTCTGCAACTTAGACTTATTAGATAGGCCTATTAAATAGGCTTATTTCAGCAACTTAGGCTTATTAAATAGGCTTATTTCAGCAACTTAGACTTATTAAATAGCCTTATTTCAGCAACTTAGGCTTATTTAATAGGCTCATTTCAGGAACTTAGGCTTATTAAATAGCCTTAGTTCAGCAACTTAGACTTATTAAATAGGCTTATTCAGCAAATTAGGCGTATTAAATAGCCTTATTAAATAGGCTTATTTCAGCAACTTAGGCTTATTAAATAGACTTGTTTCAGCAACTTAGACTTATTAAAAAGGCTTATTTCAGCAACTTATGCTTATGAAATATGCTTTTCAGCAACTTAGGCTTATTAAATAGGCTTATTTCAGCAACTTAGACTTATTAAATAGGTCTATTAAATAGGCTTATTAAATAGACTGATTAAATAGGCTCATTAAATACTCATTAAATAGGCTTATTAAATAGGCTTATTAAATATACTTATTAAATACGCTCAATAAATAGGCTTATTAAATAGGCTTATTAAATAGGCTTATTAAATAGGCTCAATAAATAGGCTTATTAAATAGGCGTATTAAATAGGCTTATTTAATAGGCGTATTAAATAGGCTTATTAAATAGGCTTATTAAATGGACTTATTAAATAGCCTCATTAAATAGGCTTATTTTAGCAACTTAGGCTTATTAAATAGGTTTATTTCAGCAACTTAGACTTATTAAATAGCCTTATTAAATAGGCTTATTTCAGCAACTTAGGCTTATTAAATAGGCTTATTCCAGCAACTTGCGCTTATTAAAGAGCCTTATTAAACAGGTTTATTTCAGCAACTTAGGCTTATTAAATAGCATTTTTAAATAGGTTTATTTCAGCAACTTAGACTTATTAAATATACCTTTTTAAATAGGCTTAGTTCAGAAACTTAGGCTTTTTACATAGGCTTATTTCAGCAACTTAGGCTCATTAAATAGCCTTATTAAATAGCTTATTTCAGCAACTTAGGCTTATTAATTAGCCTTATTAAATAGGCTTATTTTAGCAACTTAGACTTATTAAATCGACTTATTAAATAGACATTTCAGCAACTTAGGCTCATTAAATATGCTTATGAAATATGCTTATTTCTGCAACTTAGACTTATTAGATAGGCCTATTAAATAGGCTTATTTCAGCAACTTAGGCTTATTAAATATGCTTATTTCAGCAACTTAGGCGTATTAAATAGCATTATTAAATAGGTTTATTTCTGCAACTTAGACTTATTAAATAGCCTTATTAAATAGGCTTATTTCAGCAACTTAGGCTTATTAAATAGGCTTATTTCAGCAACTTATGCTTATTAAAT
Source organism: Petromyzon marinus (assembly GCF_048934315.1). Lineage (NCBI taxonomy): Eukaryota > Metazoa > Chordata > Hyperoartia > Petromyzontiformes > Petromyzontidae > Petromyzon > Petromyzon marinus. Next base: position 1,317,976 of record NW_027422993.1, on the reverse strand, counting down.
AGCCTTATTAAACAGGTTTTATTTCAGCAATTTAGGCTTATTAAATAGCATTTTAAATAGGTTTATTTCAGCAACTTAGACTTATTAAATAGACCTTTTTATATAGGCTTAGTTCAGCAATGTAGGCTTATTAAACAGGCTTATTTCAGCAACTTATGCTTATTAAATAGCCTTATTAATCAGGTTTATTTCAGCAACTTAGGCGTATTAAATAGCATTTTTAAATAGGTTTATTTCAGCAACTTAGACTTATTAAATAGACCTTTTTAAATAGGCTTAGTTCAGAAACTTAGGCTTATTAAATAGGCTTATTTCAGCAACTTAGGTTCATTAAATAGCCTCATTAAATAGGCTTATTTCAGCAACTTAGCCTCATTAAATAGACTTATTAAATAGGCTTATTTTAGCAACTTAGACTTATTAAATCGACTTATTAAATAGACATTTCAGCAACTTAGGCTCATTAAATAGGCTTATGAAATATGCTTATTTCTGCAACTTAGACTTATTAGATAGGCCTATTACATAGGCTTATTTCAGCAACTTAGGCTTATTAAATAGGCTTATTTCAGCAACTTAGACTTATTAAATAGCCTTATTTCAGCAACTTAGGCTTATTTAATAGGCTCATTTCAGCAACTTAGGCTTATTAAATAGCCTTAGTTCAGCAACTTAGACTTATTAAATAGGCTTATTCAGCAAATTAGGCGTATTAAATAGCCTTATTAAATAGGCTTATTTCAGCAACTTAGGCTTATTAAATAGACTTGTTTCAGCAACTTAGACTTATTAAAAAGGCTTATTTCAGCAACTTATGCTTATGAAATATGCTTTTCAGCAACTTAGGCTTATTAAATAGGCTTATTTCAGCAACTTAGACTTATTAAATAGGTCTATTAAATAGGCTTATTAAATAGACTGATTAAATAGGCTCATTAAATACTCATTAAATAGGCTTATTAAATAGGCTTATTAAATAGACTTATTAAATAGGCTCAATAAATAGGCTTATTAAATAGGCTTATTAAATAGGCTTATTAAATAGGCTCAATAAATAGGCTTATTAAATAGGCGTATTAAATAGGCTTATTAAATAGGCGTATTAAATAGGCTTATTAAATAGGCTTATTAAATGGACTTATTAAATAGCCTCATTAAATAGGCTTATTTTAGCAACTTAGGCTTATTAAATAGGTTTATTTCAGCAACTTAGACTTATTAAATAGCCTTATTAAATAGGCTTATTTCAGCAACTTAGGCTTATTAAATAGGCTTATTCCAGCAACTTGCGCTTATTAAAGAGCCTTATTAAACAGGTTTATTTCAGCAACTTAGGCTTATTAAATAGCATTTTTAAATAGGTTTATTTCAGCAACTTAGACTTATTAAATATACCTTTTTAAATAGGCTTAGTTCAGAAACTTAGGCTTTTTACATAGGCTTATTTCAGCAACTTAGGCTCATTAAATAGCCTTATTAAATAGCTTATTTCAGCAACTTAGGCTTATTAATTAGCCTTATTAAATAGGCTTATTTTAGCAACTTAGACTTATTAAATCGACTTATTAAATAGACATTTCAGCAACTTAGGCTCATTAAATATGCTTATGAAATATGCTTATTTCTGCAACTTAGACTTATTAGATAGGCCTATTAAATAGGCTTATTTCAGCAACTTAGGCTTATTAAATATGCTTATTTCAGCAACTTAGGCGTATTAAATAGCATTATTAAATAGGTTTATTTCTGCAACTTAGACTTATTAAATAGCCTTATTAAATAGGCTTATTTCAGCAACTTAGGCTTATTAAATAGGCTTATTTCAGCAACTTATGCTTATTAAATAGCCTTATTAAACAGGTTTATTTCAGCAATTAAGGCTTATTAAATAGCATTTTTAAATAGGTTTATTTCAGCAACTTAGACTTATTAAATATACCTTTTTATATAGGCTTAGTTCAGCAACGTAGGCTTATTAAATAGGCTTATTTCAGCAACTTATGCTTATTAAATAGCCTTATTAATCAGGTTTATTTCAGCAACTTAGGCGTATTAAATAACATTTTTAAATAGGTTTATTTCAGCAACTTAGACTTATTAAATAGACCTTTTTAAATAGGCTTAGTTCAGAAACTTCGGCTTATTAAATAGGCTTATTTCAGCAACTTAGGCTCATTAAATAGCCTCATTAAATAGGCTTATTTCAGCAACTTAGGCTTATTAAATAGGCTTATTAAATAGGCTTATTAAATAGGCTTTTTAAATAGGCTTATTAAATAGGCTCAATAAATAGGCTTACTAAAAAGGCTCAATAAATAGGCTCATTAAATAGGCTCAATAAATAGGCGTATTAAATAGGCTCAATAAATAGGCTTATTAAATAGCCTCATTAAATACTTATTAAATAGGCATATTAAATAGACTTATTAAATAGACTTATTAAATAGGCTTATTAAATAGACTGTATTAAATAGGCTTATTAAAAAGGCTTATTGAATAGACTTAATATATAGGCACATTAAATACTTATTAAATAGGTTTATTAAATAGGCGTATTAAATAGGCTTATTAAATAGGCGTATTAAATAGGCTCATTAAATAGTCTAATTAAATGGACTCATTAAATAGCCTCATTAAATAGGCTTATTTTAGCAACTTAGGCTTATTAAATAGGTTTATTTCAGCAACTTAGACTTATTAAATAGCCTTATTAAATAGGCTTATTTCAGCAACTTAGGCTTATTAAATAAGCTTATTTCAGCAACTTACGCTTATTAAATAGCCTTATTAAACAGGTTTATTTCAGCAACTTAGGCTTATTAAATAGCATTTTTAAATAGGTTTATTTCAGCAACTTAGACTTATTAAATATACCTTTTAAAATAGGCTTAGTTCAGAAACTTAGGCTTTTAAAATAGGCTTATTTCAGCAACTTAGGCTCATTAAATAGCCTTATTAAATAGGCTTATTTCAGCAACTTAGGCTTATTAAAAAGCCTTATTAAATAGGCTTATTTTATCAACTTAGACTTATTAAATCGACTTATTAAATAGACATTTGAGCAACTTAGGCTCATTAAATATGCTTATGAAATATGCTTATTTCTGCAACTTAGACTTATTAGATAGGCCTATTAAATAGGCTTATTTTAGCAACTTAGGCTTATTAAATATGCTTATTTCAGCAACTTAGGCGTTTTAAATAGCATTATTAAATAGGTTTATTTCTGCAACTTAGACTTATTAAATAGCCTTATTAAATAGGCTTATTTCAGCAACTTAGTCTTATTAAATAGGCTTATTTCAGCAACTTATGCTTATTAAATAGCCTTATTAAACAGGTTTATTTCAGCAATTTACGCTTATTAAATAGCATTTTAAATAGGTTTATTTCAGCAACTTAGACTTATTAAATAGACCTTTTTATATAGGCTTAGTTCAGCAACGTAGGCTTATTAAATAGGCTTATTTCAGCAACTTATGCTTATTAAATAGCCTTATTAATCAGGTTTATTTCAGCAACTTAGGCGTATTAAATAGCATTTTTAAATAGGTTTATTTCAGCAACTTAGACTTATTAAATAGACCTTTTTAAATAGGCTTAGTTCAGGAACTTAGGCTTATTAAATAGGCTTATTTCAGCAACTTAGGTTCATTAAATAGCCTCATTAAATAGGCTTATTTCAGCAACTTAGGCTTATTAAATAGCCTTATTAAATAGGCTTATTTTAGCACCTTAGACTTATTAAATAGACATTTCAGCAACTTAGGCTCATTAAATAGGCTTATGAAATATGCTTATTTCTGCAACTTAGACTTATTAGATAGGCCTATTACATAGGCTTATTTCAGCAACTTAGGCTTATTAAATAGGCTTATTTCAGCAACTTAGACTTATTAAATAGCCTTATTTCAGCAACTTAGGCTTATTAAATAGGCTCATTTCAGCAACTTAGGCTTATTAAATAGCCTTAGTTCAGCAACTTAGACTTATTAAATAGGCTTATTCAGCAACTTAGGTGTATTAAATAGCCTTATTAAATAGGCTTATTTCAGCAACTTAGACTTATTAAATAGGCTTATTCAGCAACTTAGGTGTATTAAATAGCCTTATTAAATAGGCTTATTTCAGCAACTTAGGCTCATTAAATAGCCTTATTAAATAGGCTTATTTCAGCAACTTAGGCTTATTAAAAAGCCTTATTAAATAGGCTTATTTTATCAACTTAGACTTATTAAATCGACTTATTAAATAGACATTTGAGCAACTTAGGCTCATTAAATATGCTTATGAAATATGCTTATTTCTGGAACTTAGACTTATTAGATAGGCCTATTAAATAGGCTTATTTTAGCAACTTAGGCTTATTAAATATGCTTATTTCAGCAACTTAGGCGTTTTAAATAGCATTATTAAATAGGTTTATTTCTGCAACTTAGACTTATTAAATAGCCTTATTAAATAGGCTTATTTCAGCAACTTAGTCTTATTAAATAGGCTTATTTCAGCAACTTATGCTTATTAAATAGCCTTATTAAACAGGTTTATTTCAGCAATTTACGCTTATTAAATAGCATTTTAAATAGGTTTATTTCAGCAACTTAGACTTATTAAATAGACCTTTTTATATAGGCTTAGTTCAGCAACGTAGGCTTATTAAATAGGCTTATTTCAGCAACTTATGCTTATTAAATAGCCTTATTAATCAGGTTTATTTCAGCAACTTAGGCGTATTAAATAGCATTTTTAAATAGGTTTATTTCAGCAACTTAGACTTATTAAATAGACCTTTTTAAATAGGCTTAGTTCAGAAACTTAGGCTTATTAAATAGGCTTATTTCAGCAACTTAGGTTCATTAAATAGCCTCATTAAACAGGCTTATTTCAGCAACTTAGGCTTATTAAATAGCCTTATTAAATAGGCTTATTTTAGCACCTTAGACTTATTAAATCGACTTATTAAATAGACATTTCAGCAACTTAGGCTCATTAAATAGGCTTATGAAATATGCTTATTTCTGCAACTTAGACTTATTAGATAGGCCTATTACATAGGCTTATTTCAGCAACTTAGGCTTATTAAATAGGCTTATTTCAGCAACTTAGACTTATTAAATAGCCTTATTTCAGCAACTTAGGCTTATTAAATAGGCTCATTTCAGCAACTTAGGCTTATTAAATAGCCTTAGTTCAGCAACTTAGACTTATTAAATAGGCTTATTCAGCAACTTAGGTGTATTAAATAGCCTTATTAAATAGGCTTATTTCAGCAACTTAGACTTATTAAAAAGGCTTATTTCAGCAACTTAGGCTTATGAAATAGGCATTTCAGCAACTTAGGCGTATTAAATAGGCTTATTTCAGCAACTTAGACTTATTAAATAGGCCTATTAAATAGGCTTATTAAATAGACTGATTAAATAGGCTCATTAAATACTCATTAAATAGGCTTATTAAATAGGCTTATTAAATAGACTTATTAAATAGGCTCAATAAATAGGCTTATTAAATAGGCTTATTAAATAGGCTTATTAAATAGGCTCAATAAATAGGCTTATTAAATAGGCGTATTAAATAGGCTTATTAAATAGGCGTATTAAATAGGCTTATTAAATAGGCTTATTAAATGGACTTATTAAATAGCCTCATTAAATAGGCTTATTTTAGCAACTTAGGCTTATTAAATAGGTTTATTTCAGCAACTTAGACTTATTAAATAGCCTTATTAAATAGGTTTATTTCAGCAACTTAGACTTATTAAATATACCTTTTTAAATAGGCTTAGTTCAGAAACTTAGGCTTTTTACATAGGCTTATTTCAGCAACTTAGGCTCATTAAATAGCCTTATTAAATAGGCTTATTTCAGCAACTTAGGCTTATTAAATAGCCTTATTAAATAGGCTTATTTTAGCAACTTAGACTTATTAAATCGACTAGTTAAATAGACATTTCAGCAACTTAGGCTCATTAAATAGGCTTATGAAATATGCTTATTTCTGCAACTTAGACTTATTAGATAGGCCTATTAAATAGGCTTATTTCAGCAACTTAGGCTTATTAAATAGCCTCATTTCAGCAACTTAGGCTTATTAAATAGGCTTATTTCAACAACTTAGACTTATTAAATAGCCTTATTTCAGCAACTTACGCTTATTAAATAGGCTTATTTCAGCAACCTAGGCTCATTACATAGCCTTATTAAATAGGCTTATTTCAGCAACTTGGGCTTATTAAATAGGCTTATTTCAGCAACTTAGGCTTAATAAAAATAGGCTTATTCAGCAACTTAGGCTTATTAAATAGGCTAATTAAATAGACTTATTTCAGCAACTTAGGCTTATTAAATAGGCTTATTCAGCAACTTAGGCTTATTAAATAGGCTCATTAAATACTTATTAAATAGGCTTATTAAACAGGCTTATTAAATAGACTTATTAAATAGGCTCAATAAATAGGCTTCTTAAATAGGCTCATTAAATCGGCTTAATAAATAGGCTTATTAAATATGTTTATTAAATAGGCTTTATAAATTGGCTTAATAAATAAACTTATTAAATAGGCTCATTAAATAGGCTTATTAAATAGGCTTATTAAATAGGCTCAATAAATAGGCTTAATAAATAGGCTCATTGAATACTCTTTAAATAGGCTTATTAAATAGACTTATTAAATAGGCATATTAAATAGGCTTATTAAATAGACTTATTAAATAGCCTCATTAAATAGGCTTATTTTAGCAACTTAGGCTTATTAAATAGGCTTATTTCAGCAACTTAGACTTATTAAATAGCCTTATTTCAGCAACTTAGGCTTATTAAATAGGCTCATTTCAGCAACTTAAGCTTATTACATAGACTTATTTCAGCAACTTAGACTTATTAAATAGGCTTATTTCAGCAACTTAGGCTTATTAAATAGGCTTATTTCAGCAACTTAGACTTATTAAATAGGCTTATTTCAGCAACTTAGGCTTATTAAATAGCCTTATTAAATAGGCTTATTTCAGCAACTTGGGCTTATTAAATAGGCTTATTTCAGCAACTTACGCTGATTAAATAGGCTCATTTCAGCAACTTAGACTTATTAAATAGCCTTATTTCAGGAACTTAGACTTATTAAATAGGCTTATTTCAGCAACTTATGATTATTAAATATACTTATTTCAGCAACTTAGGCTTATTAAATAGGCTTATTTCAGCAACTTAGACTTATTAAATAGCCTTATTTCAGCAACTTAGGCTTATTAAATAGGCTTATTTCAGCAACTTAGGCTTATTAAATAGCATTATTTCAGCAACTTAGACTTATTAAATAGGCTTATTTCAGCAACTTAGGCTTATTAAATAGGCTTATTCAGCAACTTAGGCTTATCAAATAGGCTTATTAAATAGGCTTATTTCAACAACTCAGGCTTATTAAATAGGCTTATTCAGCAACTTAGGCTTATTAAATAGGCTCATTAAATACTTATTAAATAATCTTATTAAACAGGCTTATTAAATAGACTTATTAAATAGGCTCAATAAATAGGCTTGTTAAATAGGCTCATCAAATATGCTTAATAAATAGGCTTATTAAATAGGCTTATTAAATAGGCTTATTAAATAGGCTTATTAAATAGACTCATTAAATAGGCTTATTAAATAGGCTTATTAAATAGGCTTAATAAATAGGCTTATTAAATAGGCTCAATAAATAGGCTTATTAAATAGGCTCATTAAATACTTATTAAATAGGCGTATTAAATAGACTTATTAAATAGACTTATTAAATAGCCTCATTAAATAGGCTTATTTTAGCAACTTAGGCTTATTAAATAGGCTTATTTCAGCAACTTAGACTTATTAAATAGCCTTATTTCAGCAACTTAGGCTTATTAAAAAGGCTCATTTAAGCAACTTAGGCTTATTAAATAGCCTTATTTCAGCAACGTAGACTTATTAAATAGGCTTATTCAGCAACTTAGGCTTATTAAATAGCCTTATTAAATAGGCTTATTTTAGCAACTTAGGCTCATTAAATAGGCTTATTTCAGCAACTTAGACTTATTAAAAAGCCTTATTTCAGCAACTTAGGCTTATGAAATAGGCTTATTTCAGCAACTTAGGCTTATTAAACAGCCTTATTAAATAGGCTTATTTCAGCAACTTGGGCTTATTAAATAGGCTTATTTCAGCAACTTAGACTTATTAAATAGGCTTATTAAGTAGGCTTATTAAATAGACTTATTAAATAGGCGTATGAAATGGGCTCAATAAATAGGCTTATTAAATAGGCTCAATAAATAGGCGTATTAAATAGGCTCAATAAATAGGCTCATTAAATAGGCTCAATAAATAGGCTTATTAAATAGGCTCATTAAATAGGCTTATTAAAAAGGCTTATTAAATAGACTTATTAAATAGGCTCATTAAATACTTATTAAATAGGTTTATTAAATAGGCGTATTAAATAGGCTCATTAAATAGGCTTATTAAATAGGCTTATTAAATAGGCTTATTAAATAGACTTATTAAATAGCCTCATTAAATAGGCTTATTTTAGCAACTTATGCTTATTAAATAGCCTTATTATATAGGCTTATTTCAGCAACTTAGGCTTATTAAATAAGCTTATTTCAGCAACTTAGACTTATTAAATAGGCCTATTAAATAGGCTTATTAAATAGACTTATTAAATAGGCTCATTAAATACTTATTAAATAGGCTTATTAAATAGGCTTATTAAATAGACTTATTAAATAGGCGTATTAAATAGGCTTATTAAATAGGCTTATTAAATAGGCTTATTAAATAGGCTTATTAAATAGGCTTATTAAATAGGCTCAATAAATAGGCTTACTAAATAGGCTCAATAAATAGGCTTATTAAATAGGCTCAATAAATAGGCGTATTAAATAGGCTCAATAAATAGGCTTATTAAATAGGCTCATTAAATACTTATTAAATAAGCGTATTAAATAGACTTATTAAATAGACTTATTAAATAGGCTTATTAAATAGACGTTATTAAATAGGCTTATTAAAAAGGCTTATTAAATAGACTTAATAAATAGGCTCATTAAATACTTATTAAATAGGTTTATTAAATAGGCGTATTAAATAGGCTTATTAAATAGGCATATTAAATAGGCTTATTAAATAGGCTAATTAAATGGACTTATTAAATAGCCTCATTAAATAGGCTAATTTTAGCAACTTAGGCTTATTAAATAGGTTTATTTCAGCAACTTAGACTTATTAAATAGCCTTATTAAATAGGCTTATTTCAGCAACTTAGGCTTATTAAATAAGCTTATTTCAGCAACTTACGCTTATTAAATAGTCTTATTAAACAGGTTTATTTCAGCAACTTAGGCTTATTAAATAGCATTTTTAAATAGGTTTATTTCAGCAACTTAGACTTATTAAATATACCTTTTTAAATAGGCTTAGTTCAGAAACTTAGGCTTTTTAAATAGGCTTATTTCAGCAACTTAGGCTCATTAAATAGCCTTATTAAATAGGCTTATTTCAGCAACTTAGGCTTATTAAAAAGCCTTATTAAATAGGCTTATTTTATCAACTTAGACTTATTAAATCGACTTATTAAATAGACATTTCAGCAACTTAGGCTCATTAAATATGCTTATGAAATATGCTTATTTCTGCAACTTAGACTTATTAGATAGGCCTATTAAATAGGCTTATTTTAGCAACTTAGGCTTATTAAATATGCTTATTTCAGCAACTTAGGCGTATTAAATAGCATTATTAAATAGGTTTATTTCTGCAACTTAGACTTATTAAATAGCCTTATTAAACAGGTTTATTTCAGCAATTTAGGCTTATTAAATAGCATTTTTAATAGGTTTATTTCAGCAACTTAGACTTATTAAATAGACCTTTTTATATAGGCTTAGTTCAGCAACTTAGGCTTATTAAATAGGCTTATTTCAGCAACTTAGGTTCATTAAATAGCCTCATTAAATAGGCTTATTTCAGCAACTTAGGCTCATTAAATAGCCTTATTAAATAGGCTTATTTTAGCAACTTAGACTTATTAAATCGACTTATTAAATAGACATTTCAGCAACTTAGGCTCATTAAATAGGCTTATGAAATATGCTTATTTCTGCAACTTAGACTTATTAGATAGGCCTATTAAATAGGCTTATTTCAGCAACTTAGTCTTATTAAATAGGCTTATTTCAGCAACTTATACTTATTAAAAAGCCTTATTTCAGCAAATTAGGCTTATGAAATAGGCTTATTTCAGCAAATTAGGCTTATTAAACAGCCTTATTAAATAGGCTTATTTCAGCAACTTGGGCTTATTAAATAGGCTTATTTCAGCAACTTAGACTTATTAAATAGGCTTATTAAGTAGGCTTATTAAATAGACTTATTAAATAGGCGTATGAAATGGGCTCAATAAATAGGCTTACTAAATAGGCTCAATAAATAGGCTTATGAAATAGGCTCATTAAATACTTATTAAATAGGCGTATTAAATAGACTTATTAAATAGACTTATTAAATAGGCTAAAAAAATAGACTAGATTAAATAGGCTTATTAAAAAGGCTTATTAAATAGACTTAATAAATAGGCTCATTAAATACTTATTAAATAGGTTTATTAAATAGGCGTATTAAATAGGCTTATTAAATAGGCGTATTAAATAGCCTTATTAAATAGGCTTATTTCAGCAACTTAGGCTTAATAAATAAGCTTATTTCAGCAACTTACGCTTATTAAATAGCCTTATTAAACAGGTTTATTTCAGCAACTTAGGCTCATTAAATAGCCTTATTAAATAGGCTTATTTTATCAACTTAGACTTATTAAATCGACTTATTAAATAGACATTAAAGCAACTTAGGCTCATTAAATATGCTTATGAAATATGCTTATTTCTGCAACTTAGATTTATTAGATAGGCCTATTAAATAGGCTTATTTTAGCAACTTAGGCTTATTAAATATGCTTATTTCAGCAACTTAGGCGTATTAAATAGCTTTATTAAATAGGTTTATTTCTGCAACTTAGACTTATTAAATAGCCTTATTAAATAGGCTTATTTCAGCAACTTAGGCTTATTAAATAGGCTTATTTCAGCAACTTATGCTTATTAAATAGCCTTATTAAACAGGTTTTATTTCAGCAATTTAGGCTTATTAAATAGCATTTTAAATAGGTTTATTTCAGCAACTTAGACTTATTAAATAGACCTTTTTATATAGGCTTAGTTCAGCAATGTAGGCTTATTAAACAGGCTTATTTCAGCAACTTATGCTTATTAAATAGCCTTATTAATCAGGTTTATTTCAGCAACTTAGACTTATTAAATAGACCTTTTTAAATAGGCTTAGTTCAGAAACTTAGGCTTATTAAATAGGCTTATTTCAGCAACTTAGGTTCATTAAATAGCCTCATTAAATAGGCTTATTTCAGCAACTTAGCCTCATTAAATAGACTTATTAAATAGGCTTATTTTAGCAACTTAGACTTATTAAATCGACTTATTAAATAGACATTTCAGCAACTTAGGCTCATTAAATAGGCTTATGAAATATGCTTATTTCTGCAACTTAGACTTATTAGATAGGCCTATTAAATAGGCTTATTTCAGCAACTTAGGCTTATTAAATAGGCTTATTTCAGCAACTTAGACTTATTAAATAGCCTTATTTCAGCAACTTAGGCTTATTTAATAGGCTCATTTCAGCAACTTAGGCTTATTAAATAGCCTTAGTTCAGCAACTTAGACTTATTAAATAGGCTTATTCAGCAAATTAGGCGTATTAAATAGCCTTATTAAATAGGCTTATTTCAGCAACTTAGGCTTATTAAATAGACTTGTTTCAGCAACTTAGACTTATTAAAAAGGCTTATTTCAGCAACTTATGCTTATGAAATATGCTTTTCAGCAACTTAGGCTTATTAAATAGGCTTATTTCAGCAACTTAGACTTATTAAATAGGTCTATTAAATAGGCTTATTAAATAGACTGATTAAATAGGCTCATTAAATACTCATTAAATAGGCTTATTAAATAGGCTTATTAAATAGACTTATTAAATAGGCTCAATAAATAGGCTTATTAAATAGGCTTATTAAATAGGCTTATTAAATAGGCTCAATAAATAGGCTTATTAAATAGGCGTATTAAATAGGCTTATTAAATAGGCGTATTAAATAGGCTTATTAAATAGGCTTATTAAATGGACTTATTAAATAGCCTCATTAAATAGGCTTATTTTAGCAACTTAGGCTTATTAAATAGGTTTATTTCAGCAACTTAGACTTATTAAATAGCCTTATTAAATAGGCTTATTTCAGCAACTTAGGCTTATTAAATAGGCTTATTCCAGCAACTTGCGCTTATTAAAGAGCCTTATTAAACAGGTTTATTTCAGCAACTTAGGCTTATTAAATAGCATTTTCAAATAGGTTTATTTCAGCAACTTAGACTTATTAAATATACCTTTTTAAATAGGCTTAGTTCAGAAACTTAGGCTTTTTACATAGGCTTATTTCAGCAACTTAGGCTCATTAAATAGCCTTATTAAATAGCTTATTTCAGCAACTTAGGCTTATTAATTAGCCTTATTAAATAGGCTTATTTTAGCAACTTAGACTTATTAAATCGACTTATTAAATAGACATTTCAGCAACTTAGGCTCATTAAATATGCTTATGAAATATGCTTATTTCTGCAACTTAGACTTATTAGATAGGCCTATTAAATAGGCTTATTTCAGCAACTTAGGCTTATTAAATATGCTTATTTCAGCAACTTAGGCGTATTAAATAGCATTATTAAATAGGTTTATTTCTGCAACTTAGACTTATTAAATAGCCTTATTAAATAGTCTTATTTCAGCAACTTAGGCTTATTAAATAGGCTTATTTCAGCAACTTATGCTTATTAAATAGCCTTATTAAACAGGTTTATTTCAGCAATTAAGGCTTATTAAATAGCATTTTTAAATAGGTTTATTTCAGCAACTTAGACTTATTAAATATACCTTTTTATATAGGCTTAGTTCAGCAACGTAGGCTTATTAAATAGGCTTATTTCAGCAACTTATGCTTATTAAATAGCCTTATTAATAAGGTTTATTTCAGCAACTTAGGCGTATTAAATAACATTTTTAAATAGGTTTATTTCAGCAACTTAGACTTATTAAATAGACCTTTTTAAATAGGCTTAGTTCAGAAACTTCGGCTTATTAAATAGGCTTATTTCAGCAACTTAGGCTCATTAAATAGCCTCATTAAATAGGCTTATTTCAGCAACTTAGGCTTATTAAATAGCCTTATTAAATAGGCTTATTTTAGCAACTTAGACTTATTAAATCGACTTGTTAAATAGACATTTCAGCAACTTAGGCTCATTAAATAGGCTTATGAAATATGCTTATTTCTGCAACTTAGACTTATTAGATAGGCCTATTAAATAGGCTTATTTCAGCAACTTAGGCTTATTAAATAGGTTTATTTCAGCAACTTAGACTTATTAAATAGCCTTATTTCAGCAACTTAGGCTTATTAAATAGGCTCATTTCAGCAACTTAGGCTTATTAAATAGCCTTAGTTCAGCAACTTAGACTTATTAAATAGGCTTATTCAGCAACTTAGGCTTATTAAATAGCCTTATTAAATAGGCTTATTTCAGCAACTTAGGCTTATTAAATAGGTTTATTTCAGCAACTTAGACTTATTAAAAAGGCTTATTTCAGCAACTTAGGCTTATGAAATAGGCTTTTCAGCAACTTAGGCTTATTAAATAGGCTTATTTCAGTAACTTAGACTTATTAAATAGGCCTATTAAATAGGCTTATTAAATAGACTGATTAAATAGGCTCATCAAATACTCATTAAATAGGCTTATTAAATAAGCTTATTAAATAGACTTATTAAATAGGCTCAATAAATAGGCTTATTAAATAGGCTTATTAAACAGGCTTATTAAATAGGCTCAATAAATAGGCTTATTAAATAGGCTTATTAAATAGGCTTATTAAATAGGATTATTAAATAGACTTATTAAATAGGCGTATTAAATAGGCTTATTAAATAGACTTATTAAATAGCCCCATTAAATAGGCTTATTAAATGGACTTATTAAATAGCCTCATTAAATAGGCTTATTTTAGCAACTTAGGCTTATTAAATAGGTTTATTTCAGCAACTTAGACTTATTAAATAGCCTTATTAAATAGGCTTATTTCAGCAACTTAGGCTTATTAAATAGGCTTATTCCAGCAACTTGCGCTTATTAAAGAGCCTTATTAAACAGGTTTATTTCAGCAACTTAGGCTTATTAAATAGCATTTTTAAATAGGTTTATTTCAGCAACTTAGACTTATTAAATATACCTTTTTAAATAGGCTTAGTTCAGAAACTTAGGCTTTTTACATAGGCTTATTTCAGCAACTTAGGCTCATTAAATAGCCTTATTAAATAGCTTATTTCAGCAACTTAGACTTATTAAATCGACTTATTAAATAGACATTTCAGCAACTTAGGCTCATTAAATATGCTTATGAAATATGCTTATTTCTGCAACTTAGACTTATTAGATAGGCCTATTAAATAGGCTTATTTCAGCAACTTAGGCTTATTAAATATGCTTATTTCAGCAACTTAGGCGTATTAAATAGCATTATTAAATAGATTTATTTCTGCAACTTAGACTTATTAAATAGCCTTATTAAATAGGCTTATTTCAGCAACTTAGGCTTATTAAATAGGCTTATTTCAGCAACTTATGCTTATTAAATAGCCTTATTAAACAGGTTTATTTCAGCAATTAAGGCTTATTAAATAGCATTTTTAAATAGGTTTATTTCAGCAACTTAGACTTATTAAATATACCTTTTTATATAGGCTTAGTTCAGCAACGTAGGCTTATTAAATAGGCTTATTTCAGCAACTTATGCTTATTAAATAGCCTTATTAATCAGGTTTATTTCAGCAACTTAGGCGTATTAAATAACATTTTTAAATAGGTTTATTTCAGCAACTTAGACTTATTAAATAGACCTTTTTAAATAGGCTTAGTTCAGAAACTTCGGCTTATTAAATAGGCTTATTTCAGCAACTTAGGCTCATTAAATAGCCTCATTAAATAGGCTTATTTCAGCAACTTAGGCTTATTAAATAGCCTTATTAAATAGGCTTATTTTAGCAACTTAGACTTATTAAATCGACTTGTTAAATAGACATTTCAGCAACTTAGGCTCATTAAATAGGCTTATGAAATATGCTTATTTCTGCAACTTAGACTTATTAGATAGGCCTATTAAATAGGCTTATTTCAGCAACTTAGGCTTATTAAATAGGTTTATTTCAGCAACTTAGACTTATTAAATAGCCTTATTTCAGCAACTTAGGCTTATTAAATAGGCTCATTTCAGCAACTTAGGCTTATTAAATAGCCTTAGTTCAGCAACTTAGACTTATTAAATAGGCTTATTCAGCAACTTAGGCTTATTAAATAGCCTTATTAAATAGCCTTATTTCAGCAACTTAGGCTTATTAAATAGGCTCATTTCAGCAACTTAGGCTTATTAAATAGCCTTAGTTCAGCAACTTAGACTTATTAAATAGGCTTATTCAGCAACTTAGGCTTATTAAATAGCCTTATTAAATAGGCTTATTTCAGCAACTTAGGGTTATTAAATAGGTTTATTTCAGCAACTTAGACTTATTAAAAAGGCTTATTTCAGCAACTTAGGCTTATGAAATAGGCTTTTCAGCAACTTAGGCTTATTAAATAGGCTTATTTCAGTAACTTAGACTTATTAAATAGGCCTATTAAATAGGCTTATTAAATAGACTGATTAAATAGGCTCATCAAATACTCATTAAATAGGCTTATTAAATAGGCTTATTAAATAGACTTATTAAATAGGCTCAATAAATAGGCTTATTAAATAGGCTTATTAAACAGGCTTATTAAATAGGCTCAATAAATAGGCTTATTAAATAGGCTTATTAAATAGGCTTATTAAATAGGCTTATTAAATAGACTTATTAAATAGGCGTATTAAATAGGCTTATTAAATAGACTTATTAAATAGCCCCATTAAATAGGCTTATTTGAGCAACTTAGGCTTTTTAAATAGGTTTATTTCAGCAACTTAGACTTATTAAATAGCCTTATTAAATAGGTTTATTTCAGCAACTTAGCCTTATTAAATAGGCTTATTTCAGCAACTTATGCTTATTAAATAGCCTTATTAAACAGGTTTATTTCAGTAAACTTAGGCTTATTAAGTAGCATTTTTAAATAGGTTTATTTCAGCAACTTAGACTTATTAAATATACCTTTTTAAATAGGCTTAGTTCAGAAACTTCGGCTTATTAAATAGGCTTATTTCAGCAACTTAGGCTCATTAAATAGCCTTATTAAATAGGCTTATTTCAGCAACTTAGGCGTATTAAATAGCCTTATTAAATAGGCTTATTTTAGCAACTTAGACTTATTAAATCGACATTAAATAGACATTTCAGCAACTTAGGCTCATTAAATAGGCTTATGAAATATGCTTATTTCTGCAACTTAGACTTATTAGATAGGCCTATTAAATAGGCTTATTTTAGCAACTTAGGCTTATTAAATATGCTTATTTCAGCAACTTAGGCGTATTAAATAGCATTATTAAATAGGTTTATTTCTGCAACTTAGACTTATTAAATAGCCTTATTAAATAGGCTTATTTCAGCAACTTAGGTTTATTAAATAGGCTTATTTCAGCAACTTAGACTTATGAAATAGGCTTATTCAGCAACTTAGGCTTATTAAATAGGCTTATTTCAGCAACGTAGACTTATTAAATATATCCTATTAAATAGGCTTATTAAATAGACTGATTAAATAGGCTCAATAAATACTTATTAAATAGGCTTATTAAATAGGCTTATTAAATAGATTTATTAAATAGGATCAATCAATAGGCTTATTAAATAGACTTATTAAATAGGCTTATTAAATAGGCTCAATAAATAGGCTCATTAAATAGGCTTATTAAATAGGCTTATTAAATAGGCGTATTAAATAGGCTTATTAAATAGACTTATTAAAAAGCCTAATTAAATAGGCTTATTTTAGCAATTTAGGCTTTTTAAATAGGTTTATTTCAGCAACTTAGACTTATTAAATAGCCTTATTAAATAGGCTTATTTCAGCAACTTAGGCTTATTAAATAGGCTTATTAAATAGGCTTAATAAATAGGCTTATTAAATAGGCTCAATAAAAAGGCTTAATAAATAGGCTCATTGAATACTCTTTAAATAGGCTTATTAAATAGACTTATTAAATAGACTTATTAAATAGGCTTATTAAATAGGCTTATTAAATAGGCTTATTAAATAGGCTTATTAAATAGACTTATTAAATAGCCTCATTAAATAGGCTTATTTCAGCAACTTAGACTTATTAAATAGCCTTATTTCAGCAACTTAGACTTATTAAATAGGCTTATTTCAGCAACTTACGCTGATTAAATAGGCTCATTTCAGCAACTTAGACTTATTAAATAGCCTTATTTCAGCAACTTATGCTTATTAAATATACTTATTTAAACAACTTAGGCTTATTAAATAGGCTTATTTCAGCAACTTAGACTTATTAAATAGCCTTATTTCAGCAACTTAGGTGTATTAGATAGGCTTATCTCAGCAACTTAGGTTTATTAAATAGCGTTATTTCAGCAACTTAGACTTATTAAATAGGCTTATTTCAGCAACTTAGGCTTATTAATTAGGCTTATTCAGCAAATTAGGCTTATTAAATAGGCTTATTAAATAGGCTTATTTCAGCAACGTAGGCTTATTAAATAGGCTTATTCAGCAACTTAGGCTTATTAAATAGGCTCAATAAATAGGCTTATTAAATATGCTCATTAAATATGCTTAATAAATAGGCTTATCAACTAGGCTTATTAAATAGGCTCATTAAATAGGCTTATTAAATAGACTTATTAAATAGGCTTATTAAATAGGCTTATTAAATAGGCTTATTAAATAGGCTCATTAAATACTTATTAAATAGGCGTATTAAATAGACTTATTAAATAGACTTATTAAATAGGCATATTAAATAGGCTTATTAAATAGGCTTATTAAATAGGCTTATTAAATAGACGTATTAAATAGCCTCATTAAATAGTCTTATTTTAGCAAGATAGGCTCATTAAATAGGCTTATTTCAGCAACTTAGACTTATTAAATAGCCTTATTTCAGCAACTTAGGCTTATTAAAAAGGCTCATTTCAGCAACTTAGGCTTATTAAATAGCCTTATTTCAGCAACTTAGACTTATTAAATAGGCTTATTCAGCAACTTAGGCTCATCAAATAGCCTTATTAAATAGACTTATTTTAGCAGCTTAGGCTTATTAAATAGGCTTATTTCAGCAACTTAGACTTATTAAAAAGCCTTATTTCAGCAACTTAGTCTTATGAAATAGGCTTATTTCAGCAACTTAGGCTTATTAAATAGCCTTAGTTCAGCAACTTAGACTTATTAAATAGGCTTATTCAGCAACTTAGGCTTATTAAATAGCCTTATTAAATAGGCTTATTTCAGCAACTTAGGCTTATTAAATAGGTTTATTTCAGCAACTTAGACTTATTAAAAAGGCTTATTTCAGCAACTTAGGCTTATGAAATAGGCTTTTCAGCAACTTAGGCTTATTAAATAGGCCTATTTCAGTAACTTAGACTTATTAAATAGGCCTATTAAATAGGCTTATTAAATAGACTGATTAAATAGGCTCATCAAATACTCATTAAATAGGCTTATTAAATAGGCTTATTAAATAGACTTATTAAATAGGCTCAATAAATAGGCTTATTAAATAGGCTTATTAAACAGGCTTATTAAATAGGCTCAATAAATAGGCTTATTAAATAGGCTTATTAAATAGGCTTATTAAATAGGCTTATTAAATAGACTTATTAAATAGGCGTATTAAATAGGCTTATTAAATAGACTTATTAAATAGCCCCATTAAATAGGCTTATTTGAGCAACTTAGGCTTTTTAAATAGGTTTATTTCAGCAACTTAGACTTATTAAATATACCGTTTTAAATAGGCTTAGTTCAGAAACTTCGGCTTATTAAATAGGCTTATTTCAGCAACTTAGGCTCATTAAATAGCCTTATTAAATAGGCTTATTTCAGCAACTTAGGCTTATTAAATAGCCTTATTAAATAGGCTTATTTTAGCAACTTAGACTTATTAAATCGACATTAAATAGACATTTCAGCAACTTAGGCTCATTAAATAGGCTTATGAAATATGCTTATTTCTGCAACTTAGACTTATTAGATAGGCCTATTAAATAGGCTTATTTTAGCAACGTAGGCATATTAAATATGCTTATTTCAGCAACTTAGGCGTATTAAATAGCATTATTAAATAGGTTTATTTCTGCAACTTAGACTTATTAAATAGCCTTATTAAATAGGCTTATTTCAGCAACTTAGGTTTATTAAATAGGCTTATTTCAGCAACTTAGACTTATGAAATAGGCTTATTCAGCAACTTAGGCTTATTAAATAGGCTTATTTCAGCAACGTAGACTTATTAAATATATCCTATTAAATAGGCTTATTAAATAGACTGATTAAATAGGCTCAATAAATACTTATTAAATAGGCTTATTAAATAGGCTTATTAAATAGACTTATTAAATAGGATCAATCAATAGGCTTATTAAATAGACTTATTAAATAGGCTTATTAAATAGGCTCAATAAATAGGCTCATTAAATAGGCTTATTAAATAGGCTTATTAAATAGGCTTATTAAATAGGCGTATTAAATAGGCTTATTAAATAGACTTATTAAAAAGCCTAATTAAATAGGCTTATTTTAGCAATTTAGGCTTTTTAAATAGGTTCATTTCAGCAACTTAGACTTATTAAATAGCCTTATTAAATAGGCTTATTTCAGCAACTTAGGCTTATTAAATAGGCTTATTAAATAGGCTTAATAAATAGGCTTATTAAATAGGCTCAATAAAAAGGCTTAATAAATAGGCTCATTGAATACTCTTTAAATAGGCTTATTAAATAGACTTATTAAATAGACTTATTAAATAGGCTTATTAAATAGGCTTATTAAATAGGCTTATTAAATAGGCTTATTAAGAAGACTTATTAAATAGCCTCATTAAATAGGCTTATTTCAGCAACTTAGACTTATTAAATAGCCTTATTTCAGCAACTTAGGCTTATTAAATAGGCTCATTTCAGCAACTTAAGCTTATTAAATAGCCTTATTTCAGCAACTTAGACTTATTAAATAGGCTTATTTCAGCAACTTACGCTGATTAAATAGGCTCATTTCAGCAACTTAGACTTATTAAATAGCCTTATTTCAGCAACTTATGCTTATTAAATATACTTATTTAAACAACTTAGGCTTATTAAATAGGCTTATTTCAGCAACTTAGACTTATTAAATAGCCTTATTTCAGCAACTTAGGCGTATTAGATAGGCTTATCTCAGCAACTTAGGCTTATTAAATAGCGTTATTTCAGCAACTTAGACTTATTAAATAGGCTTATTTCAGCAACTTAGGCTTATTAATTAGGCTTATTCAGCAAATTAGGCTTATTAAATAGGCTTATTAAATAGGCTTATTTCAGCAACGTAGGCTTATTAAATAGGCTTATTCAGCAACTTAGGCTTATTAAATAGGCTCAATAAATAGGCTTATTAAATATGCTCATTAAATATGCTTAATAAATAGGCTTATCAACTAGGCTTATTAAATAGGCTCATTAAATAGGCTTATTAAATAGACTTATTAAATAGGCTTATTAAATAGGCTTATTAAATAGGCTTAATAAATAGGCTCATTAAATAGGCTCAATAAATAGGCTTATTAAATAGGCTCATTAAATACTTATTAAATAGGCGTATTAAATAGACTTATTAAATAGACTTATTAAATAGGCATATTAAATAGGCTTATTAAATAGGCTTATTTAATAGGCTTATTAAATAGACGTATTAAATAGCCTCATTAAATAGTCTTATTTTAGCAACATAGGCTCATTAAATAGGCTTATTTCAGCAACTTAGACTTATTAAATAGCCTTATTTCAGCAACTTAGGCTTATTAAAAAGGCTCATTTCAGCAACTTAGGCTTATTAAATAGCCTTATTTCAGCAACTTAGACTTATTAAATAGGCTTATTCAGCAACTTAGGCTTATCAAATAGCCTTATTAAATAGACTTATTTTAGCAGCTTAGGCTTATTAAATAGGCTTATTTCAGCAACTTAGACTTATTAAAAAGCCTTATTTCAGCAACTTAGTCTTATGAAATAGGCTTATTTCAGCAACTTAGGCTTATTAAATAGCCTTAGTTCAGCAACTTAGACTTATTAAATAGGCTTATTCAGCAACTTAGGCTTATTAAATAGCCTTATTAAATAGGCTTATTTCAGCAACTTAGGCTTATTAAATAGGTTTATTTCAGCAACTTAGACTTATTAAAAAGGCTTATTTCAGCAACTTAGGCTTATGAAATAGGCTTTTCAGCAACTTAGGCTTATTAAATAGGCTTATTTCAGTAACTTAGACTTATTAAATAGGCCTATTAAATAGGCTTATTAAATAGACTGATTAAATAGGCTCATCAAATACTCATTAAATAGGCTTATTAAATAGACTTATTAAATAGGCTCAATAAATAGGCTTATTAAATAGGCTTATTAAACAGGCTTATTAAATAGGCTCAATAAATAGGCTTATTAAATAGGCTTATTAAATAGGCTTATTAAATAGGCTTATTAAATAGACTTATTAAATAGGCTTATTAAATAGGCTCAATAAATAGGCTTATTAAATAGGCTCATTAAATACTTATTAAATAGGCTTATTAAACAGGCTTATTAAATAGACTTATTAAATAGGCTCAATAAATAGGCTTATTAAATAGGCTCATTAAATCGGCTTAATAAATAGGCTTATTAAATAGGTTTATTAAATTGGCTTATTAAATAGGCTTATTAAATAAGCTCAATAAATAGGCTTATTAAATAGGCTCATTAAATATGCTTAATAAATAGGCTTATTAAATAGGCTTATTAAATAGGTTTATTAAATTGGCTTATTAAATAGGCTTATTAAATAGGCTCAATAAATAGGCTTAATAAATAGGCTCATTGAATACTCTTTAAATAGGCTTATTAAATAGACTTATTAAATAGATTTATTAAATAGGCTTATTAAATAGGCTTATTAAATAGGCTTATTAAATTGGCTTATTAAATAGACTTATTAAATAGCCTCATTAAATAGGCTTATTTTAGCAACTTAGGCTTATTAAATAGGCTTATTTCAGCAACTTAGACTTATTAAATAGCCTTATTTCAGCAATTTAGGATTATTAAATAGGCTCATTTCAGCAACTTAAGCTTATTAAATAGCCTTATTTCAGCAACTTAGACTTATTAAATAGGCTTATTTCAGCAACTTAGGCTTATTAAGTAGGCTTATTTCAGCAACTTAGACTTATTAAATAGGCTTATTTCAGCAACTTAGGCTTATTAAATAGCCTTATTAAATAGGCTTATTTCAGCAACTTGGGCTTATTAAAATAGGCTTATTTCAGCAACTTACGCTGATTAAATAGGCTCATTTCAGCAACTTAGACTTATTAAATGGCCTTATTTCAGCAACTTAGACTTATTAAATAGGCTTATTTCAGCAACTTATGCTTATTAAATATGCTTATTTCAGCAACATAGGCTTATTAAATAGGCTTATTTCAGCAACTTAGACTTATTAAATAGCCTTATTTCAGCAACTTAGGCTTATTAAATAGGCTTATTTCAGCAATTTAGGCTTATTAAATAGCGTTATTTCAGCAACTTAGACTTATTAAATAGGCTTATTTCAGCAACTTAGGCTTATTAAATAGGCTTATTCAGCAACTTAGGCTTATTAAATAGGCTTATTAAATAGGCTTATTTCAGCAACTCAGGCTTATTAAATAGGCTTATTCAGCAACTTAGGCTTATTAAATAGGCTCATTAAATACTTATTAAATAGGCTTATTAAACAGGCTTATTAAATAGACTTATTAAATAGGCTCAATAAATAGGCTTATTAAATAGGCTCATTAAATATGCTTAATAAATAGGCTTATTAAATAGGCTTATTAAATAGGCTTATTTCAGCAACTTAGACTTATTAAATAGGCTTATTCAACAACTTAGGCTTGTTAAATAGGCTTATTAAATAGGCTTATTTCAGCAACTAAGGCTTATTAAATAGGCTTATTCAGCAACTTAGGCTTATTAAATAGGCTCATTAAATACTTATTAAATAGGCTTATTAAACAGGCTTATTAAATAGACTTATTAAATAGGCTCAATAAATAGGCTTATTAAATAGGCTCATTAAATATGCTTAATAAATAGGCTAATTAAATAGGCTTATTAAATAGGCTTCTTAAATAGGCTTATTAAATAGACTTATTAAATAGGCTTATTAAATAGGCTTATTAAATAGGCTTATTAAATAGACTTATTAAATAGCCTCATTAAATAGGCTTATTTTAGCAACTTAGGCTTATTAAATAGGCTTATTTCAGCAACTTAGACTTATTAAATAGCCTTATTTCAGCAACTTAGGCTTATAAAAAAGGCTCATTTCAGCAACTTAGGCTTATTAAATAGCCTTATTTCACCAACGTAGACTTATTAAATAGGCTTATTCAGCAACTTAGGCTTATTAAATAGCCTTATTAAATAGGCTTATTTCAGCAACTTAGGCTTATTAAATATGCTTATTTCAGCAACTTAGACTTATTAAATAGGCTTATTTCAGCAACTTAGACTTATTAAATAGCCTTATTTCAGCAACTTAGGCTTATAAAAAAGGCTCATTTCAGCAACTTAGGCTTATTAAATAGCCTTATTTCACCAACGTAGACTTATTAAATAGGCTTATTCAGCAACTTAGGCTTATTAAATAGCCTTATTAAATAGGCTTATTTCAGCAACTTAGGCTTATTAAATATGCTTATTTCAGCAACTTAGACTTATTAAATAGGCTTATTTCAGCAACTTAGGCTTATTAAATAGCCTTATTAAATAGGCTTATTTCAGCAACTTGGGCTTATTAAATAGGCGTATTTCAGCAACTTACGCTGATTTAATAGGCTCATTTCAGCAACTTAGACTTATTAAATGGCCTTATTTCAGCAACTTAGACTTATTAAATAGGCTTATTTCAGCAACTTATGCTTATTAAATATACTTATTTCAGCAACATAGGCTTATTAAATAGGCTTATTTCAGCAACTTAGACTTATTAAATAGCCATATTTCAGCAACTTAGGCTTATTAAATAGGCTTATTTCAGCAACTTAGGCTTATTAAATAGCGTTATTTCAGCAACTTAGACTTATTAAATAGGCTTATTTCAGCAACTTAGGCTTATTAAATAGGCTTATTCAGCAACTTAGGCTTATTAAATAGGCTTATTAAATAGGCTTATTTCAACAACTCAGGCTTATTAAATAGGCTTATTCAGCAACTTAGGCTTATTAAATAGGCTCATTAAATACTTATTAAATAGGCTTATTAAACAGGCTTATTAAATAGACTCATTAAATAGGCTCAATAAATAGGCTTATTAAATAGGCTCATTAAATATGCTTATTAAATAGACTTATTAAATAGCCTCATTAAATAGGCTTATTTTAGCAACTTAGGCTTAATAAAATAGGCTTATTCAGCAACTTAGGCTTATTAAATAGGCTTATTCCATCAACTTAGACTTATTAAATAGCCTTATTTCATCAACTTACGCTTATTAAATAGGCTTATTTCAGCAACTTAGGCTTATTAAATAGCCTTATTAAATAGGCTTATTTCAGCAACTTGGGCTTATTAAATAGGCTTATTTCAGCAACTTAGGCTTAATAAAAATAGACTTATTCAGCAACTTAGGCTTATTAAATAGGCTTATTAAATAGCCTTATTTCAGCAACTTAGGCTTATTAAAAAGGCTCATTTCAGCAACTTAGGCTTATTAAATAGCCTTATTTCAGCAACATAGACTTATTAAATAGGCTTATTCAGCAACTTAGGCTTATTAAATAGCCTTATTAAATAGGCATATTTTAGCAACTTAGGCTTATTAAATAGGCTTATTTCAGCAAATTAGACTTATTAAAAAGCCTTATTTCAGCAACTTAGGCTTATTAAATATGCTTATTTCAGCAACTTAGGCTTATTAAATAGGCTTATTTCAGCAACTTATGCTTATTAAATAGCCTTATTAAACAGGTTTATTTCAGCAAATTAGGCTTATTAAATAGCATTTTTAAATAGGTTTATTTCAGCAACTTAGACTTATTAAATATACCTTTTTATATAGGCTTAGTTCAGCAACGTAGGCTTATTAAATAGGCTTATTTCAGCAACTTATGCTTATTAAATAGCCTTATTAATCAGGTTTATTTCAGCAACTTATGCGCATTAAATAGCATTTTTAAATAGGTTTATTTCAGCAACTTAGACTTATTAAATAGACCTTTTTAAATAGGCTTAGTTCAGAAACTTAGGCTTATTAAATAGGCTTATTTCAGCAACTTAGGCTCATTAAATAGGCTTATTTCACCAACTTAGGTTTATTAAATAGCCTTATTAAATAGGCTTATTTTAGCAACTTAGACTTATTAAATCGACTAATTAAATAGACATTTCAGCAAATTAGGCTCATTAAATAGGCTTATGAAATATGCTTATTTCTGCAACTTAGACGTATTAAATAGGTCTATTAAATAGGCTTATTTCAGCAACTTAGGCTTATTAAATAGGCTTATTCCAGTAACTTAGACTTATTAAATAGCCTTATTTCATCAACTTACGCTTATTAAATAGGCTTATTTCAGCAACTTAGACTTATTAAATATGCTTATTTCAGCAACATAGGCTTATTAAATAGGCTTATTTCAGCAACTTAGACTTATTAAATAGCCTTATTTCAGCAACTTAGGCTTATTAAATAGGCTTATTTCAGCAATTTAGGCTTATTAAATAGCGTTATTTCAGCAACTTAGACTTATTAAATAGGCTTATTTCAGCAACTTAGGCTTATTAAATAGGCTTATTCAGCAACTTAGGCTTATTAAATAGGCTTATTAAATAGGCTTATTTCAGCAACTCAGGCTTATTAAATAGGCTTATTCAGCAACTTAGGCTTATTAAATAGGCTCATTAAATACTTATTAAATAGGCTTATTTAAACAGGCTTATTAAATAGACTTATTAAATAGGCTCAATAAATAGGCTTATTAAATAGGCTCATTAAATATGCTTAATAAATAGGCTTATTAAATAGGCTTATTAAATAGGCTTATTTCAGCAACTTAGACTTATTAAATAGGCTTATTCAGCAACTTAGGCTTATTAAATAGCCTTATTTCAGCAACTTAGGCTTATTAAATAGGCTCATTTCAGCAACTTAAGCTTATTAAATAGCCTTATTTCAGCAACTTAGACTTATTAAATAGGCTTATTTCAGCAACTTACGCTGATTAAATAGGCTCATTTCAGCAACTTAGACTTATTAAATAGCCTTATTTCAGCAACTTATGCTTATTAAATATACTTATTTAAACAACTTAGGCTTATTAAATAGGCTTATTTCAGCAACTTAGACTTATTAAATAGCCTTATTTCAGCAACTTAGGCGTATTAGATAGGCTTATCTCAGCAACTTAGGTTTATTAAATAGCGTTATTTCAGCAACTTAGACTTATTAAATAGGCTTATTTCAGCAACTTAGGCTTATTAATTAGGCTTATTCAGCAAATTAGGCTTATTAAATAGGCTTATTAAATAGGCTTATTTCAGCAACGTAGGCTTATTAAATAGGCTTATTCAGCAACTTAGGCTTATTAAATAGGCTCAATAAATAGGCTTATTAAATATGCTCATTAAATATGCTTAATAAATAGGCTTATCAACTAGGCTTATTAAATAGGCTCATTAAATAGGCTTATTAAATAGACTTATTAAATAGGCTTATTAAATAGGCTTATTAAATAGGCTTAATAAATAGGCTTATTAAATAGGCTCAATAAATAGGCTTATTAAATAGGCTCATTAAATACTTATTAAATAGGCGTATTAAATAGACTTATTAAATAGACTTATTAAATAGGCATATTAAATAGGCTTATTAAATAGGCTTATTAAATAGGCTTATTAAATAGACGTATTAAATAGCCTCATTAAATAGTCTTATTTTAGCAACATAGGCTCATTAAATAGGCTTATTTCAGCAACTTAGACTTATTAAATAGCCTTATTTCAGCAACTTAGGCTTATTAAAAAGGCTCATTTCAGCAACTTAGGCTTATTAAATAGCCTTATTTCAGCAACTTAGACTTATTAAATAGGCTTATTCAGCAACTTAGGCTTATCAAATAGCCTTATTAAATAGACTTATTTTAGCAGCTTAGGCTTATTAAATAGGCTTATTTCAGCAACTTAGACTTATTAAATAGGCTTATTTCAGCAACTTAGGCTTATTAAATAGCCTTATTAAATAGGCTTATTTCAGCAACTTGGGCTTATTAAAATAGGCTTATTTCAGCAACTTACGCTGATTAAATAGGCTCATTTCAGCAACTTAGACTTATTAAATGGCCTTATTTCAGCAACTTAGACTTATTAAATAGGCTTATTTCAGCAACTTATGCTTATTAAATATGCTTATTTCAGCAACATAGGCTTATTAAATAGGCTTATTTCAGCAACTTAGACTTATTAAATAGCCTTATTTCAGCAACTTAGGCTTATTAAATAGGCTTATTTCAGCAATTTAGGCTTATTAAATAGCGTTATTTCAGCAACTTAGACTTATTAAATAGGCTTATTTCAGCAACTTAGGCTTATTAAATAGGCTTATTCAGCAACTTAGGCTTATTAAATAGGCTTATTAAATAGGCTTATTTCAGCAACTCAGGCTTATTAAATAGGCTTATTCAGCAACTTAGGCTTATTAAATAGGCTCATTAAATACTTATTAAATAGGCTTATTAAACAGGCTTATTAAATAGACTTATTAAATAGGCTCAATAAATAGGCTTATTAAATAGGCTCATTAAATATGCTTAATAAATAGGCTTATTAAATAGGCTTATTAAATAGGCTTATTTCAGCAACTTAGACTTATTAAATAGGCTTATTCAACAACTTAGGCTTGTTAAATAGGCTTATTAAATAGGCTTATTTCAGCAACTAAGGCTTATTAAATAGGCTTATTCAGCAACTTAGGCTTATTAAATAGGCTCATTAAATACTTATTAAATAGGCTTATTAAACAGGCTTATTAAATAGACTTATTAAATAGGCTCAATAAATAGGCTTATTAAATAGGCTCATTAAATATGCTTAATAAATAGGCTAATTAAATAGGCTTATTAAATAGGCTTCTTAAATAGGCTTATTAAATAGACTTATTAAATAGGCTTATTAAATAGGCTTATTAAATAGGCTTATTAAATAGACTTATTAAATAGCCTCATTAAATAGGCTTATTTTAGCAACTTAGGCTTATTAAATAGGCTTATTAAATAGGCTTAATAAATAGGCTTATTAAATAGGCTCAATAAAAAGGCTTAATAAATAGGCTCATTGAATACTCTTTAAATAGGCTTATTAAATAGACTTATTAAATAGACTTATTAAATAGGCTTATTAAATAGGCTTATTAAATAGGCTTATTAAATAGGCTTATTAAGAAGACTTATTAAATAGCCTCATTAAATAGGCTTATTTCAGCAACTTAGACTTATTAAATAGCCTTATTTCAGCAACTTAGGCTTATTAAATAGGCTCATTTCAGCAACTTAAGCTTATTAAATAGCCTTATTTCAGCAACTTAGACTTATTAAATAGGCTTATTTCAGCAACTTACGCTGATTAAATAGGCTCATTTCAGCAACTTAGACTTATTAAATAGCCTTATTTCAGCAACTTATGCTTATTAAATATACTTATTTAAACAACTTAGGCTTATTAAATAGGCTTATTTCAGCAACTTAGACTTATTAAATAGCCTTATTTCAGCAACTTAGGCGTATTAGATAGGCTTATCTCAGCAACTTAGGCTTATTAAATAGCGTTATTTCAGCAACTTAGACTTATTAAATAGGCTTATTTCAGCAACTTAGGCTTATTAATTAGGCTTATTCAGCAAATTAGGCTTATTAAATAGGCTTATTAAATAGGCTTATTTCAGCAACGTAGGCTTATTAAATAGGCTTATTCAGCAACTTAGGCTTATTAAATAGGCTCAATAAATAGGCTTATTAAATATGCTCATTAAATATGCTTAATAAATAGGCTTATCAACTAGGCTTATTAAATAGGCTCATTAAATAGGCTTATTAAATAGACTTATTAAATAGGCTTATTAAATAGGCTTATTAAATAGGCTTAATAAATAGGCTCATTAAATAGGCTCAATAAATAGGCTTATTAAATAGGCTCATTAAATACTTATTAAATAGGCGTATTAAATAGACTTATTAAATAGACTTATTAAATAGGCATATTAAATAGGCTTATTAAATAGGCTTATTAAATAGGCTTATTAAATAGACGTATTAAATAGCCTCATTAAATAGTCTTATTTTAGCAACATAGGCTCATTAAATAGGCTTATTTCAGCAACTTAGACTTATTAAATAGCCTTATTTCAGCAACTTAGGCTTATTAAAAAGGCTCATTTCAGCAACTTAGGCTTATTAAATAGCCTTATTTCAGCAACTTAGACTTATTAAATAGGCTTATTCAGCAACTTAGGCTTATCAAATAGCCTTATTAAATAGACTTATTTTAGCAGCTTAGGCTTATTAAATAGGCTTATTTCAGCAACTTAGACTTATTAAAAAGCCTTATTTCAGCAACTTAGTCTTATGAAATAGGCTTATTTCAGCAACTTAGGCTTATTAAATAGCCTTAGTTCAGCAACTTAGACTTATTAAATAGGCTTATTCAGCAACTTAGGCTTATTAAATAGCCTTATTAAATAGGCTTATTTCAGCAACTTAGGCTTATTAAATAGGTTTATTTCAGCAACTTAGACTTATTAAAAAGGCTTATTTCAGCAACTTAGGCTTATGAAATAGGCTTTTCAGCAACTTAGGCTTATTAAATAGGCTTATTTCAGTAACTTAGACTTATTAAATAGGCCTATTAAATAGGCTTATTAAATAGACTGATTAAATAGGCTCATCAAATACTCATTAAATAGGCTTATTAAATAGACTTATTAAATAGGCTCAATAAATAGGCTTATTAAATAGGCTTATTAAACAGGCTTATTAAATAGGCTCAATAAATAGGCTTATTAAATAGGCTTATTAAATAGGCTTATTAAATAGGCTTATTAAATAGACTTATTAAATAGGCTTATTAAATAGGCTCAATAAATAGGCTTATTAAATAGGCTCATTAAATACTTATTAAATAGGCTTATTAAACAGGCTTATTAAATAGACTTATTAAATAGGCTCAATAAATAGGCTTATTAAATAGGCTCATTAAATCGGCTTAATAAATAGGCTTATTAAATAGGTTTATTAAATTGGCTTATTAAATAGGCTTATTAAATAAGCTCAATAAATAGGCTTATTAAATAGGCTCATTAAATATGCTTAATAAATAGGCTTATTAAATAGGCTTATTAAATAGGTTTATTAAATTGGCTTATTAAATAGGCTTATTAAATAGGCTCAATAAATAGGCTTAATAAATAGGCTCATTGAATACTCTTTAAATAGGCTTATTAAATAGACTTATTAAATAGATTTATTAAATAGGCTTATTAAATAGGCTTATTAAATAGGCTTATTAAATTGGCTTATTAAATAGACTTATTAAATAGCCTCATTAAATAGGCTTATTTTAGCAACTTAGGCTTATTAAATAGGCTTATTTCAGCAACTTAGACTTATTAAATAGCCTTATTTCAGCAATTTAGGATTATTAAATAGGCTCATTTCAGCAACTTAAGCTTATTAAATAGCCTTATTTCAGCAACTTAGACTTATTAAATAGGCTTATTTCAGCAACTTAGGCTTATTAAGTAGGCTTATTTCAGCAACTTAGACTTATTAAATAGGCTTATTTCAGCAACTTAGGCTTATTAAATAGCCTTATTAAATAGGCTTATTTCAGCAACTTGGGCTTATTAAAATAGGCTTATTTCAGCAACTTACGCTGATTAAATAGGCTCATTTCAGCAACTTAGACTTATTAAATGGCCTTATTTCAGCAACTTAGACTTATTAAATAGGCTTATTTCAGCAACTTATGCTTATTAAATATGCTTATTTCAGCAACATAGGCTTATTAAATAGGCTTATTTCAGCAACTTAGACTTATTAAATAGCCTTATTTCAGCAACTTAGGCTTATTAAATAGGCTTATTTCAGCAATTTAGGCTTATTAAATAGCGTTATTTCAGCAACTTAGACTTATTAAATAGGCTTATTTCAGCAACTTAGGCTTATTAAATAGGCTTATTCAGCAACTTAGGCTTATTAAATAGGCTTATTAAATAGGCTTATTTCAGCAACTCAGGCTTATTAAATAGGCTTATTCAGCAACTTAGGCTTATTAAATAGGCTCATTAAATACTTATTAAATAGGCTTATTAAACAGGCTTATTAAATAGACTTATTAAATAGGCTCAATAAATAGGCTTATTAAATAGGCTCATTAAATATGCTTAATAAATAGGCTTATTAAATAGGCTTATTAAATAGGCTTATTTCAGCAACTTAGACTTATTAAATAGGCTTATTCAACAACTTAGGCTTGTTAAATAGGCTTATTAAATAGGCTTATTTCAGCAACTAAGGCTTATTAAATAGGCTTATTCAGCAACTTAGGCTTATTAAATAGGCTCATTAAATACTTATTAAATAGGCTTATTAAACAGGCTTATTAAATAGACTTATTAAATAGGCTCAATAAATAGGCTTATTAAATAGGCTCATTAAATATGCTTAATAAATAGGCTAATTAAATAGGCTTATTAAATAGGCTTCTTAAATAGGCTTATTAAATAGACTTATTAAATAGGCTTATTAAATAGGCTTATTAAATAGGCTTATTAAATAGACTTATTAAATAGCCTCATTAAATAGGCTTATTTTAGCAACTTAGGCTTATTAAATAGGCTTATTTCAGCAACTTAGACTTATTAAATAGCCTTATTTCAGCAACTTAGGCTTATAAAAAAGGCTCATTTCAGCAACTTAGGCTTATTAAATAGCCTTATTTCACCAACGTAGACTTATTAAATAGGCTTATTCAGCAACTTAGGCTTATTAAATAGCCTTATTAAATAGGCTTATTTCAGCAACTTAGGCTTATTAAATATGCTTATTTCAGCAACTTAGACTTATTAAATAGGCTTATTTCAGCAACTTAGACTTATTAAATAGCCTTATTTCAGCAACTTAGGCTTATAAAAAAGGCTCATTTCAGCAACTTAGGCTTATTAAATAGCCTTATTTCACCAACGTAGACTTATTAAATAGGCTTATTCAGCAACTTAGGCTTATTAAATAGCCTTATTAAATAGGCTTATTTCAGCAACTTAGGCTTATTAAATATGCTTATTTCAGCAACTTAGACTTATTAAATAGGCTTATTTCAGCAACTTAGGCTTATTAAATAGCCTTATTAAATAGGCTTATTTCAGCAACTTGGGCTTATTAAATAGGCGTATTTCAGCAACTTACGCTGATTTAATAGGCTCATTTCAGCAACTTAGACTTATTAAATGGCCTTATTTCAGCAACTTAGACTTATTAAATAGGCTTATTTCAGCAACTTATGCTTATTAAATATACTTATTTCAGCAACATAGGCTTATTAAATAGGCTTATTTCAGCAACTTAGACTTATTAAATAGCCATATTTCAGCAACTTAGGCTTATTAAATAGGCTTATTTCAGCAACTTAGGCTTATTAAATAGCGTTATTTCAGCAACTTAGACTTATTAAATAGGCTTATTTCAGCAACTTAGGCTTATTAAATAGGCTTATTCAGCAACTTAGGCTTATTAAATAGGCTTATTAAATAGGCTTATTTCAACAACTCAGGCTTATTAAATAGGCTTATTCAGCAACTTAGGCTTATTAAATAGGCTCATTAAATACTTATTAAATAGGCTTATTAAACAGGCTTATTAAATAGACTCATTAAATAGGCTCAATAAATAGGCTTATTAAATAGGCTCATTAAATATGCTTATTAAATAGACTTATTAAATAGCCTCATTAAATAGGCTTATTTTAGCAACTTAGGCTTAATAAAATAGGCTTATTCAGCAACTTAGGCTTATTAAATAGGCTTATTCCATCAACTTAGACTTATTAAATAGCCTTATTTCATCAACTTACGCTTATTAAATAGGCTTATTTCAGCAACTTAGGCTTATTAAATAGCCTTATTAAATAGGCTTATTTCAGCAACTTGGGCTTATTAAATAGGCTTATTTCAGCAACTTAGGCTTAATAAAAATAGACTTATTCAGCAACTTAGGCTTATTA
Organism: Petromyzon marinus; assembly: GCF_048934315.1. Lineage (NCBI taxonomy): Eukaryota > Metazoa > Chordata > Hyperoartia > Petromyzontiformes > Petromyzontidae > Petromyzon > Petromyzon marinus. The sequence goes on along the minus strand of NW_027422993.1, from coordinate 1,284,366 downwards.
AATAGGCTTATTAAATAGCCTTATTTCAGCAACTTAGGCTTATTAAAAAGGCTCATTTCAGCAACTTAGGCTTATTAAATAGCCTTATTTCAGCAACATAGACTTATTAAATAGGCTTATTCAGCAACTTAGGCTTATTAAATAGCCTTATTAAATAGGCATATTTTAGCAACTTAGGCTTATTAAATAGGCTTATTTCAGCAAATTAGACTTATTAAAAAGCCTTATTTCAGCAACTTAGGCTTATTAAATATGCTTATTTCAGCAACTTAGGCTTATTAAATAGGCTTATTTCAGCAACTTATGCTTATTAAATAGCCTTATTAAACAGGTTTATTTCAGCAAATTAGGCTTATTAAATAGCATTTTTAAATAGGTTTATTTCAGCAACTTAGACTTATTAAATATACCTTTTTATATAGGCTTAGTTCAGCAACGTAGGCTTATTAAATAGGCTTATTTCAGCAACTTATGCTTATTAAATAGCCTTATTAATCAGGTTTATTTCAGCAACTTATGCGCATTAAATAGCATTTTTAAATAGGTTTATTTCAGCAACTTAGACTTATTAAATAGACCTTTTTAAATAGGCTTAGTTCAGAAACTTAGGCTTATTAAATAGGCTTATTTCAGCAACTTAGGCTCATTAAATAGGCTTATTTCACCAACTTAGGTTTATTAAATAGCCTTATTAAATAGGCTTATTTTAGCAACTTAGACTTATTAAATCGACTAATTAAATAGACATTTCAGCAAATTAGGCTCATTAAATAGGCTTATGAAATATGCTTATTTCTGCAACTTAGACGTATTAAATAGGTCTATTAAATAGGCTTATTTCAGCAACTTAGGCTTATTAAATAGGCTTATTCCAGTAACTTAGACTTATTAAATAGCCTTATTTCATCAACTTACGCTTATTAAATAGGCTTATTTCAGCAACTTAGACTTATTAAATATGCTTATTTCAGCAACATAGGCTTATTAAATAGGCTTATTTCAGCAACTTAGACTTATTAAATAGCCTTATTTCAGCAACTTAGGCTTATTAAATAGGCTTATTTCAGCAATTTAGGCTTATTAAATAGCGTTATTTCAGCAACTTAGACTTATTAAATAGGCTTATTTCAGCAACTTAGGCTTATTAAATAGGCTTATTCAGCAACTTAGGCTTATTAAATAGGCTTATTAAATAGGCTTATTTCAGCAACTCAGGCTTATTAAATAGGCTTATTCAGCAACTTAGGCTTATTAAATAGGCTCATTAAATACTTATTAAATAGGCTTATTTAAACAGGCTTATTAAATAGACTTATTAAATAGGCTCAATAAATAGGCTTATTAAATAGGCTCATTAAATATGCTTAATAAATAGGCTTATTAAATAGGCTTATTAAATAGGCTTATTTCAGCAACTTAGACTTATTAAATAGGCTTATTCAGCAACTTAGGCTTATTAAATAGCCTTATTTCAGCAACTTAGGCTTATTAAATAGGCTCATTTCAGCAACTTAAGCTTATTAAATAGCCTTATTTCAGCAACTTAGACTTATTAAATAGGCTTATTTCAGCAACTTACGCTGATTAAATAGGCTCATTTCAGCAACTTAGACTTATTAAATAGCCTTATTTCAGCAACTTATGCTTATTAAATATACTTATTTAAACAACTTAGGCTTATTAAATAGGCTTATTTCAGCAACTTAGACTTATTAAATAGCCTTATTTCAGCAACTTAGGCGTATTAGATAGGCTTATCTCAGCAACTTAGGTTTATTAAATAGCGTTATTTCAGCAACTTAGACTTATTAAATAGGCTTATTTCAGCAACTTAGGCTTATTAATTAGGCTTATTCAGCAAATTAGGCTTATTAAATAGGCTTATTAAATAGGCTTATTTCAGCAACGTAGGCTTATTAAATAGGCTTATTCAGCAACTTAGGCTTATTAAATAGGCTCAATAAATAGGCTTATTAAATATGCTCATTAAATATGCTTAATAAATAGGCTTATCAACTAGGCTTATTAAATAGGCTCATTAAATAGGCTTATTAAATAGACTTATTAAATAGGCTTATTAAATAGGCTTATTAAATAGGCTTAATAAATAGGCTTATTAAATAGGCTCAATAAATAGGCTTATTAAATAGGCTCATTAAATACTTATTAAATAGGCGTATTAAATAGACTTATTAAATAGACTTATTAAATAGGCATATTAAATAGGCTTATTAAATAGGCTTATTAAATAGGCTTATTAAATAGACGTATTAAATAGCCTCATTAAATAGTCTTATTTTAGCAACATAGGCTCATTAAATAGGCTTATTTCAGCAACTTAGACTTATTAAATAGCCTTATTTCAGCAACTTAGGCTTATTAAAAAGGCTCATTTCAGCAACTTAGGCTTATTAAATAGCCTTATTTCAGCAACTTAGACTTATTAAATAGGCTTATTCAGCAACTTAGGCTTATCAAATAGCCTTATTAAATAGACTTATTTTAGCAGCTTAGGCTTATTAAATAGGCTTATTTCAGCAACTTAGACTTATTAAATAGGCTTATTTCAGCAACTTAGGCTTATTAAATAGCCTTATTAAATAGGCTTATTTCAGCAACTTGGGCTTATTAAAATAGGCTTATTTCAGCAACTTACGCTGATTAAATAGGCTCATTTCAGCAACTTAGACTTATTAAATGGCCTTATTTCAGCAACTTAGACTTATTAAATAGGCTTATTTCAGCAACTTATGCTTATTAAATATGCTTATTTCAGCAACATAGGCTTATTAAATAGGCTTATTTCAGCAACTTAGACTTATTAAATAGCCTTATTTCAGCAACTTAGGCTTATTAAATAGGCTTATTTCAGCAATTTAGGCTTATTAAATAGCGTTATTTCAGCAACTTAGACTTATTAAATAGGCTTATTTCAGCAACTTAGGCTTATTAAATAGGCTTATTCAGCAACTTAGGCTTATTAAATAGGCTTATTAAATAGGCTTATTTCAGCAACTCAGGCTTATTAAATAGGCTTATTCAGCAACTTAGGCTTATTAAATAGGCTCATTAAATACTTATTAAATAGGCTTATTAAACAGGCTTATTAAATAGACTTATTAAATAGGCTCAATAAATAGGCTTATTAAATAGGCTCATTAAATATGCTTAATAAATAGGCTTATTAAATAGGCTTATTAAATAGGCTTATTTCAGCAACTTAGACTTATTAAATAGGCTTATTCAACAACTTAGGCTTGTTAAATAGGCTTATTAAATAGGCTTATTTCAGCAACTAAGGCTTATTAAATAGGCTTATTCAGCAACTTAGGCTTATTAAATAGGCTCATTAAATACTTATTAAATAGGCTTATTAAACAGGCTTATTAAATAGACTTATTAAATAGGCTCAATAAATAGGCTTATTAAATAGGCTCATTAAATATGCTTAATAAATAGGCTAATTAAATAGGCTTATTAAATAGGCTTCTTAAATAGGCTTATTAAATAGACTTATTAAATAGGCTTATTAAATAGGCTTATTAAATAGGCTTATTAAATAGACTTATTAAATAGCCTCATTAAATAGGCTTATTTTAGCAACTTAGGCTTATTAAATAGGCTTATTTCAGCAACTTAGACTTATTAAATAGCCTTATTTCAGCAACTTAGGCTTATAAAAAAGGCTCATTTCAGCAACTTAGGCTTATTAAATAGCCTTATTTCACCAACGTAGACTTATTAAATAGGCTTATTCAGCAACTTAGGCTTATTAAATAGCCTTATTAAATAGGCTTATTTCAGCAACTTAGGCTTATTAAATATGCTTATTTCAGCAACTTAGACTTATTAAATAGGCTTATTTCAGCAACTTAGACTTATTAAATAGCCTTATTTCAGCAACTTAGGCTTATAAAAAAGGCTCATTTCAGCAACTTAGGCTTATTAAATAGCCTTATTTCACCAACGTAGACTTATTAAATAGGCTTATTCAGCAACTTAGGCTTATTAAATAGCCTTATTAAATAGGCTTATTTCAGCAACTTAGGCTTATTAAATATGCTTATTTCAGCAACTTAGACTTATTAAATAGGCTTATTTCAGCAACTTAGGCTTATTAAATAGCCTTATTAAATAGGCTTATTTCAGCAACTTGGGCTTATTAAATAGGCGTATTTCAGCAACTTACGCTGATTTAATAGGCTCATTTCAGCAACTTAGACTTATTAAATGGCCTTATTTCAGCAACTTAGACTTATTAAATAGGCTTATTTCAGCAACTTATGCTTATTAAATATACTTATTTCAGCAACATAGGCTTATTAAATAGGCTTATTTCAGCAACTTAGACTTATTAAATAGCCATATTTCAGCAACTTAGGCTTATTAAATAGGCTTATTTCAGCAACTTAGGCTTATTAAATAGCGTTATTTCAGCAACTTAGACTTATTAAATAGGCTTATTTCAGCAACTTAGGCTTATTAAATAGGCTTATTCAGCAACTTAGGCTTATTAAATAGGCTTATTAAATAGGCTTATTTCAACAACTCAGGCTTATTAAATAGGCTTATTCAGCAACTTAGGCTTATTAAACAGGCTTATTAAATAGACTCATTAAATAGGCTCAATAAATAGGCTTATTAAATAGGCTCATTAAATATGCTTATTAAATAGACTTATTAAATAGCCTCATTAAATAGGCTTATTTTAGCAACTTAGGCTTAATAAAATAGGCTTATTCAGCAACTTAGGCTTATTAAATAGGCTTATTCCATCAACTTAGACTTATTAAATAGCCTTATTTCATCAACTTACGCTTATTAAATAGGCTTATTTCAGCAACTTAGGCTTATTAAATAGCCTTATTAAATAGGCTTATTTCAGCAACTTGGGCTTATTAAATAGGCTTATTTCAGCAACTTAGGCTTAATAAAAATAGACTTATTCAGCAACTTAGGCTTATTAAATAGGCTTATTAAATAGCCTTATTTCAGCAACTTAGGCTTATTAAAAAGGCTCATTTCAGCAACTTAGGCTTATTAAATAGCCTTATTTCAGCAACATAGACTTATTAAATAGGCTTATTCAGCAACTTAGGCTTATTAAATAGCCTTATTAAATAGGCATATTTTAGCAACTTAGGCTTATTAAATAGGCTTATTTCAGCAAATTAGACTTATTAAAAAGCCTTATTTCAGCAACTTAGGCTTATTAAATATGCTTATTTCAGCAACTTAGGCTTATTAAATAGGCTTATTTCAGCAACTTATGCTTATTAAATAGCCTTATTAAACAGGTTTATTTCAGCAAATTAGGCTTATTAAATAGCATTTTTAAATAGGTTTATTTCAGCAACTTAGACTTATTAAATATACCTTTTTATATAGGCTTAGTTCAGCAACGTAGGCTTATTAAATAGGCTTATTTCAGCAACTTATGCTTATTAAATAGCCTTATTAATCAGGTTTATTTCAGCAACTTATGCGCATTAAATAGCATTTTTAAATAGGTTTATTTCAGCAACTTAGACTTATTAAATAGACCTTTTTAAATAGGCTTAGTTCAGAAACTTAGGCTTATTAAATAGGCTTATTTCAGCAACTTAGGCTCATTAAATAGGCTTATTTCACCAACTTAGGTTTATTAAATAGCCTTATTAAATAGGCTTATTTTAGCAACTTAGACTTATTAAATCGACTAATTAAATAGACATTTCAGCAAATTAGGCTCATTAAATAGGCTTATGAAATATGCTTATTTCTGCAACTTAGACGTATTAAATAGGTCTATTAAATAGGCTTATTTCAGCAACTTAGGCTTATTAAATAGGCTTATTCCAGTAACTTAGACTTATTAAATAGCCTTATTTCATCAACTTACGCTTATTAAATAGGCTTATTTCAGCAACTTAGACTTATTAAATATGCTTATTTCAGCAACATAGGCTTATTAAATAGGCTTATTTCAGCAACTTAGACTTATTAAATAGCCTTATTTCAGCAACTTAGGCTTATTAAATAGGCTTATTTCAGCAATTTAGGCTTATTAAATAGCGTTATTTCAGCAACTTAGACTTATTAAATAGGCTTATTTCAGCAACTTAGGCTTATTAAATAGGCTTATTCAGCAACTTAGGCTTATTAAATAGGCTTATTAAATAGGCTTATTTCAGCAACTCAGGCTTATTAAATAGGCTTATTCAGCAACTTAGGCTTATTAAATAGGCTCATTAAATACTTATTAAATAGGCTTATTTAAACAGGCTTATTAAATAGACTTATTAAATAGGCTCAATAAATAGGCTTATTAAATAGGCTCATTAAATATGCTTAATAAATAGGCTTATTAAATAGGCTTATTAAATAGGCTTATTTCAGCAACTTAGACTTATTAAATAGGCTTATTCAGCAACTTAGGCTTATTAAATAGCCTTATTTCAGCAACTTAGGCTTATTAAATAGGCTCATTTCAGCAACTTAAGCTTATTAAATAGCCTTATTTCAGCAACTTAGACTTATTAAATAGGCTTATTTCAGCAACTTACGCTGATTAAATAGGCTCATTTCAGCAACTTAGACTTATTAAATAGCCTTATTTCAGCAACTTATGCTTATTAAATATACTTATTTAAACAACTTAGGCTTATTAAATAGGCTTATTTCAGCAACTTAGACTTATTAAATAGCCTTATTTCAGCAACTTAGGCGTATTAGATAGGCTTATCTCAGCAACTTAGGTTTATTAAATAGCGTTATTTCAGCAACTTAGACTTATTAAATAGGCTTATTAAATAGGCTTATTTCAGCAACGTAGGCTTATTAAATAGGCTTATTCAGCAACTTAGGCTTATTAAATAGGCTCAATAAATAGGCTTATTAAATATGCTCATTAAATATGCTTAATAAATAGGCTTATCAACTAGGCTTATTAAATAGGCTCATTAAATAGGCTTATTAAATAGACTTATTAAATAGGCTTATTAAATAGGCTTATTAAATAGGCTTAATAAATAGGCTTATTAAATAGGCTCAATAAATAGGCTTATTAAATAGGCTCATTAAATACTTATTAAATAGGCGTATTAAATAGACTTATTAAATAGACTTATTAAATAGGCATATTAAATAGGCTTATTAAATAGGCTTATTAAATAGGCTTATTAAATAGACGTATTAAATAGCCTCATTAAATAGTCTTATTTTAGCAACATAGGCTCATTAAATAGGCTTATTTCAGCAACTTAGACTTATTAAATAGCCTTATTTCAGCAACTTAGGCTTATTAAAAAGGCTCATTTCAGCAACTTAGGCTTATTAAATAGCCTTATTTCAGCAACTTAGACTTATTAAATAGGCTTATTCAGCAACTTAGGCTTATCAAATAGCCTTATTAAATAGACTTATTTTAGCAGCTTAGGCTTATTAAATAGGCTTATTTCAGCAACTTAGACTTATTAAAAAGCCTTATTTCAGCAACTTAGTCTTATGAAATAGGCTTATTTCAGCAACTTAGGCTTATTAAATAGCCTTAGTTCAGCAACTTAGACTTATTAAATAGGCTTATTCAGCAACTTAGGCTTATTAAATAGCCTTATTAAATAGGCTTATTTCAGCAACTTAGGCTTATTAAATAGGTTTATTTCAGCAACTTAGACTTATTAAAAAGGCTTATTTCAGCAACTTAGGCTTATGAAATAGGCTTTTCAGCAACTTAGGCTTATTAAATAGGCTTATTTCAGTAACTTAGACTTATTAAATAGGCCTATTAAATAGGCTTATTAAATAGACTGATTAAATAGGCTCATCAAATACTCATTAAATAGGCTTATTAAATAGACTTATTAAATAGGCTCAATAAATAGGCTTATTAAATAGGCTTATTAAACAGGCTTATTAAATAGGCTCAATAAATAGGCTTATTAAATAGGCTTATTAAATAGGCTTATTAAATAGGCTTATTAAATAGACTTATTAAATAGGCTTATTAAATAGGCTCAATAAATAGGCTTATTAAATAGGCTCATTAAATACTTATTAAATAGGCTTATTAAACAGGCTTATTAAATAGACTTATTAAATAGGCTCATCAAATACTCATTAAATAGGCTTATTAAATAGACTTATTAAATAGGCTCAATAAATAGGCTTATTAAATAGGCTTATTAAACAGGCTTATTAAATAGGCTCAATAAATAGGCTTATTAAATAGGCTCATTAAATCGGCTTAATAAATAGGCTTATTAAATAGGTTTATTAAATTGGCTTATTAAATAGGCTTATTAAATAGGCTCAATAAATTGGCTTATTAAATAGGCTTATTAAATAGGCTCAATAAATAGGCTTAATAAATAGGCTCATTGAATACTCTTTAAATAGGCTTATTAAATAGACTTATTAAATAGATTTATTAAATAGGCTTATTAAATAGGCTTATTAAATAGGCTTATTAAATTGGCTTATTAAATAGACTTATTAAATAGCCTCATTAAATAGGCTTATTTTAGCAACTTAGGCTTATTAAATAGGCTTATTTCAGCAACTTAGACTTATTAAATAGCCTTATTTCAGCAATTTAGGATTATTAAATAGGCTCATTTCAGCAACTTAAGCTTATTAAATAGCCTTATTTCAGCAACTTAGACTTATTAAATAGGCTTATTTCAGCAACTTAGGCTTATTAAGTAGGCTTATTTCAGCAACTTAGACTTATTAAATAGGCTTATTTCAGCAACTTAGGCTTATTAAATAGCCTTATTAAATAGGCTTATTTCAGCAACTTGGGCTTATTAAAATAGGCTTATTTCAGCAACTTACGCTGATTAAATAGGCTCATTTCAGCAACTTAGACTTATTAAATGGCCTTATTTCAGCAACTTAGACTTATTAAATAGGCTTATTTCAGCAACTTATGCTTATTAAATATGCTTATTTCAGCAACATAGGCTTATTAAATAGGCTTATTTCAGCAACTTAGACTTATTAAATAGCCTTATTTCAGCAACTTAGGCTTATTAAATAGGCTTATTTCAGCAATTTAGGCTTATTAAATAGCGTTATTTCAGCAACTTAGACTTATTAAATAGGCTTATTTCAGCAACTTAGGCTTATTAAATAGGCTTATTCAGCAACTTAGGCTTATTAAATAGGCTTATTAAATAGGCTTATTTCAGCAACTCAGGCTTATTAAATAGGCTTATTCAGCAACTTAGGCTTATTAAATAGGCTCATTAAATACTTATTAAATAGGCTTATTAAACAGGCTTATTAAATAGACTTATTAAATAGGCTCAATAAATAGGCTTATTAAATAGGCTCATTAAATATGCTTAATAAATAGGCTTATTAAATAGGCTTATTAAATAGGCTTATTTCAGCAACTTAGACTTATTAAATAGGCTTATTCAGCAACTTAGGCTTATTAAATAGGCTTATTAAATAGGCTTATTTCAGCAACTAAGGCTTATTAAATAGGCTTATTCAGCAACTTAGGCTTATTAAATAGGCTCATTAAATACTTATTAAATAGGCTTATTAAACAGGCTTATTAAATAGACTTATTAAATAGGCTCAATAAATAGGCTTATCAACTAGGCTTATTAAATAGGCTCATTAAATAGGCTTATTAAATAGACTTATTAAATAGGCTTATTAAATAGGCTCAATAAATAGGCTTATTAAATAGGCTCATTAAATACTTATTAAATAGGCGTATTAAATAGACTTATTAAATAGACTTATTAAATAGGCATATTAAATAGGCTTATTAAATATGCTTATTAAATAGGCTTATTAAATAGACTTATTAAATAGCCTCATTAAATAGGCTTATTTTAGCAACTTAGGCTTATTAAATAGGCTTATTTCAGCAACTTAGACTTATTAAATAGCCTTATTTCAGCAACGTAGGCTTATTAAAAAGGCTCATTTCAGCAACTTAGGCTTATTAAATAGCCTTATTTCAGCAACTTAGACTTATTAAATAGGCTTATTCAGCAACTTAGGCTTATCAAATAGCCTTATTAAATAGACCTATTTTAGCAACTTAGGCTTATTAAATAGGCTTATTTCAGCAACTTAGGCTTATTAAATAGGCTTATTCAGCAACTTAGGCTTATTAAATAGGTTTATTAAATAGGCTTATTTCAGCAACGTAGGCTTATTAAATAGGCTTATTCAGCAACTTAGGCTTATTAAATAGGCGCATTAAATACTTATTAAATAGGCTCATTAAACAGGCTTATTAAATATACTTATTAAATAGGCTTATTAAATAGGCTTATTAAATAGGCTTAATAAATAGGCTTATTAAATAGGCTCAATAAATAGGCTTATTAAATAGGCTCATTAAATGCTTATTAAATAGGCTTATTAAATAGACTTATTAAATAGCCTCATTAAATAGCCTCATTAAATAGTCTTATTTCAGCAACTTAGACTTATTAAATAGGCTTATTCAGCAATTTAGGCTTATCAAATAGCCTTATTAAATAGAGTTATTTTAGCAACTTAGGCTTATTAAATAGGCTTATTTCAGCAACTTAGACTTATTAATTAGGCTTATTTCAGCAACGTAGACTTATTAAATAGGCCTATTAAATAGGCTTATTAAATAGACTGATTAAATAGGCTCAATAAATACTTATTAAATAGGCTTATTAAATAGGCTTATTACATAGACTTATTAAATAGGATCAATCAATAGGCTTATTAAATAGGCTTATTAAATAGGCTTATTAAATAGGCTCAATAAATAGGCTCATTAAATACTTATTAAATAGGCGTATTAAATAGGCTTATTAAATAGGCGTATTAAATAGGCTTATTAAGTAGACTTATTAAATAGCCTAATTAAATAGGCTTATTTTAGCAACGTAGGCTTTTTAAATAGGTTTATTTCAGCAACTTAGACTTATTAAATAGCCTTATTAAATAGGCTTATTTCAGCAACTTAGGCTCATTAAATAGGCTTATTAAATAGGCTTAATAAATAGGCTCATTAAATACTTATTAAATAGGCTTATTAAATAGGCTTATTAAATAGGCTTATTAAATAGGCTTATTAAATAGACTTATTAAATAGCCTCATTAAATAGGCTTATTTTAGCAACTTAGGCTTATTAAATAGGCTTATTTCAGCAACTTAGACTTATTAAATAGCCTTATTTCAGAAACTTAGGCTTATTAAATAGGCTCATTTCAGCAACTTAAGCTTATTAAATAGCCTTATTTCAGCAACTTAGACTTATTAAATAGGCTTATTTCAGCAACTTACGCTGATTAAATAGGCTCATTTCAGCAACTTAGACTTATTAAGTAGCCTTATTTCAGCAACTTAGACTTATTAAATAGGCTTATTTCAGCAACTTATGCTTATTAAATATACTTATTTCAGCAACTTAGGCTTATTAAATAGGCTTATTTCAGCAACTTAGACTTATTAAATAGCCTTATTTCAGCAACTTAGGCTTATTAGATAGGCTTATCTCAGCAACTTAGGCTTATTAAATAGCGTTATTTCAGCAACTTAGGCTTATTAAATAGGCTTATTAAATAGGCTTATTTCAGCAACTCAGGCTTATTAAATAGGCTTATTCAGCAACTTAGGCTTATTAAATAGGCTCATTAAATACTTATTAAATAGGCTTATTTAAACAGGCTTATTAAATAGACTTATTAAATAGGCTCAATAAATAGGCTTATTAAATAGGCTCATTAAATATGCTTAATAAATAGGCTTATTAAATAGGCTTATTAAATAGGCTTATTTCAGCAACTTAGACTTATTAAATAGGCTTATTCAGCAACTTAGGCTTATTAAATAGCCTTATTTCAGCAACTTAGGCTTATTAAATAGGCTCATTTCAGCAACTTAAGCTTATTAAATAGCCTTATTTCAGCAACTTAGACTTATTAAATAGGCTTATTTCAGCAACTTACGCTGATTAAATAGGCTCATTTCAGCAACTTAGACTTATTAAATAGCCTTATTTCAGCAACTTATGCTTATTAAATATACTTATTTAAACAACTTAGGCTTATTAAATAGGCTTATTTCAGCAACTTAGACTTATTAAATAGCCTTATTTCAGCAACTTAGGCGTATTAGATAGGCTTATCTCAGCAACTTAGGTTTATTAAATAGCGTTATTTCAGCAACTTAGACTTATTAAATAGGCTTATTTCAGCAACTTAGGCTTATTAATTAGGCTTATTCAGCAAATTAGGCTTATTAAATAGGCTTATTAAATAGGCTTATTTCAGCAACGTAGGCTTATTAAATAGGCTTATTCAGCAACTTAGGCTTATTAAATAGGCTCAATAAATAGGCTTATTAAATATGCTCATTAAATATGCTTAATAAATAGGCTTATCAACTAGGCTTATTAAATAGGCTCATTAAATAGGCTTATTAAATAGACTTATTAAATAGGCTTATTAAATAGGCTTATTAAATAGGCTTAATAAATAGGCTCATTAAATAGGCTCAATAAATAGGCTTATTAAATAGGCTCATTAAATACTTATTAAATAGGCGTATTAAATAGACTTATTAAATAGACTTATTAAATAGGCATATTAAATAGGCTTATTAAATAGGCTTATTAAATAGGCTTATTAAATAGACGTATTAAATAGCCTCATTAAATAGTCTTATTTTAGCAACATAGGCTCATTAAATAGGCTTATTTCAGCAACTTAGACTTATTAAATAGCCTTATTTCAGCAACTTAGGCTTATTAAAAAGGCTCATTTCAGCAACTTAGGCTTATTAAATAGCCTTATTTCAGCAACTTAGACTTATTAAATAGGCTTATTCAGCAACTTAGGCTTATCAAATAGCCTTATTAAATAGACTTATTTTAGCAGCTTAGGCTTATTAAATAGGCTTATTTCAGCAACTTAGACTTATTAAAAAGCCTTATTTCAGCAACTTAGTCTTATGAAATAGGCTTATTTCAGCAACTTAGGCTTATTAAATAGCCTTAGTTCAGCAACTTAGACTTATTAAATAGGCTTATTCAGCAACTTAGGCTTATTAAATAGCCTTATTAAATAGGCTTATTTCAGCAACTTAGGCTTATTAAATAGGTTTATTTCAGCAACTTAGACTTATTAAAAAGGCTTATTTCAGCAACTTAGGCTTATGAAATAGGCTTTTCAGCAACTTAGGCTTATTAAATAGGCTTATTTCAGTAACTTAGACTTATTAAATAGGCCTATTAAATAGGCTTATTAAATAGACTGATTAAATAGGCTCATCAAATACTCATTAAATAGGCTTATTAAATAGACTTATTAAATAGGCTCAATAAATAGGCTTATTAAATAGGCTTATTAAACAGGCTTATTAAATAGGCTCAATAAATAGGCTTATTAAATAGGCTTATTAAATAGGCTTATTAAATAGGCTTATTAAATAGACTTATTAAATAGGCTTATTAAATAGGCTCAATAAATAGGCTTATTAAATAGGCTCATTAAATACTTATTAAATAGGCTTATTAAACAGGCTTATTAAATAGACTTATTAAATAGGCTCATCAAATACTCATTAAATAGGCTTATTAAATAGACTTATTAAATAGGCTCAATAAATAGGCTTATTAAATAGGCTTATTAAACAGGCTTATTAAATAGGCTCAATAAATAGGCTTATTAAATAGGCTCATTAAATCGGCTTAATAAATAGGCTTATTAAATAGGTTTATTAAATTGGCTTATTAAATAGGCTTATTAAATAGGCTCAATAAATTGGCTTATTAAATAGGCTTATTAAATAGGCTCAATAAATAGGCTTAATAAATAGGCTCATTGAATACTCTTTAAATAGGCTTATTAAATAGACTTATTAAATAGATTTATTAAATAGGCTTATTAAATAGGCTTATTAAATAGGCTTATTAAATTGGCTTATTAAATAGACTTATTAAATAGCCTCATTAAATAGGCTTATTTTAGCAACTTAGGCTTATTAAATAGGCTTATTTCAGCAACTTAGACTTATTAAATAGCCTTATTTCAGCAATTTAGGATTATTAAATAGGCTCATTTCAGCAACTTAAGCTTATTAAATAGCCTTATTTCAGCAACTTAGACTTATTAAATAGGCTTATTTCAGCAACTTAGGCTTATTAAGTAGGCTTATTTCAGCAACTTAGACTTATTAAATAGGCTTATTTCAGCAACTTAGGCTTATTAAATAGCCTTATTAAATAGGCTTATTTCAGCAACTTGGGCTTATTAAAATAGGCTTATTTCAGCAACTTACGCTGATTAAATAGGCTCATTTCAGCAACTTAGACTTATTAAATGGCCTTATTTCAGCAACTTAGACTTATTAAATAGGCTTATTTCAGCAACTTATGCTTATTAAATATGCTTATTTCAGCAACATAGGCTTATTAAATAGGCTTATTTCAGCAACTTAGACTTATTAAATAGCCTTATTTCAGCAACTTAGGCTTATTAAATAGGCTTATTTCAGCAATTTAGGCTTATTAAATAGCGTTATTTCAGCAACTTAGACTTATTAAATAGGCTTATTTCAGCAACTTAGGCTTATTAAATAGGCTTATTCAGCAACTTAGGCTTATTAAATAGGCTTATTAAATAGGCTTATTTCAGCAACTCAGGCTTATTAAATAGGCTTATTCAGCAACTTAGGCTTATTAAATAGGCTCATTAAATACTTATTAAATAGGCTTATTAAACAGGCTTATTAAATAGACTTATTAAATAGGCTCAATAAATAGGCTTATTAAATAGGCTCATTAAATATGCTTAATAAATAGGCTTATTAAATAGGCTTATTAAATAGGCTTATTTCAGCAACTTAGACTTATTAAATAGGCTTATTCAGCAACTTAGGCTTATTAAATAGGCTTATTAAATAGGCTTATTTCAGCAACTAAGGCTTATTAAATAGGCTTATTCAGCAACTTAGGCTTATTAAATAGGCTCATTAAATACTTATTAAATAGGCTTATTAAACAGGCTTATTAAATAGACTTATTAAATAGGCTCAATAAATAGGCTTATCAACTAGGCTTATTAAATAGGCTCATTAAATAGGCTTATTAAATAGACTTATTAAATAGGCTTATTAAATAGGCTCAATAAATAGGCTTATTAAATAGGCTCATTAAATACTTATTAAATAGGCGTATTAAATAGACTTATTAAATAGACTTATTAAATAGGCATATTAAATAGGCTTATTAAATATGCTTATTAAATAGGCTTATTAAATAGACTTATTAAATAGCCTCATTAAATAGGCTTATTTTAGCAACTTAGGCTTATTAAATAGGCTTATTTCAGCAACTTAGACTTATTAAATAGCCTTATTTCAGCAACGTAGGCTTATTAAAAAGGCTCATTTCAGCAACTTAGGCTTATTAAATAGCCTTATTTCAGCAACTTAGACTTATTAAATAGGCTTATTCAGCAACTTAGGCTTATCAAATAGCCTTATTAAATAGACCTATTTTAGCAACTTAGGCTTATTAAATAGGCTTATTTCAGCAACTTAGGCTTATTAAATAGGCTTATTCAGCAACTTAGGCTTATTAAATAGGCTTATTAAATAGGCTTATTTCAGCAACGTAGGCTTATTAAATAGGCTTATTCAGCAACTTAGGCTTATTAAATAGGCGCATTAAATACTTATTAAATAGGCTCATTAAACAGGCTTATTAAATATACTTATTAAATAGGCTTATTAAATAGGCTTATTAAATAGGCTTAATAAATAGGCTTATTAAATAGGCTCAATAAATAGGCTTATTAAATAGGCTCATTAAATGCTTATTAAATAGGCGTATTAAATAGACTTATTAAATAGACTTATTAAATAGGCATATTAAATAGGCTTATTAAATAGGCTTATTAAATAGACTTATTAAATAGCCTCATTAAATAGCCTCATTAAATAGTCTTATTTCAGCAACTGAGACTTATTAAATAGGCTTATTCAGCAATTTAGGCTTATCAAATAGCCTTATTAAATAGAGTTATTTTAGCAACTTAGGCTTATTAAATAGGCTTATTTCAGCAACTTAGACTTATTAATTAGGCTTATTTCAGCAACGTAGACTTATTAAATAGGCCTATTAAATAGGCTTATTAAATAGACTGATTAAATAGGCTCAATAAATACTTATTAAATAGGCTTATTAAATAGGCTTATTACATAGACTTATTAAATAGGATCAATCAATAGCTTATTAAATAGGCTTATTAAATAGGCTTATTAAATAGGCTCAATAAATAGGCTCATTAAATACTTATTAAATAGGCGTATTAAATAGGCTTATTAAATAGGCGTATTAAATAGGCTTATTAAGTAGACTTATTAAATAGCCTAATTAAATAGGCTTATTTTAGCAACGTAGGCTTTTTAAATAGGTTTATTTCAGCAACTTAGACTTATTAAATAGCCTTATTAAATAGGCTTATTTCAGCAACTTAGGCTCATTAAATAGGCTTATTAAATAGGCTTAATAAATAGGCTCATTAAATACTTATTAAATAGGCTTATTAAATAGGCTTATTAAATAGGCTTATTAAATAGGCTTATTAAATAGACTTATTAAATAGCCTCATTAAATAGGCTTATTTTAGCAACTTAGGCTTATTAAATAGGCTTATTTCAGCAACTTAGACTTATTAAATAGCCTTATTTCAGAAACTTAGGCTTATTAAATAGGCTCATTTCAGCAACTTAAGCTTATTAAATAGCCTTATTTCAGCAACTTAGACTTATTAAATAGGCTTATTTCAGCAACTTACGCTGATTAAATAGGCTCATTTCAGCAACTTAGACTTATTAAGTAGCCTTATTTCAGCAACTTAGACTTATTAAATAGGCTTATTTCAGCAACTTATGCTTATTAAATATACTTATTTCAGCAACTTAGGCTTATTAAATAGGCTTATTTCAGCAACTTAGACTTATTAAATAGCCTTATTTCAGCAACTTAGGCTTATTAGATAGGCTTATCTCAGCAACTTAGGCTTATTAAATAGCGTTATTTCAGCAACTTAGGCTTATTAAATAGGCTTATTAAATAGGCTTATTTCAGCAACGTAGGCTTATTAAATAGGCCTTTTCAGCAACTTAGGCTTATTAAATAGGCTCATTAAATACTTATTAAATAGGCTCATTAAACAGGCTTATTAAATAGACTTATTAAATAGGCTCAATAAATAGGCTTATTAAATAGGCTCATTAAATATGCTTAATAAATAGGCTTATCAACTAGGCTTATTAAATAGGCTCATTAAATAGGCTTATTAAATATACTTATTAAATAGGCTTATTAAATAGGCTTATTAAATAGGCTTAATAAATAGGCTTATTAAATAGTCTCAATAAATAGGCTTATTAAATAGGCTCATTAAATACTTATTAAATAGGCGTATTAAATAGACTTATTAAATAGACTTACTAAATAGGCATATTAAATAGGCTTATTAAATAGGCTTATTAAATAGGCTTATTAAATAGACTTATTAAATAGCCTCATTAAATAGTCTTATTTCAGCAACTTAGACTTATTAAATAGGCTTATTCAGCAATTTAGGCTTATCAAATAGCCTTATTAAATAGACTTATTTTAGCAACTTAGGCTTATTAAATAGGCTTATTTCAGCAACTTAGACTTATTAAAAAGCCTTATTTCAGCAACTTAGTCTTATGAAATAGGCTTATTTCAGCAACTTAGGCTTATTAAACAGCCTTATTAAATAGGCTTATTTCAGCAACTTGGGCTTATTAAATAGGCTTATTTCAGCAACTTAGACTTATTAATTAGGATTATTAAATAGGCTTATTAAATAGACTTATTAAATAGCCTCTTTAAATAGACTTATTTTAGCAACTTAGGCTTATTAAATAGGCTTATTTCAGCAACTTAGACTTATTAAATAGCCTAATTTCAGCAACTTAGGCTTATTAGATAGGCTTATCTCAGCAACTTAGGCTTATTAAATAGCGTTATTTCAACAACTTAGAATTATTAAATAGGCTTATTTCAGCAACTTAGGCTTATTAAATAGGCTTATTCAGCAACTTAGGCTTATTAAATAGGCTTATTAAATAGGCTTATTTCAGCAACGTAGGCTTATTAAATAGGCTTATTCAGCAACTTAGGCTTATTAAATAGGCGCATTAAATACTTATTAAATAGGCTCATTAAACAGGCTTATTAAATAGACTTATTAAATAGGCTCAATAAATAGGCTTATTAAATAGGCTCATTAAATATGCTTAATAAATAGGCTTATCAACTAGGCTTATTAAATAGGCTCATTAAATAGGCTTATTAAATAGACTTATTAAATAGGCTTATTAAATAGGCTCAATAAATAGGCTTATTAAATAGGCTCATTAAATACTTATTAAATAGGCGTATTAAATAGACTTATTAAATAGACTTATTAAATAGGCATATTAAATAGGCTTATTAAATAGGCTTATTAAATAGGCTTATTAAATAGACTTATTAAATAGCCTCATTAAATAGGCTTATTTTAGCAACTTAGGCTTATTAAATAGGCTTATTTCAGCAACTTAGACTTATTAAATAGCCTTATTTCAGGAACGTAGGCTTATTAAAAAGGCTCATTTCAGCAACTTAGGCTTATTAAATAGCCTTATTTCAGCAACTTAGACTTATTAAATAGGCTTATTCAGCAACTTAGGCTTATCAAATAGGCTTATTAAATAGGCTTATTTCAGCAACGTAGGCTTATTAAATAGGCTTATTCAGCATCTTAGGCTTATTAAATAGGCGCATTAAATACTTATTAAATAGGCTCATTAAACAGGCTTATTAAATAGACTTATTAAATAGGCTCAATAAATAGGCTTATTAAATAGGCTCATTAAATATGCTTAATAAATAGGCTTATCAACAAGGCTTATTAAATAGGCTCATTAAATAGGCTTATTAAATAGACTTATTAAATAGGCTTATTAAATAGGCTCAATAAATAGGCTTATTAAATAGGCTCATTAAATACTTATTAAATAGGCGTATTAAATAGACTTATTAAATAGACTTATTAAATAGGCATATTAAATAGGCTTATTAAATAGGCTTATTAAATAGGCTTATTAAATAGACTTATTAAATAGCCTCATTAAATAGGCTTATTTTAGCAACTTAGGCTTATTAAATAGGCTTATTTCAGCAACTTAGACTTATTAAATAGCCTTATTTCAGGAACGTAGGCTTATTAAAAAGGCTCATTTCAGCAACTTAGGCTTATTAAATAGCCTTATTTCAGCAACTTAGACTTATTAAATAGGCTTATTCAGCAACTTAGGCTTATCAAATAGCCTTATTAAATAGACTTATTTTAGCAACTTAGGCTTATTAAATAGGCTTATTTCAGCAACTTAGACTTATTAAAAAGCCTTATTTCAGCAACTTAGTCTTATGAAATAGGCATATTTCAGCAACTTAGGCTTATTAAATAGGCTTATTTCAGCAACGTAGACTTATTAAATAGGCCTATTAAATAGGCTTATTAAATAGACTGATTAAATAGGCTCAATAAATACTTATTAAATAGGCTTATTAAATAGGCTTATTACATAGACTTATTAAATAGGATCAATCAATAGGCTTATTAAATAGGCTTATTAAATAGGCTTATTAAATAGGCTCAATAAATAGGCTCATTAAATATGCATAATAAATAGGCTTATCAACTAGGCTTATTAAATAGGCTCATTAAATAGGCTTATTAAATATACTTATTAAATAGGCTTATTAAATAGGCTTATTAAATAGGCTTAATAAATAGGCTTATTAAATAGGCTCAATAAATAGGCTTATTAAATAGGCTCATTAAATACTTATTAAATAGGCGTATTAAATAGACTTATTAAATAGACTTATTAAATAGGCATATTAAATAGGCTTATTAAATAGGCTTATTAAATAGGCTTATTAAATAGACTTATTAAATAGCCTCATTAAATAGTCTTATTTCAGCAACTTAGACTTATTAAATAGGCTTATTCAGCAATTTAGGCTTATCAAATAGCCTTATTAAATAGACTTATTTTAGCAACTTAGGCTTATTAAATAGGCTTATTTCAGCAACTTAGACTTATTAAAAAGCCTTATTTCAGCAACTTAGTCTTATGAAATAGGCTTATTTCAGCAACTTAGGCTTATTAAACAGCCTTATTAAATAGGCTTATTTCAGCAACTTGGGCTTATTAAATAGGCTTATTTCAGCAACTTAGACTTATTAATTAGGATTATTAAATAGGCTTATTAAATAGACTTATTAAATCGCCTCTTTAAATAGACTTATTTTAGCAACTTATGCTTATTAAATAGGCTTATTTCAGCAACTTAGACTTATTAAATAGCCTTATTTCAGCAACTTAGGCTTATTAGATAGGCTTATCTCAGCAACTTAGGCTTATTAAATAGCGTTATTTCAGCAACTTAGAATTATTAAATAGGCTTATTTCAGCAACTTAGGCTTATTAAATAGGCTTATTCAGCAACTTAGGCTTATTAAATAGGCTTATTTCAGCAACGTAGGCTTATTAAATAGGCTTATTCAGCAACTTAGGCTTATTAAATAGGCGCATTAAATACTTATTAAATAGGCTCATTAAACAGGCTTATTAAATAGACTTATTAAATAGGCTCAATAAATAGGCTTATTAAATAGGCTCATTAAATATGCTTAATAAATAGGCTTATCAACTAGGCTTATTAAATAGGCTCATTAAATAGGCTTATTAAATAGACTTATTAAATAGGCTTATTAAATAGGCTCAATAAATAGGCTTATTAAATAGGCTCATTAAATACTTATTAAATAGGCGTATTAAATAGACTTATTAAATAGACTTATTAAATAGGCATATTAAATAGGCTTATTAAATAGGCTTATTAAATAGGCTTATTAAATAGACTTATTAAATAGCCTCATTAAATAGGCTTATTTTAGCAACTTAGGCTTATTAAATAGGCTTATTTCAGCAACTTAGACTTATTAAATAGCCTTATTTCAGCAACGTAGGCTTATTAAAAAGGCTCATTTCAGCAACTTAGGCTTATTAAATAGCCTTATTTCAGCAACTTAGACTTATTAAATAGGCTTATTCAGCAACTTAGGCTTATCAAATAGCCTTATTAAATAGACTTATTTTAGCAACTTAGGCTTATTAAATAGGCTTATTTCAGCAACTTAGGCTTATCAAATAGCCTTATTAAATAGACTTATTTTAGCAACTTAGGCTTATTAAATAGGCTTATTTCAGCAACTTAGACTTATTAAAAAGCCTTATTTCAGCAACTTAGTCTTATGAAATAGGCATATTTCAGCAACTTAGGCTTATTAAATAGGCTTATTTCAGCAACGTAGACTTATTAAATAGGCCTATTAAATAGGCTTATTAAATATACTGATTAAATAGGCTCAATAAATACTTATTAAATAGGCTTATTAAATAGGCTTATTACATAGACTTATTAAATAGGATCAATCAATAGGCTTATTAAATAGGCTTATTAAATAGGCTTATTAAATAGGCTCAATAAATAGGCTCATTAAATACTTATTAAATAGGCGTATTAAATAGGCTTATTAAATAGGCGTATTAAATAGGCTTATTAAGTAGACTTATTAAATAGCCTCATTAAATAGGCTTATTTTAGCAACGTAGGCTTTTTAAATAGGTTTATTTCAGCAACTTAGACTTATTAAATAGCCTTATTAAATAGGCTTATTTCAGCAACTTAGGCTCATTAAATAGGCTTATTAAATAGGCTTAATAAATAGGCTCATTAAATACTTATTAAATAGGCTTATTAAATAGGCTTATTAAATAGGCTTATTAAATAGGCTTATTAAATAGACTTATTAAATAGCCTCATTAAATAGGCTTATTTTAGCAACTTAGGCTTATTAAATAGGCTTATTTCAGCAACTTAGACTTATTAAATAGCCTTATTTCAGAAACTTAGGCTTATTAAATAGGCTCATTTCAGCAACTTAAGCTTATTAAATAGCCTTATTTCAGCAACTTAGACTTATTAAATAGGCTTATTTCAGCAACTTACGCTGATTAAATAGGCTCATTTCAGCAACTTAGACTTATTAAGTAGCCTTATTTCAGCAACTTAGACTTATTAAATAGGCTTATTTCAGCAACTTATGCTTATTAAATATACTTATTTCAGCAACTTAGGCTTATTAAATAGGCTTATTTCAGCAACTTAGACTTATTAAATAGCCTTATTTCAGCAACTTAGGCTTATTAGATAGGCTTATCTCAGCAACTTAGGCTTATTAAATAGGCGCATTAAATACTTATTAAATAGGCTCATTAAACAGGCTTATTAAATAGACTTATTAAATAGGCTCAATAAATAGGCTTATTAAATAGGCTCATTAAATATGCTTAATAAATAGGCTTATCAACTAGGCTTATTAAATAGGCTCATTAAATAGGCTTATTAAATAGACTTATTAAATAGGCTTATTAAATAGGCTCAATAAATAGGCTTATTAAATAGGCTCATTAAATACTTATTAAATAGGCGTATTAAATAGACTTATTAAATAGACTTATTAAATAGGCATATTAAATAGGCTTATTAAATAGGCTTATTAAATAGGCTTATTAAATAGACTTATTAAATAGCCTCATTAAATAGGCTTATTTTAGCAACTTAGGCTTATTAAATAGGCTTATTTCAGCAACTTAGACTTATTAAATAGCCTTATTTCAGCAACGTAGGCTTATTAAAAAGGCTCATTTCAGCAACTTAGGCTTATTAAATAGCCTTATTTCAGCAACTTAGACTTATTAAATAGGCTTATTCAGCAACTTAGGCTTATCAAATAGCCTTATTAAATAGACTTATTTTAGCAACTTAGGCTTATTAAATAGGCTTATTTCAGCAACTTAGACTTATTAAAAAGCCTTATTTCAGCAACTTAGTCTTATGAAATAGGCATATTTCAGCAACTTAGGCTTATTAAATAGGCTTATTTCAGCAACGTAGACTTATTAAATAGGCCTATTAAATAGGCTTATTAAATAGACTGATTAAATAGGCTCAATAAATACTTATTAAATAGGCTTATTAAATAGGCTTATTACATAGACTTATTAAATAGGATCAATCAATAGGCTTATTAAATAGGCTTATTAAATAGGCTTATTAAATAGGCTCAATAAATAGGCTCATTAAATACTTATTAAATAGGCGTATTAAATAGGCTTATTAAATAGGCGTATTAAATAGGCTTATTAAGTAGACTTATTAAATAGCCTAATTAAATAGGCTTATTTTAGCAACGTAGGCTTTTTAAATAGGTTTATTTCAGCAACTTAGACTTATTAAATAGCCTTATTAAATAGGCTTATTTCAGCAACTTAGGCTCATTAAATAGGCTTATTAAATAGGCTTAATAAATAGGCTCATTAAATACTTATTAAATAGGCTTATTAAATAGGCTTATTAAATAGGCTTATTAAATAGACTTATTAAATAGCCTCATTAAATAGGCTTATTTTAGCAACTTAGGCGTATTAAATAGGCTTATTTCAGCAACTTAGACTTATTAAATAGCCTTATTTCAGAAACTTAGGCTTATTAAATAGGCTCATTTCAGCAACTTAAGCTTATTAAATAGCCTTATTTCAGCAACTTAGACTTATTAAATAGGCTTATTTCAGCAACTTACGCTGATTAAATAGGCTGATTTCAGCAACTTAGACTTATTAAATAGCCTTATTTCAGCAACTTAGACTTATTAAATAGGCTTATTTCAGCAACTTATGCTTATTAAATATACTTATTTCAGCAACTTAGGCTTATTAAATAGGCTTATTTCAGCAACTTAGACTTATTAAATAGCCTTATTTCAGCAACTTAGGCTTATTAGATAGGCTTATCTCAGCAACTTAGGCTTATTAAATAGCGTTATTTCAGCAACTTAGGATTATTAAATAGGCTTATTAAATAGGCTTATTTCAGCAACGTAGGCTTATTAAATAGGCCTTTTCAGCAACTTAGGCTTATTAAATAGGCTCATTAAATACTTATTAAATAGGCTCATTAAACAGGCTTATTAAATAGACTTATTAAATAGGCTCAATAAATAGGCTTATTAAATAGGCTCATTAAATATGCTTAATAAATAGGCTTATCAACTAGGCTTATTAAATAGGCTCATTAAATAGGCTTATTAAATATACTTATTAAATAGGCTTATTAAATAGGCTTATTAAATAGGCTTAATAAATAGGCTTATTAAATAGGCTCAATAAATAGGCTTATTAAATAGGCGCATTAAATACTTATTAAATAGGCGTATTAAATAGACTTATTAAATAGACTTATTAAATAGGCATATTAAATAGGCTTATTAAATAGGCTTATTAAATAGGCTTATTAAATAGGCTTATTAAATAGGCTTATTAAATAGACTTATTAAATAGCCTCATTAAATAGTCTTATTTCAGCAACTTAGACTTATTAAATAGGCTTATTCAGCAATTTAGGCTTATCAAATAGCCTTATTAAATAGACTTATTTTAGCAACTTAGGCTTATTAAATAGGCTTATTTCAGCAACTTAGACTTATTAAAAAGCCTTATTTCAGCAACTTAGTCTTATGAAATAGGCTTATTTCAGCAACTTAGGCTTATTAAACAGCCTTATTAAATAGGCTTATTTCAGCAACTTGGGCTTATTAAATAGGCTTATTTCAGCAACTTAGACTTATTAATTAGGATTATTAAATAGGCTTATTAAATAGACTTATTAAATAGCCTCTTTAAATAGACTTATTTTAGCAACTTAGGCTTATTAAATAGGCTTATTTCAGCAACTTAGACTTATTAAATAGCCTTATTTCAGCAACTTAGGCTTATTAAATAGGCTTATTAAATAGGCTTATTTCAGCAACGTAGGCTTATTAAATAGGCCTTTTCAGCAACTTAGGCTTATTAAATAGGCTCATTAAATACTTATTAAATAGGCTCATTAAACAGGCTTATTAAATAGACTTATTAAATAGGCTCAATAAATAGGCTTATTAAATAGGCTCATTAAATATGCTTAATAAATAGGCTTATCAACTAGGCTTATTAAATAGGCTCATTAAATAGGCTTATTAAATATACTTATTAAATAGGCTTATTAAATAGGCTTATTAAATAGGCTTAATAAATAGGCTTATTAAATAGGCTCAATAAATAGGCTTATTAAATAGGCTCATTAAATACTTATTAAATAGGCGTATTAAATAGACTTATTAAATAGACTTATTAAATAGGCATATTAAATAGGCTTATTAAATAGGCTTATTAAATAGGCTTTTTAAATAGGCTTATTAAATAGGCTTATTAAATAGACTTATTAAATAGCCTCATTAAATAGTCTTATTTCAGCAACTTAGACTTATTAAATAGGCTTATTCAGCAATTTAGGCTTATCAAATAGCCTTATTAAATAGACTTATTTTAGCAACTTAGGCTTATTAAATAGGCTTATTTCAGCAACTTAGACTTATTAAAAAGCCTTATTTCAGCAACTTAGTCTTATGAAATAGGCTTATTTCAGCAACTTAGGCTTATTAAACAGCCTTATTAAATAGGCTTATTTCAGCAACTTGGGCTTATTAAATAGGCTTATTTCAGCAACTTAGACTTATTAATTAGGATTATTAAATAGGCTTATTAAATAGACTTATTAAATAGCCTCTTTAAATAGACTTATTTTAGCAACTTAGGCTTATTAAATAGGCTTATTTCAGCAACTTAGACTTATTAAATAGCCTTATTTCAGCAACTTAGGCTTATTAGATAGGCTTATCTCAGCAACTTAGGCTTATTAAATAGCGTTATTTCAGCAACTTAGAATTATTAAATAGGCTTATTTCAGCAACTTAGGCTTATTAAATAGGCTTATTCAGCAACTTAGGCTTATTAAATAGGCTTATTAAATAGGCTTATTTCAGCAACGTAGGCTTATTAAATAGGCTTATTCAGCAACTTAGGCTTATTAAATAGGCGCATTAAATATTTATTAAATAGGCTCATTAAACAGGCTTATTAAATAGACTTATTAAATAGGCTCAATAAATAGGCTTATTAAATAGGCTCATTAAATATGCTTAATAAATAGGCTTATCAACTAGGCTTATTAAATAGGCTCATTAAATAGGCTTATTAAATAGACTTATTAAATAGGCTTATTAAATAGGCTCAATAAATAGGCTTATTAAATAGGCTCATTAAATACTTATTAAATAGGTGTATTAAATAGACTTATTAAATAGACTTATTAAATAGGCATATTAAATAGGCTTATTAAATAGGCTTATTAAATAGGCTTATTAAATAGACTTATTAAATAGCCTCATTAAATAGGCTTATTTTAGCAACTTAGGCTTATTAAATAGGCTTATTTCAGCAACTTAGACTTATTAAATAGCCTTATTTCAGCAACGTAGGCTTATTAAAAAGGCTCATTTCAGCAACTTAGGCTTATTAAATAGCCTTATTTCAGCAACTTAGACTTATTAAATAGCCTTATTTCAGCAACTTAGACTTATTAAATAGGCTTATTTCAGCAACTTACGCTGATTAAATAGGCTCATTTCAGCAACTTAAACTTATTAAATAGCCTTATTTCAGCAACTTAGACTTATTAAATAGGCTTATTTCAGCAACTTATGCTTATTAAATATACTTATTTCAGCAACTTAGGCTTATTAAATAGGCTTATTTCAGCAACTTAGACTTATTAAATAGCCTTATTTCAGCAACTTAGGCTTATTAGATAGGCTTATCTCAGCAACTTAGGCTTATTAAATAGCGTTATTTCAGCAACTTAGGCTTATTAAATAGGCTTATTAAATAGGCTTATTTCAGCAACGTAGGCTTATTAAATAGGCCTTTTCAGCAACTTAGGCTTATTAAATAGGCTCATTAAATACTTATTAAATAGGCTCATTAAACAGGCTTATTAAATAGACTTATTAAATAGGCTCAATAAATAGGCTTATTAAATAGGCTCATTAAATATGCTTAATAAATAGGCTTATCAACTAGGCTTATTAAATAGGCTCATTAAATAGGCTTATTAAATATACTTATTAAATAGGCTTATTAAATAGGCTTATTAAATAGGCTTAATAAATAGGCTTATTAAATAGGCTCAATAAATAGGCTTATTAAATAGGCTCATTAAATACTTATTAAATAGGCGTATTAAATAGACTTATTAAATAGACTTATTAAATAGGCATATTAAATAGGCTTATTAAATAGGCTTATTAAATAGGCTTATTAAATAGGCTATTAAATAGGCTTATTAAATAGACTTATTAAATAGCCTCATTAAATAGTCTTATTTCAGCAACTTAGACTTATTAAATAGGCTTATTCAGCAATTTAGGCTTATCAAATAGCCTTATTAAATAGACTTATTTTAGCAACTTAGGCTTATTAAATAGGCTTATTTCAGCAACTTAGACTTATTAAAAAGCCTTATTTCAGCAACTTAGTCTTATGAAATAGGCTTATTTCAGCAACTTAGGCTTATTAAACAGCCTTATTAAATAGGCTTATTTCAGCAACTTGGGCTTATTAAATAGGCTTATTTCAGCAACTTAGACTTATTAATTAGGATTATTAAATAGGCTTATTAAATAGACTTATTAAATAGCCTCTTTAAATAGACTTATTTTAGCAACTTAGGCTTATTAAATAGGCTTATTTCAGCAACTTAGACTTATTAAATAGCCTTATTTCAGCAACTTAGGCTTATTAAATAGGCTTATTAAATAGGCTTATTTCAGCAATGTAGGCTTATTAAATAGGCCTTTTCAGCAACTTAGGCTTATTAAATAGGCTCATTAAATACTTATTAAATAGGCTCATTAAACAGGCTTATTAAATAGACTTATTAAATAGGCTCAATAAATAGGCTTATTAAATAGGCTCATTAAATATGCTTAATAAATAGGCTTATCAACTAGGCTTATTAAATAGGCTCATTAAATAGGCTTATTAAATATACTTATTAAATAGGCTTATTAAATAGGCTTATTAAATAGGCTTAATAAATAGGCTTATTAAATAGGCTCAATAAATAGGCTTATTAAATAGGCTCATTAAATACTTATTAAATAGGCGTATTAAATAGACTTATTAAATAGACTTATTAAATAGGCATATTAAATAGGCTTATTAAATAGGCTTATTAAATAGGCTTATTAAATAGGCTTATTAAATAGGCTTATTAAATAGACTTATTAAATAGCCTCATTAAATAGTCTTATTTCAGCAACTTAGACTTATTAAATAGGCTTATTCAGCAATTTAGGCTTATCAAATAGCCTTATTAAATAGACTTATTTTAGCAACTTAGGCTTATTAAATAGGCTTATTTCAGCAACTTAGACTTATTAAAAAGCCTTATTTCAGCAACTTAGTCTTATGAAATAGGCTTATTTCAGCAACTTAGGCTTATTAAACAGCCTTATTAAATAGGCTTATTTCAGCAACTTGGGCTTATTAAATAGGCTTATTTCAGCAACTTAGACTTATTAATTAGGATTATTAAATAGGCTTATTAAATAGACTTATTAAATAGCCTCTTTAAATAGACTTATTTTAGCAACTTAGGCTTATTAAATAGGCTTATTTCAGCAACTTAGACTTATTAAATAGCCTTATTTCAGCAACTTAGGCTTATTAGATAGGCTTATCTCAGCAACTTAGGCTTATTAAATAGCGTTATTTCAGCAACTTAGAATTATTAAATAGGCTTATTTCAGCAACTTAGGCTTATTAAATATACTTATTCAGCAACTTAGGCTTATTAAATAGGCTTATTAAATAGGCTTATTTCAGCAACGTAGGCTTATTAAATAGGCTTATTCAGCAACTTAGGCTTATTAAATAGGCGCATTAAATACTTATTAAATGGGCTCATTAAACAGGCTTATTAAATAGACTTATTAAATAGGCTCAATAAATAGGCTTATTAAATAGGCTCATTAAATATGCTTAATAAATAGGCTTATCAACTAGGCTTATTAAATAGGCTCATTAAATAGGCTTATTAAATAGACTTATTAAATAGGCTTATTAAATAGGCTCAATAAATAGGCTTATTAAATAGGCTCATTAAATACTTATTAAATAGGTGTATTAAATAGACTTATTAAATAGACTTATTAAATAGGCATATTAAATAGGCTTATTAAATAGGCTTATTAAATAGGCTTATTAAATAGACTTATTAAATAGCCTCATTAAATAGGCTTATTTTAGCAACTTAGGCTTATTAAATAGGCTTATTTCAGCAACTTAGACTTATTAAATAGCCTTATTTCAGCAACGTAGGCTTATTAAAAAGGCTCATTTCAGCAACTTAGGCTTATTAAATAGCCTTATTTCAGCAACTTAGACTTATTAAATAGGCTTATTCAGCAACTTAGGCTTATCAAATAGCCTTATTAAATAGACTTATTTTAGCAACTTAGGCTTATTAAATAGGCTTATTTCAGCAACTTAGACTTATTAAAAAGCCTTATTTCAGCAACTTAGTCTTATGAAATAGGCATATTTCAGCAACTTAGGCTTATTAAATAGGCTTATTTCAGCAACGTAGACTTATTAAATAGGCCTATTAAATAGGCTTATTAAATAGACTGATTAAATAGGCTCAATAAATACTTATTAAATAGGCTTATTAAATAGGCTTATTACATAGACTTATTAAATAGGATCAATCAATAGGCTTATTAAATAGGCTTATTAAATAGGCTTATTAAATAGGCTCAATAAATAGGCTCATTAAATACTTATTAAATAGGCGTATTAAATAGGCTTATTAAATAGGCGTATTAAATAGGCTTATTAAGTAGACTTATTAAATAGCCTAATTAAATAGGCTTATTTTAGCAACGTAGGCTTTTTAAATAGGTTTATTTCAGCAACTTAGACTTATTAAATAGCCTTATTAAATAGGCTTATTTCAGCAACTTAGGCTCATTAAATAGGCTTATTAAATAGGCTTAATAAATAGGCTCATTAAATACTTATTAAATAGGCTTATTAAATAGGCGTATTAAATAGGCTTATTAAATAGGCTTATTAAATAGACTTATTAAATAGCCTCATTAAATAGGCTTATTTTAGCAACTTAGGCTTATTAAATAGGCTTATTTCAGCAACTTAGACTTATTAAATAGCCTTATTTTAGAAACTTAGGCTTATTAAATAGGCTCATTTCAGCAACTTAAGCTTATTAAATAGCCTTATTTCAGCAACTTAGACTCATTAAATCGGCTTATTTCAGCAACTTACGCTGATTAAATAGGCTCATTTCAGCAACTTAGACTTATTAAGTAGCCTTATTTCAGCAACTTAGACTTATTAAATAGGCTTATTTCAGCAACTTATGCTTATTAAATATACTTATTTCAGCAACTTAGGCTTATTAAATAGGCTTATTTCAGCAACTTAGACTTATTAAATAGCCTTATTTCAGCAACTTAGGCTTATTAGATAGGCTTATCTCAGCAACTTAGGCTTATTAAATAGCGTTATTTCAGCAACTTAGGCTTATTAAATAGGCTTATTAAATAGGCTTATTTCAGCAACGTAGGCTTATTAAATAGGCCTTTTCAGCAACTTAGGCTTATTAAATAGGCTCATTAAATACTTATTAAATAGGCTCATTAAACAGGCTTATTAAATAGACTTATTAAATAGGCTCAATAAATAGGCTTATTAAATAAGCTCATTAAATATGCTTAATAAATAGGCTTATCAACTAGGCTTATTAAATAGGCTCATTAAATAGGCTTATTAAATATACTTATTAAATAGGATTATTAAATAGGCTTATTAAATAGGCTTAATAAATAGGCTTATTAAATAGGCTCAATAAATAGGCTTATTAAATAGGCTCAATAAATAGGCTTATTAAATAGGCTCATTAAATACTTATTAAATAGGCGTATTAAATAGACTTATTAAATAGACTTATTAAATAGCCTCATTAAATAGGCTTATTAAATAGGCTTATTAAATAGGCTTATTAAATAGACTTATTAAATAGCCTCATTAAATAGTCTTATTTCAGCAACTTAGACTTATTAAATAGGCTTATTCAGCAATTTAGGCTTATCAAATAGCCTTATTAAATAGACTTATTTTAGCAACTTAGGCTTATTAAATAGGCTTATTTCAGCAACTTAGACTTATTAAAAAGCCTTATTTCAGCAACTTAGTCTTATGAAATAGGCTTATTTCAGCAACTTAGGCTTATTAAACAGCCTTATTAAATAGGCTTATTTCAGCAACTTGGGCTTATTAAATAGGCTTATTTCAGCAACTTAGACTTATTAATTAGGATTATTAAATAGGCTTATTAAATAGACTTATTAAATAGCCTCTTTAAATAGACTTATTTTAGCAACTTAGGCTTATTAAATAGGCTTATTTCAGCAACTTAGACTTATTAAATAGCCTTATTTCAGCAACTTAGGCTTATTAGATAGGCTTATCTCAGCAACTTAGGCTTATTAAATAGCGTTATTTCAGCAACTTAGAATTATTAAATAGGCTTATTTCAGCAACTTAGGCTTATTAAATAGGCTTATTCAGCAACTTAGGCTTATTAAATAGGCTTATTAAATAGGCTTATTTCAGCAACGTAGGCTTATTAAATAGGCTTATTCAGCAACTTAGGCTTATTAAATAGGCGCATTAAATGCTTATTAAATAGGCTCATTAAACAGGCTTATTAAATAGACTTATTAAATAGGCTCAATAAATAGGCTTATTAAATAGGCTCATTAAATATGCTTAATAAATAGGCTTATCAACTAGGCTTATTAAATAGGCTCATTAAATAGGCTTATTAAATAGACTTATTAAATAGGCTTATTAAATAGGCTCAATAAATAGGCTTATTAAATAGGCTCATTAAATACTTATTAAATAGGCGTATTAAATAGACTTATTAAATAGACTTATTAAATAGGCATATTAAATAGGCTTATTAAATAGGCTTATTAAATAGGCTTATTAAATAGACTTATTAAATAGCCTCATTAAATAGGCTTATTTTAGCAACTTAGGCTTATTAAATAGGCTTATTTCAGCAACTTAGACTTATTAAATAGCCTTATTTCAGCAACGTAGGCTTATTAAAAAGGCTCATTTCAGCAACTTAGGCTTATTAAATAGCCTTATTTCAGCAACTTAGACTTATTAAATAGGCTTATTCAGCAACTTAGGCTTATCAAATAGCCTTATTAAATAGACTTATTTTAGCAACTTAGGCTTATTAAATAGGCTTATTTCAGCAACTTAGACTTATTAAAAAGCCTTATTTCAGCAAATTAGTCTTATGAAATAGGCATATTTCAGCAACTTAGGCTTATTAAATAGGCTTATTTCAGCAACGTAGACTTATTAAATAGGCCTATTAAATAGGCTTATTAAATAGACTGATTAAATAGGCTCAATAAATACTTATTAAATAGGCTTATTAAATAGGCTTATTACATAGACTTATTAAATAGGATCAATCAATAGGCTTATTAAATAGGCTTATTAAATAGGCTTATTAAATAGGCTCAATAAATAGGCTCATTAAATACTTATTAAATAGGCGTATTAAATAGGCTTATTAAATAGGCGTATTAAATAGGCTTATTAAGTAGACTTATTAAATAGCCTAATTAAATAGGCTTATTTTAGCAACGTAGGCTTTTTAAATAGGTTTATTTCAGCAACTTAGACTTATTAAATAGCCTTATTAAATAGGCTTATTTCAGCAACTTAGGCTCATTAAATAGGCTTATTAAATAGGCTTAATAAATAGGCTCATTAAATACTTATTAAATAGGCTTATTAAATAGGCTTATTAAATAGGCTTATTAAATAGGCTTATTAAATAGACTTATTAAATAGCCTCATTAAATAGGCTTATTTTAGCAACTTAGGCTTATTAAATAGGCTTATTTCAGCAACTTAGACTTATTAAATAGCCTTATTTCAGAAACTTAGGCTTATTAAATAGGCTCATTTCAGCAACTTAAGCTTATTAAATAGCCTTATTTCAGCAACTTAGACTTATTAAATAGGCTTATTTCAGCAACTTACGCTGATTAAATAGGCTCATTTCAGCAACTTAGACTTATTAAGTAGCCTTATTTCAGCAACTTAGACTTATTAAATAGGCTTATTTCAGCAACTTATGCTTATTAAATATACTTATTTCAGCAACTTAGGCTTATTAAATAGGCTTATTTCAGCAACTTAGACTTATTAAATAGCCTTATTTCAGCAACTTAGGCTTATTAGATAGGCTTATCTCAGCAACTTAGGCTTATTAAATAGCGTTATTTCAGCAACTTAGGCTTATTAAATAGGCTTATTAAATAGGCTTATTTCAGCAACGTAGGCTTATTAAATAGGCCTTTTCAGCAACTTAGGCTTATTAAATAGGCTCATTAAATACTTATTAAATAGGCTCATTAAACAGGCTTATTAAATAGACTTATTAAATAGGCTCAATAAATAGGCTTATTAAATAGGCTCATTAAATATGCTTAATAAATAGGCTTATCAACTAGGCTTATTAAATAGGCTCATTAAATAGGCTTATTAAATATACTTATTAAATAGGCTTATTAAATAGGCTTATTAAATAGGCTTAATAAATAGGCTTATTAAATAGTCTCAATAAATAGGCTTATTAAATAGGCTCATTAAATACATATTAAATAGGCGTATTAAATAGACTTATTAAATAGACTTATTAAATAGGCATATTAAATAGGCTTATTAAATAGGCTTATTAAATAGGCTTATTAAATAGACTTATTAAATAGCCTCATTAAATAGTCTTATTTCAGCAACTTAGACTTATTAAATAGGCTTATTCAGCAATTTAGGCTTATCAAATAGCCTTATTAAATAGACTTATTTTAGCAACTTAGTCTTATGAAATAGGCTTATTTCAGCAACTTAGGCTTATTAAACAGCCTTATTAAATAGGCTTATTTCAGCAACTTGGGCTTATTAAATAGGCTTATTTCAGCAACTTAGACTTATTAATTAGGATTATTAAATAGGCTTATTAAATAGACTTATTAAATAGCCTCTTTAAATAGACTTATTTTAGCAACTTATGCTTATTAAATAGGCTTATTTCAGCAACTTAGACTTATTAAATAGCCTTATTTCAGCAACTTAGGCTTATTAGATAGGCTTATCTCAGCAACTTAGGCTTATTAAATAGCGTTATTTCAGCAACTTAGAATTATTAAATAGGCTTATTTCAGCAACTTAGGCTTATTAAATAGGCTTATTCAGCAACTTAGGCTTATTAAATAGGCTTATTAAATAGGCTTATTTCAGCAACGTAGGCTTATTAAATAGGCTTATTCAGCAACTTAGGCTTATTAAATAGGCGCATTAAATACTTATTAAATAGGCTCATTAAACAGGCTTATTAAATAGACTTATTAAATAGGCTCAATAAACAGGCTTATTAAATAGGCTCATTAAATATGCTTAATAAATAGGCTTATCAACTAGGCTTATTAAATAGGCTCATTAAATAGGCTTATTAAATAGACTTATTAAATAGGCTTATTAAATAGGCTCAATAAATAGGCTTATTAAATAGGCTCATTAAATACTTATTAAATAGGCGTATTAAATAGACTTATTAAATAGACTTATTAAATAGGCATATTAAATAGGCTTATTAAATAGGCTTATTAAATAGGCTTATTAAATAGACTTATTAAATAGCCTCATTAAATAGGCTTATTTTAGCAACTTAGGCTTATTAAATAGGCTTATTTCAGCAACTTAGACTTATTAAATAGCCTTATTTCAGCAACGTAGGCTTATTAAAAAGGCTCATTTCAGCAACTTAGGCTTATTAAATAGCCTTATTTCAGCAACTTAGACTTATTAAATAGGCTTATTCAGCAACTTAGGCTTATCAAATAGCCTTATTAAATAGACTTATTTTAGCAACTTAGGCTTATTAAATAGGCTTATTTCAGCAACTTAGACTTATTAAAAAGCCTTATTTCAGCAACTTAGTCTTATGAAATAGGCATATTTCAGCAACTTAGGCTTATTAAATAGGCTTATTTCAGCAACGTAGACTTATTAAATAGGCCTATTAAATAGGCTTATTAAATAGACTGATTAAATAGGCTCAATAAATACTTATTAAATAGGCTTATTAAATAGGCTTATTACATAGACTTATTAAATAGGATCAATCAATAGGCTTATTAAATAGGCTTATTAAATAGGCGTATTAAATAGGCTTATTAAGTAGACTTATTAAATAGCCTAATTAAATAGGCTTATTTTAGCAACGTAGGCTTTTTAAATAGGTTTATTTCAGCAACTTAGACTTATTAAATAGCCTTATTAAATAGGCTTATTTCAGCAACTTAGGCTCATTAAATAGGCTTATTAAATAGGCTTAATAAATAGGCTCATTAAATACTTATTAAATAGGCTTATTAAATAGGCTTATTAAATAGGCTTATTAAATAGGCTTATTAAATAGCCTCATTAAATAGGCTTATTTTAGCAACTTAGGCTTATTAAATAGGCTTATTTCAGCAACTTAGACTTATTAAATAGCCTTATTTCAGAAACTTAGGCTTATTAAATAGGCTCATTTCAGCAACTTAAGCTTATTAAATAGCCTTATTTCAGCAACTTAGACTTATTAAATAGGCTTATTTCAGCAACTTACGCTGATTAAATAGGCTCATTTCAGCAACTTAGACTTATTAAGTAGCCTTATTTCAGCAACTTAGACTTATTAAATAGGCTTATTTCAGCAACTTATGCTTATTAAATATACTTATTTCAGCAACTTAGGCTTATTAAATAGGCTTATTTCAGCAACTTAGACTTATTAAATAGCCTTATTTCAGCAACTTAGGCTTATTAGATAGGCTTATCTCAGCAACTTAGGCTTATTAAATAGCGTTATTTCAGCAACTTAGGCTTATTAAATAGGCTTATTAAATAGGCTTATTTCAGCAACGTAGGCTTATTAAATAGGCCTTTTCAGCAACTTAGGCTTATTAAATAGGCTCATTAAATACTTATTAAATAGGCTCATTAAACAGGCTTATTAAATAGACTTATTAAATAGGCTCAATAAATAGGCTTATTAAATAGGCTCATTAAATATGCTTAATAAATAGGCTTATCAACTAGGCTTATTAAATAGGCTCATTAAATAGGCTTATTAAATATACTTATTAAATAGGCTTATTAAATAGGCTTATTAAATAGGCTTAATAAATAGGCTTATTAAATAGGCTCAATAAATAGGCTTATTAAATAGGCTCATTAAATACTTATTAAATAGGCGTATTAAATAGACTTATTAAATAGACTTATTAAATAGGCATATTAAATAGGCTTATTAAATAGGCTTATTAAATAGGCTTATTAAATAGACTTATTAAATAGCCTCATTAAATAGTCTTATTTCAGCAACTTAGACTTATTAAATAGGCTTATTCAGCAATTTAGGCTTATCAAATAGCCTTATTAAATAGACTTATTTTAGCAACTTAGGCTTATTAAATAGGCTTATTTCAGCAACTTAGACTTATTAAAAAGCCTTATTTCAGCAACTTAGTCTTATGAAATAGGCTTATTTCAGCAACTTAGGCTTATTAAACAGCCTTATTAAATAGGCTTATTTCAGGAACTTGGGCTTATTAAATAGGCTTATTTCAGCAACTTAGACTTATTAATTAGGATTATTAAATAGGCTTATTAAATAGACTTATTAAAAAGGCGTATGAAATGGGCTCAATAAATTGGCTTATTAAATAGGCTCAATAAATAGGCTTATTAAATAGGCTCAATAAATAGGCTCATTAAATAGGCTCAATAAATAGGCTTATTAAATAGGCGTATTAAATAGGCTTATTAAATAGGCTTATTAAGTAGGCTCAATAAATAGGCTCATTAAATAGGCTTATTAAATAGGCTTATTAAATAGGCTTATTAAATAGGCGTATTAAATAGGCTTATTAAATAGACTTATTAAATGGCCTAATTAAATAGGCTTATTTTAGCAATATAGGCTTTTTAAATAGGTTTATTTCAGCAACTTAGACTTATTAAATAGCCTCATTAAATAGGCTTATTTCAGCAACTTAGGCTTATTAAATAGGCTTATTAAATAGGCTTAATAAATAGGCTTATTAAATAGGCTTATTAAATAGACTTATTAAATAGCCTCATTAAATAGGCTTATTTTAGCAACTTAGGCTTATTAAATAGGCTTATTTCAGCAACTTAGACTTATTAAATAGCCTTATTTCAGCAACGTAGGCTTATTAAAAAGGCTCATTTCAGCAACTTAGGCTTATTAAATAGCCTTATTTCAGCAACTTAGACTTATTAAATAGGCTTATTCAGCAACTTAGGCTTATCAAATAGCCTTATTAAATAGACTTATTTTAGCAACTTAGGCTTATTAAATAGGCTTATTTCAGCAACTTAGACTTATTAAAAAGCCTTATTTCAGCAACTTAGTCTTATGAAATAGGCATATTTCAGCAACTTAGGCTTATTAAATAGGCTTATTTCAGCAACGTAGACTTATTAAATAGGCCTATTAAATAGGCTTATTAAATAGACTGATTAAATAGGCTCAATAAATACTTATTAAATAGGCTTATTAAATAGGCTTATTACATAGACTTATTAAATAGGATCAATCAATAGGCTTATTAAATAGGCTTATTAAATAGGCTTATTAAATAGGCTCAATAAATAGGCTCATTAAATACTTATTAAATAGGCGTATTAAATAGGCTTATTAAATAGGCGTATTAAATAGGCTTATTAAGTAGACTTATTAAATAGCCTAATTAAATAGGCTTATTTTAGCAACGTAGGCTTTTTAAATAGGTTTATTTCAGCAACTTAGACTTATTAAATAGCCTTATTAAATAGGCTTATTTCAGCAACTTAGGCTCATTAAATAGGCTTATTAAATAGGCTTAATAAATAGGCTCATTAAATACGTATTAAATAGGCTTATTAAATAGGCTTATTAAATAGGCTTATTAAATAGGCTTATTAAATAGACTTATTAAATAGCCTCATTAAATAGGCTTATTTTAGCAACTTAGGCTTATTAAATAGGCTTATTTCAGCAATATAGACTTATTAAATAGCCTTATTTCAGAAACTTAGGCTTATTAAATAGGCTCATTTCAGCAACTTAAGCTTATTAAATAGCCTTATTTCAGCAACTTAGACTTATTAAATAGGCTTATTTCAGCAACTTACGCTGATTAAATAGGCTCATTTCAGCAACTTAGACTTATTAAATAGCCTTATTTCAGCAACTTAGACTTATTAAATAGGCTTATTTCAGCAACTTATGCTTATTAAATATACTTATTTCAGCAAATTAGGCTTATTAAATAGGCTTATTTCAGCAACTTAGACTTATTAAATAGCCTTATTTCAGCAACTTAGGCTTATTAGATAGGCTTATCTCAGCAACTTAGGCTTATTAAATAGCGTTATTTCAGCAACTTAGGCTTATTAAATAGGCTTATTAAATAGGCTTATTTCAGCAACGTAGGCTTATTAAATAGGCCTTTTCAGCAACTTAGGCTTATTAAATAGGCTCATTAAATACTTATTAAATAGGCTCATTAAACAGGCTTATTAAATAGACTTATTAAATAGGCTCAATAAATAGGCTTATTAAATAGGCTCATTAAATATGCTTAATAAATAGGCTTATCAACTAGGCTTATTAAATAGGCTCATTAAATAGGCTTATTAAATATACTTATTAAATAGGCTTATTAAATAGGCTTATTAAATAGGCTTAATAAATAGGCTTATTAAATAGGCTCAATAAATAGGCTTATTAAATAGGCTCATTAAATACTTATTAAATAGGCGTATTAAATAGACTTATTAAATAGACTTATTAAATAGGCATATTAAATAGGCTTATTAAATAGGCTTATTAAATAGGCTTATTAAATAGACTTATTAAATAGCCTCATTAAATAGTCTTATTTCAGCAACTTAGACTTATTAAATAGGCTTATTCAGCAATTTAGGCTTATCAAATAGCCTTATTAAATAGACTTATTTTAGCAACTTAGGCTTATTAAATAGGCTTATTTCAGCAACTTAGACTTATTAAAAAGCCTTATTTCAGCAACTTAGTCTTATGAAATAGGCTTATTTCAGCAACTTAGGCTTATTAAACAGCCTTATTAAATAGGCTTATTTCAGCAACTTGGGCTTATTAAATAGGCTTATTTCAGCAACTTAGACTTATTAATTAGGAATATTAAATAGGCTTATTAAATAGACTTATTAAAAAGGCGTATGAAATGGGCTCAATAAATTGGCTTATTAAATAGGCTCAATAAATAGGCTTATTAAATAGGCTCAATAAATAGGCTCATTAAATAGGCTCAATAAATAGGCTTATTAAATAGGCACATTAAATACTTATTAAATAGGCTTATTAATTAGACTTATTAAATAGACGTATTAAATAGGCTTATTAAATAGGCGTATTAAATAGGTGTATTAAATAGACTTATTAAATAGGATCAATCAATAGGCTTATTAAATAGGCTTATTAAATAGGCTTATTAAATAGGCTTATTAAGTAGGCTCAATAAATAGGCTCATTAAATAGGCTTATTAAATAGGCTTATTAAATAGGCTTATTAAATAGGCGTATTAAATAGGCTTATTAAATAGACTTATTAAATGGCCTAATTAAATAGGCTTATTTTAGCAATATAGGCTTTTTAAATAGGTTTATTTCAGCAACTTAGACTTATTAAATAGCCTCATTAAATAGGCTTATTTCAGCAACTTAGGCTTATTAAATAGGCTTATTAAATAGGCTTAATAAATAGGCTTATTAAATAGGCTCAATAAAAAGGCTTAATAAATAGGCTCATTGAATACTCTTTAAATAGGCTTATTAAATAGACTTATTAAATAGACTTATTAAATAGGCTTATTAAATAGGCTTATTAAATAGGCTTATTAAATAGGCTTATTAAATAGACTTATTAAATAGCCTCATTAAATAGGCTTATTTTAGCAACTTAGGCTTATTAAATAGGCTTATTTCAGCAACTTAGACTTATTAAATAACCTTATTTCAGCAACTGAGGCTTATTAAATAGGCTAATTTCAGCAACTTAAGCTTATTAAATAGCCTTATTTCAGCAACTTAGACTTATTAAATAGGCTTATTTCAGCAACTTAAGCTTATTAAATAGCCTTATTTCAGCAACTTAGACTTATTAAATAGGCTTATTTCAGCAACTTACACTGATTAAATAGGCTCATTTCAGCAACTTAGACTTATTAAATAGCCTTATTTCAGCAACTTAGACTTATTAAATAGGCTTATTTCAGCAACTTATGCTTATTAAATATACTTATTTCAGGAACTTAGGCTTATTAAATAGGCTTATTTCAGCAACTTAGACTTATTAAATAGCCTTATTTCAGCAACTTAGGCTTATTAGATAGGCTTATCTCAGCAACTTAGGCTTATTAAATAGCGTTATTTCAGCAACTTAGACTTATTAAATAGGCTTATTTCAGCAACTTAGGCTTATTAAATAGGCTTATTCAGCAACTTAGGCTTATTAAATAGGCTTATTAAATAGGCTTATTTCAGCAACGTAGGCTTATTAAATAGGCTTATTCAGCAACTTAGGCTTATTAAATGGGTGCATTAAATACTTATTAAATAGGCTCATTAAACAGGCTTATTAAATAGACTTATTAAATAGGCTCAATAAATAGGCTTATTAAATAGGCTCATTAAATATGCTTAATAAATAGGCTTATCAACTAGGCTTATTAAATAGGCTCATTAAATAGGCTTATTAAATAGACTTATTAAATAGGCTTATTAAATAGGCTCAATAAATAGGCTTATTAAATAGGCTCATTAAATACTTATTAAATAGGCGTATTAAATAGACTTATTAAATAGACTTATTAAATAGGCATATTAAATAGGCTTATTAAATAGGCTTATTAAATAGGCTTATTAAATAGACTTATTAAATAGCCTCATTAAATAGGCTTATTTTAGCAACTTAGACTTATTAAAAAGCCTTATTTCAGCAACTTAGTCTTATGAAATAGGCATATTTCAGCAACTTAGGCTTATTAAACAGCCTTATTAAATAGGCTTATTTCAGCAACTTGGGCTTATTAAATAGGCTTATTTCAGCAACTTAGACTT
The DNA here is from genome assembly GCF_048934315.1 of Petromyzon marinus. Classification (NCBI taxonomy): domain Eukaryota; kingdom Metazoa; phylum Chordata; class Hyperoartia; order Petromyzontiformes; family Petromyzontidae; genus Petromyzon; species Petromyzon marinus. The sequence continues at coordinate 1,243,006 of NW_027422993.1, read as the reverse complement.
ATTAAATAGGCTTATTAAATAGGCTTATTAAATAGACTTATTAAATAGGCGTATGAAATGGGTTCAATAAATTGGCTTATTAAATAGGCTCAATAAATAGGATTATTAAATAGGCTCAATAAATAGGCTCATTAAATAGGCTCAATAAATAGGCTTATTAAATAGGCGCATTAAATACTTATTAAATAGGCTTATTAATTAGACTTATTAAATAGACTTATTAAATAGGCTTATTAAATAGACTTATTAAATAGGCTAATTAAAAAGGCTTATTAAATAGACTTATTAAATAGGCTCATTAAATACTTATTAAATAGGCTTATTAATTAGACTTATTAAATAGACTTATTAAATAGGCTTATTAAATAGACTTATTAAATAGGCTTAATAAATAGGCTTATTAAATAGGCTTATTAAATAGGCTTATTAAATAGGCTCAATAAATAGGCTTACTAAATAGGCTCAATAAATAGGCTTATTAAATAGGCTCATTAAATAGGCTTATTAAATAGGCTCAATAAATAGGCTTATTAAATAGGCTCATTAAAAACTTATTAAATAGGCTTATTAAATAGACTTATTAAATAGACTTATTAAATAGGCTTATTAAATAGACTTTATTAAATAGGCTTATTAATAAGGCTTATTAAATAGAATTAATAAATAGGCTCATTAAATACTTATTAAATAGGTTTATTAAATAGGCGTATTAAATAGGCTTATTAAATAGGCGTATTAAATAGGCTTATTAAATAGGCTTATTAAATGGACTTATTAAATAGCCTCATAAAATAGGCTTATTTTAGCAACTTAGGCTTATTAAATAGGTTTATTTCAGCAACTTAGACTTATTAAATAGCCTTATTAAATAGGCTTATTTCAGCAACTTAGGCTTTTTAAATAGGCTTATTTCAGCAACTTAGGCTCATTAAATAGCCTTATTAAATAGGCTTATTTCAGCAACTTAGGCTTATTAAATAACCTTATTAAATAGGCTTATTTTAGCAACTTAGACTTATTAAATCGACTTATTAAATAGACATTCAGCAACTTAGGCTCATTAAATATGCTTATGAAATATGCTTATTTCTGCAACTTAGACTTATTAGATAGGCCTATTAAATAGGCTTATTTTAGCAACTTAGGCTTATTGAATATGCTTATTTCAGCAACTTAGGCGTATTAAATAACATTATTAAATAGGTTTATTTCTGCAACTTAGACTTATTAAATAGCCTTATTAAATAGGCTTATTTCAGCAACTTAGGCTTATTAAATAGGCTTATTTCAGCAACTTATGCTTATTAAATAGCCTTATTAAACAGGTTTATTTCAGCAATTTAGGCTTATTAAATAGCATTTTTAAATAGGTTTATTTCAGCAACTTAGACTTTTTAAATAGACCTTTTTATATAGGCTTAGTTCAGCAACGTAGGCTTATTAAATAGGCTTATTTCAGCAACTTATGCTTATTAAATAGCCTTATTAATCAGGTTTATTTCAGCAACTTAGGCGTATTAAATAGCATTTTTAAATAGGTTTATTTCAGCAACTTAGACTTATTAAATAGACCTTTTTAAATAGGCTTAGTTCAGAAACTTAGGCTTATTAAATAGGCTTATTTCAGCAACTTAGGCTCATTAAATAGCCTCATTAAATAGACTTATTTTAGCAACTTAGACTTATTAAATCGACTTATTAAATAGACATTTCAGCAACTTAGGCTCATTAAATAGGCTTATGAAATATGCTTATTTCTGCAACTTAGACTTATTAGATAGGCCTATTAAATAGGCTTATTTCAGCAACTTAGGCTTATTAAATAGGCTTATTTCAGCAACTTAGGCTTATTAAATAGGCTTATTTCAGCAACTTAGGCTTATTAAATAGCCTTATTTCAGCAACTTAGACTTATTAAATAGGCTTATTTCAGCAACTTACGCTGATTAAATAGGCTCATTTCAGCAACTTAGACTTATTAAATAGCCTTATTTCAGCAACTTAGACTTATTAAATAGGCTTATTTCAGCAACTTATGCTTATTAAATATACTTATTTCAGCAAATTAGGCTTATTAAATAGGCTTATTTCAGCAACTTAGACTTATTAAATAGCCTTATTTCAGCAACTTAGGCTTATTAGATAGGCTTATCTCAGCAACTTAGGCTTATTAAATAGCCTTATTTCAGCAACTTAGGCTTATTAAATAGGCTTATTAAATAGGCTTATTTCAGCAACGTAGGCTTATTAAATAGGCCTTTTCAGCAACTTAGGCTTATTAAATAGGCTCATTAAATACTTATTAAATAGGCTCATTAAACAGGCTTATTAAATAGACTTATTAAATAGGCTCAATAAATAGGCTTATTAAATAGGCTCATTAAATATGCTTAATAAATAGGCTTATCAACTAGGCTTATTAAATAGGCTCATTAAATAGGCTTATTAAATATACTTATTAAATAGGCTTATTAAATAGGCTTATTAAATAGGCTTAATAAATAGGCTTATTAAATAGGCTCAATAAATAGGCTTATTAAATAGGCTCATTAAATACTTATTAAATAGGCGTATTAAATAGACTTATTAAATAGACTTATTAAATAGGCATATTAAATAGGCTTATTAAATAGGCTTATTAAATAGGCTTATTAAATAGACTTATTAAATAGCCTCATTAAATAGTCTTATTTCAGCAACTTAGACTTATTAAATAGGCTTATTCAGCAATTTAGGCTTATCAAATAGCCTTATTAAATAGACTTATTTTAGCAACTTAGGCTTATTAAATAGGCTTATTTCAGCAACTTAGACTTATTAAAAAGCCTTATTTCAGCAACTTAGTCTTATGAAATAGGCTTATTTCAGCAACTTAGGCTTATTAAACAGCCTTATTAAATAGGCTTATTTCAGCAACTTGGGCTTATTAAATAGGCTTATTTCAGCAACTTAGACTTATTAATTAGGAATATTAAATAGGCTTATTAAATAGACTTATTAAAAAGGCGTATGAAATGGGCTCAATAAATTGGCTTATTAAATAGGCTCAATAAATAGGCTTATTAAATAGGCTCAATAAATAGGCTCATTAAATAGGCTCAATAAATAGGCTTATTAAATAGGCACATTAAATACTTATTAAATAGGCTTATTAATTAGACTTATTAAATAGACGTATTAAATAGGCTTATTAAATAGGCGTATTAAATAGGTGTATTAAATAGACTTATTAAATAGGATCAATCAATAGGCTTATTAAATAGGCTTATTAAATAGGCTTATTAAATAGGCTTATTAAGTAGGCTCAATAAATAGGCTCATTAAATAGGCTTATTAAATAGGCTTATTAAATAGGCTTATTAAATAGGCGTATTAAATAGGCTTATTAAATAGACTTATTAAATGGCCTAATTAAATAGGCTTATTTTAGCAATATAGGCTTTTTAAATAGGTTTATTTCAGCAACTTAGACTTATTAAATAGCCTCATTAAATAGGCTTATTTCAGCAACTTAGGCTTATTAAATAGGCTTATTAAATAGGCTTAATAAATAGGCTTATTAAATAGGCTCAATAAAAAGGCTTAATAAATAGGCTCATTGAATACTCTTTAAATAGGCTTATTAAATAGACTTATTAAATAGACTTATTAAATAGGCTTATTAAATAGGCTTATTAAATAGGCTTATTAAATAGGCTTATTAAATAGACTTATTAAATAGCCTCATTAAATAGGCTTATTTTAGCAACTTAGGCTTATTAAATAGGCTTATTTCAGCAACTTAGACTTATTAAATAACCTTATTTCAGCAACTGAGGCTTATTAAATAGGCTAATTTCAGCAACTTAAGCTTATTAAATAGCCTTATTTCAGCAACTTAGACTTATTAAATAGGCTTATTTCAGCAACTTAAGCTTATTAAATAGCCTTATTTCAGCAACTTAGACTTATTAAATAGGCTTATTTCAGCAACTTACACTGATTAAATAGGCTCATTTCAGCAACTTAGACTTATTAAATAGCCTTATTTCAGCAACTTAGACTTATTAAATAGGCTTATTTCAGCAACTTATGCTTATTAAATATACTTATTTCAGGAACTTAGGCTTATTAAATAGGCTTATTTCAGCAACTTAGACTTATTAAATAGCCTTATTTCAGCAACTTAGGCTTATTAGATAGGCTTATCTCAGCAACTTAGGCTTATTAAATAGCGTTATTTCAGCAACTTAGACTTATTAAATAGGCTTATTTCAGCAACTTAGGCTTATTAAATAGGCTTATTCAGCAACTTAGGCTTATTAAATAGGCTTATTAAATAGGCTTATTTCAGCAACGTAGGCTTATTAAATAGGCTTATTCAGCAACTTAGGCTTATTAAATGGGTGCATTAAATACTTATTAAATAGGCTCATTAAACAGGCTTATTAAATAGACTTATTAAATAGGCTCAATAAATAGGCTTATTAAATAGGCTCATTAAATATGCTTAATAAATAGGCTTATCAACTAGGCTTATTAAATAGGCTCATTAAATAGGCTTATTAAATAGACTTATTAAATAGGCTTATTAAATAGGCTCAATAAATAGGCTTATTAAATAGGCTCATTAAATACTTATTAAATAGGCGTATTAAATAGACTTATTAAATAGACTTATTAAATAGGCATATTAAATAGGCTTATTAAATAGGCTTATTAAATAGGCTTATTAAATAGACTTATTAAATAGCCTCATTAAATAGGCTTATTTTAGCAACTTAGACTTATTAAAAAGCCTTATTTCAGCAACTTAGTCTTATGAAATAGGCATATTTCAGCAACTTAGGCTTATTAAACAGCCTTATTAAATAGGCTTATTTCAGCAACTTGGGCTTATTAAATAGGCTTATTTCAGCAACTTAGACTTATTAAATAGGCTTATTAAATAGGCTTATTAAATAGACTTATTAAATAGGCGTATGAAATGGGTTCAATAAATTGGCTTATTAAATAGGCTCAATAAATAGGATTATTAAATAGGCTCAATAAATAGGCTCATTAAATAGGCTCAATAAATAGGCTTATTAAATAGGCGCATTAAATACTTATTAAATAGGCTTATTAATTAGACTTATTAAATAGACTTATTAAATAGGCTTATTAAATAGACTTATTAAATAGGCTAATTAAAAAGGCTTATTAAATAGACTTATTAAATAGGCTCATTAAATACTTATTAAATAGGCTTATTAATTAGACTTATTAAATAGACTTATTAAATAGGCTTATTAAATAGACTTATTAAATAGGCTTAATAAATAGGCTTATTAAATAGGCTTATTAAATAGGCTTATTAAATAGGCTCAATAAATAGGCTTACTAAATAGGCTCAATAAATAGGCTTATTAAATAGGCTCATTAAATAGGCTTATTAAATAGGCTCAATAAATAGGCTTATTAAATAGGCTCATTAAAAACTTATTAAATAGGCTTATTAAATAGACTTATTAAATAGACTTATTAAATAGGCTTATTAAATAGACTTTATTAAATAGGCTTATTAATAAGGCTTATTAAATAGAATTAATAAATAGGCTCATTAAATACTTATTAAATAGGTTTATTAAATAGGCGTATTAAATAGGCTTATTAAATAGGCGTATTAAATAGGCTTATTAAATAGGCTTATTAAATGGACTTATTAAATAGCCTCATAAAATAGGCTTATTTTAGCAACTTAGGCTTATTAAATAGGTTTATTTCAGCAACTTAGACTTATTAAATAGCCTTATTAAATAGGCTTATTTCAGCAACTTAGGCTTTTTAAATAGGCTTATTTCAGCAACTTAGGCTCATTAAATAGCCTTATTAAATAGGCTTATTTCAGCAACTTAGGCTTATTAAATAACCTTATTAAATAGGCTTATTTTAGCAACTTAGACTTATTAAATCGACTTATTAAATAGACATTCAGCAACTTAGGCTCATTAAATATGCTTATGAAATATGCTTATTTCTGCAACTTAGACTTATTAGATAGGCCTATTAAATAGGCTTATTTTAGCAACTTAGGCTTATTGAATATGCTTATTTCAGCAACTTAGGCGTATTAAATAACATTATTAAATAGGTTTATTTCTGCAACTTAGACTTATTAAATAGCCTTATTAAATAGGCTTATTTCAGCAACTTAGGCTTATTAAATAGGCTTATTTCAGCAACTTATGCTTATTAAATAGCCTTATTAAACAGGTTTATTTCAGCAATTTAGGCTTATTAAATAGCATTTTTAAATAGGTTTATTTCAGCAACTTAGACTTTTTAAATAGACCTTTTTATATAGGCTTAGTTCAGCAACGTAGGCTTATTAAATAGGCTTATTTCAGCAACTTATGCTTATTAAATAGCCTTATTAATCAGGTTTATTTCAGCAACTTAGGCGTATTAAATAGCATTTTTAAATAGGTTTATTTCAGCAACTTAGACTTATTAAATAGACCTTTTTAAATAGGCTTAGTTCAGAAACTTAGGCTTATTAAATAGGCTTATTTCAGCAACTTAGGCTCATTAAATAGCCTCATTAAATAGACTTATTTTAGCAACTTAGACTTATTAAATCGACTTATTAAATAGACATTTCAGCAACTTAGGCTCATTAAATAGGCTTATGAAATATGCTTATTTCTGCAACTTAGACTTATTAGATAGGCCTATTAAATAGGCTTATTTCAGCAACTTAGGCTTATTAAATAGGCTTATTTCAGCAACTTAGGCTTATTAAATAGCCTTATTTCAGCAACTTAGACTTATTAAATAGGCTTATTCAGGAACTTAGGCTTATTAAATAGCCTCATTAAATAGGCTTATTTCAGCAACTTAGGCTTATTAAATAGGCTTATTTCAGCAACTTAGACTTATTAAAAAGGCTTATTTCAGCAACGTAGACTTATTAAATAGGCTTATTCAGCAACTTAGGCTTATTAAATAGGCTGATTTCAGCAACTTAGACTTATTAAATAGGCCTATTAAATAGGCTTATTAAATAGACTGATTAAATAGGCTCATTAAATACTTATTAAATAGGCTTATTAAATATGCTTATTAAATAGACTTATTAAATAGGCTCAATAAATAGGCTTATTAAATAGGCTTATTAAATAGGCTTATTAAATAGGTTCAATAAATAGGCTTATTAAATAGGCTTATTAAATAGGCTTATTAAATATGCTTATTAAATAGGCTTATTAAATAGACTTATTAAATAACCTCATTAAATAGGCTTATTTTAACAACTTAGGCTTTTTAAATAGGTTTATTTCTGCAACTTAGACTTATTAAATAGCCTTATTAAATAGGCTTATTTCAGCAACTTAGGCTTATTAAATAGGCTTATTTTAGCAACTTATGCTTATTAAATAGCCTTATTAAGAGGTTTATTTCAGCAACTTAGGCTTATTAAATAGCATTTTTAAATAGGTTTATTTCAGCAACTTAGACTTATTAAATAGACCTTTTTAAATAGGCTCAGTTCAGAAACTTAGGCTTATTAAATAGGCTTATTTCAGCAACTTAGGCTCATTAAATAGGCTTATTTCAGCAACTTAGGTTTATTAAATAGCCTTATTATATAGGCTTATTTCAGCAACTTAGGCTCATTAAATAGGCTTATTAAATATGCTTATTTCTGCTACTTAGACGTATTAGATAGGCCTATTAAATAGGCTTATTTCAGCAACTTAGGCTTATTAAATAGGCTTATTCCAGCAACTTAGACTTATTAAATAGCCTTATTTCATCAACTTACGCTTATTAAATAGGCTTATTTCAGCAACTTAGGCTTATTAAATAGCCTTATTAAATAGGCTTATTTCAGCAACTTGGGCTTATTAAATAGGCTTATTTCAGCAACTTAGGCTTACTAAAAATAGGCTTATTCAGCAACTTAGGCTTATTAAATAGGCTTATTAAATAGACTTATTTCAGCAACTTAGGCTTATTAAATAGGCTTATTCAGCAACTTAGGCTTATTAAATAGGCTCATTAAATACTTAATAAATAGGCTTATTAAATAGACTTATTAAATAGGCTCAATAAATAGGCTTATTAAATAGGCTCAATAAATAGGCTTATTAAATAGGCTCATTAAATCGGCGTAATAAATAGGCTTATTAAATAGGTTTATTAAATTGGCTTATTAAATAGGCTTATTAAATAGGCTCAATAAATAGGCTTAATAAATAGGCTCATTGAATACTCTTTAAATAGGCTTATTAAATAGACTTATTAAATAGACCTATTAAATAGGCTTATTAAATAGGTTTTTTAAATAGGCTTATTAAATAGGCTTATTAAATAGACTTATTAAATAGCCTAATTAAATAGGCTTATTTTAGCAACTTAGGGTTATTAAATAGGCTTATTTCAGCAACTTAGACTTATTAAATAGCCTTATTTCAGCAACTTAGGCTTATTAAATAGGCTCATTTCAGCAACTTAAGCTTATTAAATAGCCTTATTTCAGCAACTTACGCTGATTAAATAGCTCATTTCAGCAACTTAGACTTATTAAATGGCCTTATTTCAGCAACTTAGACTTATTAAATAGGCTTATTTCAGCAACTTAGACTCATTAAATATACGTATTTCAGCAACATAGGCTTATTAAATAGGCTTATTTCAGCAACTTAGACTTATTAAATAGCCTTATTTCAGCAACTTAGGCTTATTAAATAGGCTTATTTCAGCAACTTAGGCTTATTAAATAGCGTTATTTCAGCAACTTAGACTTATTAAATAGGCTTATTAAATAGGCTTATTTCAGCAACTCAGGCTTATTAAATAGGCTTATTCAGCAACTTAAGCTTATTAAATAGGCTCGTTAAATACAGATTAAATAGGCTTATTAAACAGGCTTATTAAATAGACTTATTAAATAGGCTAAATAAATAGGCTTATTAAATAGGCTCATTAAATATGCTTAATAAATAGGCTTATAAAATAGGCTTATTAAATAGGCTTATTAAATAGGCTTATTAAATAGACTTATTAAATAGGCTTATTAAATAGGCTTATTAAATAGGCTTAATAAATAGGCTCATTGAATACTCTTTAAATAGGCTTATTAAATAGACTTATTAAATAGACTTATTAAATAGGCTTATTAAATAGGTTTTTTAAATAGGCTTATTAAATAGGCTTATTAAATAGACTTATTAAATAGCCTAATTAAATAGCCTAATTAAATAGTCTTATTTTAGCAACTTAGGGTTATTAAATAGGCTTATTTCAGCAACTTAGACTTATTAAATAGCATTATTTCAGCAACTTAGGCTTATTAAATAGGCTCATTTCAGCAACTTAAGCTTATTAAATAGCCTTATTTCAGCAACTTACGCTGATTAAATAGGCTCATTTCAGCAACTTAGACTTATTAAATGGCCTTATTTCAGCAACTTAGACTTATTAAATAGGCTTATTTCAGCAACTTAGGCTTATTAAATATACTTATTTCAGCAACATAGGCTTATTAAATAGGCTTATTTCAGCAACTTAGACTTATTAAATAGCCTTATTTCAGCAACTTAGGCTTATTAAATAGGCTTATTTCAGCAACTTAGGCTTTTTAAATAGCGTTATTTCAGCAACTTAGACTTATTAAATAGGCTTATTTCAGCAACTTAGGCTTATTAAATAGGCTTATTCAGCAACTTAGGCTTATTAAATAGGCTTATTAAATAGGCTTATTTCAGCAACTCAGGCTTATTAAATAGGCTTATTCAGCAACTTAGGTTTATTAAATAGGCTCGTTAAATACTTATTAAATAGGCTTATTAAACAGGCTTATTAAATAGACTTATTAAATAGGCTCAATAAATAGGCTTATTAAATAGGCACATTAAATATGCTTAATAAATAGGCTTATTAAATAGGCTTATTAAATAGGCTTATTAAATAGACTTATTAAATAGGCTTATTAAATAGGCTCAATAAATAGGCTTATTAAATAGGCTCATTAAAAACTTATTAAATAGGCTTATTAAATAGACTTATTAAATAGACTTATTAAATAGGCTTATTAAATAGACTTTATTAAATAGGCTTATTAATAAGGCTTATTAAATAGAATTAATAAATAGGCTCATTAAATACTTATTAAATAGGTTTATTAAATAGGCGTATTAAATAGGCTTATTAAATAGGCGTATTAAATAGGCTTATTAAATAGGCTTATTAAATGGACTTATTAAATAGCCTCATAAAATAGGCTTATTTTAGCAACTTAGGCTTATTAAATAGGTTTATTTCAGCAACTTAGACTTATTAAATAGCCTTATTAAATAGGCTTATTTCAGCAACTTAGGCTTTTTAAATAGGCTTATTTCAGCAACTTAGGCTCATTAAATAGCCTTATTAAATAGGCTTATTTCAGCAACTTAGGCTTATTAAATAAGCTTATTAAATAGGCTTATTTTAGCAACTTAGACTTATTAAATCGACTTATTAAATAGACATTCAGCAACTTAGGCTCATTAAATATGCTTATGAAATATGCTTATTTCTGCAACTTAGACTTATTAGTTAGGCCTATTAAATAGGCTTATTTTAGCAACTTAGGCTTATTGAATATGCTTATTTCAGCAACTTAGGCGTATTAAATAACATTATTAAATAGGTTTATTTCTGCAACTTAGACTTATTAAATAGCCTTATTAAATAGGCTTATTTCAGCAACTTAGGCTTATTAAATAGGCTTATTTCAGCAACTTAGACTTATTAAAAAGGCTTATTTCAGCAACGTAGACTTATTAAATAGGCTTATTCAGCAACTTAGGCTTATTAAATAGGCTGATTTCAGCAACTTAGACTTATTAAATAGGCCTATTAAATAGGCTTATTAAATAGACTGATTAAATAGGCTCATTAAATACTTAGAAAATAGGCTTATTAAATATGCTTATTAAATAGACTTATTAAATAGGCTCAATAAATAGGCTTATTAAATAGGCTTATTAAATAGGCTTATTAAATAGGTTCAATAAATAGGCTTATTAAATAGGCTTATTAAATAGGCTTATTAAATATGCTTATTAAATAGGCTTATTAAATAGACTTATTAAATAACCTCATTAAATAGGCTTATTTTAACAACTTAGGCTTTTTAAATAGGTTTATTTCTGCAACTTAGACTTATTAAATAGCCTTATTAAATAGGCTTATTTCAGCAACTTAGGCTTATTAAATAGGCTTATTTCAGCAACTTATGCTTATTAAATAGCCTTATTAACAGGTTTATTTCAGCAACTTATGCTTATTAAATAGCATTTTTAAATAGGTTTATTTCAGCAACTTAGACTTATTAAATAGACCTTTTTAAATAGGCTTAGTTCAGAAACTTAGGCTTATTAAATAGGCTTATTTCAGCAACTTAGGCTCATTAAATAGGCTTATTTCAGCAACTTAGGTTTATTAAATAGCCTTATTATATAGGCTTATTTCAGCAACTTAGGCTCATTAAATAGGCTTATTAAATATGCTTATTTCTGCTACTTAGACGTATTAGATAGGCCTATTAAATAGGCTTATTTCAGCAACTTAGGCTTATTAAATAGGCTTATTCCAGCAACTTAGACTTATTAAATAGCCTTATTTCATCAACTTACGCTTATTAAATAGGCTTATTTCAGCAACTTAGGCTTATTAAATAGCCTTATTAAATAGGCTTATTTCAGCAACTTGGGCTTATTAAATAGGCTTATTTCAGCAACTTAGGCTTACTAAAAATAGGCTTATTCAGCAACTTAGGCTTATTAAATAGGCTAATTAAATAGACTTATTTCAGCAACTTAGGCGTATTAAATAACATTATTAAATAGGTTTATTTCTGCAACTTAGACTTATTAAATAGCCTTATTAAATAGGCTTATTTCAGCAACTTAGGCTTATTAAATAGGCTTATTTCAGCAACTTAGACTTATTAAAAAGGCTTATTTCAGCAACGTAGACTTATTAAATAGGCTTATTCAGCAACTTAGGCTTATTAAATAGGCTGATTTCAGCAACTTAGACTTATTAAATAGGCCTATTAAATAGGCTTATTAAATAGACTGATTAAATAGGCTCATTAAATACTTATTAAATAGGCTTATTAAATATGCTTATTAAATAGACTTATTAAATAGGCTCAATAAATAGGCTTATTAAATAGGCTTATTAAATAGGCTTATTAAATAGGTTCAATAAATAGGCTTATTAAATAGGCTTATTAAATAGGCTTATTAAATATGCTTATTAAATAGGCTTATTAAATAGACTTATTAAATAACCTCATTAAATAGGCTTATTTTAACAACTTAGGCTTTTTAAATAGGTTTATTTCTGCAACTTAGACTTATTAAATAGCCTTATTAAATAGGCTTATTTCAGCAACTTAGGCTTATTAAATAGGCTTATTTCAGCAACTTATGCTTATTAAATAGCCTTATTAACAGGTTTATTTCAGCAACTTAGGCTTATTAAATAGCATTTTTAAATAGGTTTATTTCAGCAACTTAGACTTATTAAATAGACCTTTTTAAATAGGCTTAGTTCAGAAACTTAGGCTTATTAAATAGGCTTATTTCAGCAACTTAGGCTCATTAAATAGGCTTATTTCAGCAACTTAGGTTTATTAAATAGCCTTATTATATAGGCTTATTTCAGCAACTTAGGCTCATTAAATAGGCTTATTAAATATGCTTATTTCTGCTACTTAGACGTATTAGATAGGCCTATTAAATAGGCTTATTTCAGCAACTTAGGCTTATTAAATAGGCTTATTCCAGCAACTTAGACTTATTAAATAGCCTTATTTCATCAACTTACGCTTATTAAATAGGCTTATTTCAGCAACTTAGGCTTATTAAATAGCCTTATTAAATAGGCTTATTTCAGCAACTTGGGCTTATTAAATAGGCTTATTTCAGCAACTTAGGCTTACTAAAAATAGGCTTATTCAGCAACTTAGGCTTATTAAATAGGCTAATTAAATAGACTTATTTCAGCAACTTAGGCTTATTAAATAGGCTTATTCAGCAACTTAGGCTTATTAAATAGGCTCATTAAATACTTAATAAATAGGCTTATTAAATAGACTTATTAAATAGGCTCAATAAATAGGCTTATTAAATAGGCTCAATAAATAGGCTTATTAAATAGGCTCATTAAATCGGCGTAATAAATAGGCTTATTAAATAGGTTTATTAAATTGGCTTATTAAATAGGCTTATTAAATAGGCTCAATAAATAGGCTTAATAAATAGGCTCATTGAACACTCTTTAAATAGGCTTATTAAATAGACTTATTAAATAGACCTATTAAATAGGCTTATTAAATAGGTTTTTTAAATAGGCTTATTAAATAGGCTTATTAAATAGACTTATTAAATAACCTAATTAAATAGGCTTATTTTAGCAACTTAGGGTTATTAAATAGGCTTATTTCAGCAACTTAGACTTATTAAATAGCCTTATTTCAGCAACTTAGGCTTATTAAATAGGCTCATTTCAGCAACTTAAGCTTATTAAATAGCCTTATTTCAGCAACTTACGCTGATTAAATAGCTCATTTCAGCAACTTAGACTTATTAAATGGCCTTATTTCAGCAACTTAGACTTATTAAATAGGCTTATTTCAGCAACTTAGACTCATTAAATATACTTATTTCAGCAACATAGGCTTATTAAATAGGCTTATTTCAGCAACTTAGACTTATTAAATAGCCTTATTTCAGCAACTTAGGCTTATTAAATAGGCTTATTTCAGCAACTTAGGCTTATTAAATAGCGTTATTTCAGCAACTTAGACTTATTAAATAGGCTTATTAAATAGGCTTATTTCAGCAACTCAGGCTTATTAAATAGGCTTATTCAGCAACTTAGGCTTATTAAATAGGCTCGTTAAATACAGATTAAATAGGCTTATTAAACAGGCTTATTAAATAGACTTATTAAATAGGCTAAATAAATAGGCTTATTAAATAGGCTCATTAAATATGCTTAATAAATAGGCTTATAAAATAGGCTTATTAAATAGGCTTATTAAATAGGCTTATTAAATAGACTTATTAAATAGGCTTATTAAATAGGCATATTAAATAGGCTTAATAAATAGGCTCATTGAATACTCTTTAAATAGGCTTATTAAATAGACTTATTAAATAGACTTATTAAATAGGCTTATTAAATAGGTTTTTTAAATAGGCTTATTAAATAGGCTTATTAAATAGACTTATTAAATAGCCTAATTAAATAGCCTAATTAAATAGTCTTATTTTAGCAACTTAGGGTTATTAAATAGGCTTATTTCAGCAACTTAGACTTATTAAATAGCATTATTTCAGCAACTTAGGCTTATTAAATAGGCTCATTTCAGCAACTTAAGCTTATTAAATAGCCTTATTTCAGCAACTTACGCTGATTAAATAGGCTCATTTCAGCAACTTAGACTTATTAAATGGCCTTATTTCAGCAACTTAGACTTATTAAATAGGCTTATTTCAGCAACTTAGGCTTATTAAATATACTTATTTCAGCAACATAGGCTTATTAAATAGGCTTATTTCAGCAACTTAGACTTATTAAATAGCCTTATTTCAGCAACTTAGGCTTATTAAATAGGCTTATTTCAGCAACTTAGGCTTTTTAAATAGCATTATTTCAGCAACTTAGACTTATTAAATAGGCTTATTTCAGCAACTTAGGCTTATTAAATAGGCTTATTCAGCAACTTAGGCTTATTAAATAGGCTTATTAAATAGGCTTATTTCAGCAACTCAGGCTTATTAAATAGGCTTATTCAGCAACTTAGGTTTATTAAATAGGCTCGTTAAATACTTATTAAATAGGCTTATTAAACAGGCTTATTAAATAGACTTATTAAATAGGCTCAATAAATAGGCTTATTAAATAGGCACATTAAATATGCTTAATAAATAGGCTTATTAAATAGGCTTATTAAATAGGCTTATTAAATAGGCTTATTAAATAGACTTATTAAATAGGCTTATTAAATAGGCTCAATAAATAGGCTTATTAAATAGGCTCATTAAAAACTTATTAAATAGGCTTATTAAATAGACTTATTAAATAGACTTATTAAATAGGCTTATTAAATAGACTTTATTAAATAGGCTTATTAATAAGGCTTATTAAATAGAATTAATAAATAGGCTCATTAAATACTTATTAAATAGGTTTATTAAATAGGCGTATTAAATAGGCTTATTAAATAGGCGTATTAAATAGGCTTATTAAATAGGCTTATTAAATGGACTTATTAAATAGCCTCATAAAATAGGCTTATTTTAGCAACTTAGGCTTATTAAATAGGTTTATTTCAGCAACTTAGACTTATTAAATAGCCTTATTAAATAGGCTTATTTCAGCAACTTAGGCTTTTTAAATAGGCTTATTTCAGCAACTTAGGCTCATTAAATAGCCTTATTAAATAGGCTTATTTCAGCAACTTAGGCTTATTAAATAACCTTATTAAATAGGCTTATTTTAGCAACTTAGACTTATTAAATCGACTTATTAAATAGACATTCAGCAACTTAGGCTCATTAAATATGCTTATGAAATATGCTTATTTCTGCAACTTAGACTTATTAGATAGGCCTATTAAATAGGCTTATTTTAGCAACTTAGGCTTATTGAATATGCTTATTTCAGCAACTTAGGCGTATTAAATAACATTATTAAATAGGTTTATTTCTGCAACTTAGACTTATTAAATAGCCTTATTAAATAGGCTTATTTCAGCAACTTAGGCTTATTAAATAGGCTTATTTCAGCAACTTATGCTTATTAAATAGCCTTATTAAACAGGTTTATTTCAGCAATTTAGGCTTATTAAATAGCATTTTTAAATAGGTTTATTTCAGCAACTTAGACTTTTTAAATAGACCTTTTTATATAGGCTTAGTTCAGCAACGTAGGCTTATTAAATAGGCTTATTTCAGCAACTTATGCTTATTAAATAGCCTTATTAATCAGGTTTATTTCAGCAACTTAGGCGTATTAAATAGCATTTTTAAATAGGTTTATTTCAGCAACTTAGACTTATTAAATAGACCTTTTTAAATAGGCTTAGTTCAGAAACTTAGGCTTATTAAATAGGCTTATTTCAGCAACTTAGGCTCATTAAATAGCCTCATTAAATAGACTTATTTTAGCAACTTAGACTTATTAAATCGACTTATTAAATAGACATTTCAGCAACTTAGGCTCATTAAATAGGCTTATGAAATATGCTTATTTCTGCAACTTAGACTTATTAGATAGGCCTATTAAATAGGCTTATTTCAGCAACTTAGGCTTATTAAATAGGCTTATTTCAGCAACTTAGGCTTATTAAATAGCCTTATTTCAGCAACTTAGACTTATTAAATAGGCTTATTCAGGAACTTAGGCTTATTAAATAGCCTCATTAAATAGGCTTATTTCAGCAACTTAGGCTTATTAAATAGGCTTATTTCAGCAACTTAGACTTATTAAAAAGGCTTATTTCAGCAACGTAGACTTATTAAATAGGCTTATTCAGCAACTTAGGCTTATTAAATAGGCTGATTTCAGCAACTTAGACTTATTAAATAGGCCTATTAAATAGGCTTATTAAATAGACTGATTAAATAGGCTCATTAAATACTTATTAAATAGGCTTATTAAATATGCTTATTAAATAGACTTATTAAATAGGCTCAATAAATAGGCTTATTAAATAGGCTTATTAAATAGGCTTATTAAATAGGTTCAATAAATAGGCTTATTAAATAGGCTTATTAAATAGGCTTATTAAATATGCTTATTAAATAGGCTTATTAAATAGACTTATTAAATAACCTCATTAAATAGGCTTATTTTAACAACTTAGGCTTTTTAAATAGGTTTATTTCTGCAACTTAGACTTATTAAATAGCCTTATTAAATAGGCTTATTTCAGCAACTTACGCTTATTAAATAGGCTTATTTCAGCAACTTAGACTTATTAAATGGCCTTATTTCAGCAACTTAGACTTATTAAATAGGCTTATTTCAGCAACTTAGGCTTATTAAATATACTTATTTCAGCAACATAGGCTTATTAAATAGGCTTATTTCAGCAACTTAGACTTATTAAATAGCCTTATTTCAGCAACTTAGGCTTATTAAATAGGCTTATTTCAGCAACTTAGGCTTTTTAAATAGCATTATTTCAGCAACTTAGACTTATTAAATAGGCTTATTTCAGCAACTTAGGCTTATTAAATAGGCTTATTCAGCAACTTAGGCTTATTAAATAGGCTTATTAAATAGGCTTATTTCAGCAACTCAGGCTTATTAAATAGGCTTATTCAGCAACTTAGGTTTATTAAATAGGCTCGTTAAATACTTATTAAATAGGCTTATTAAACAGGCTTATTAAATAGACTTATTAAATAGGCTCAATAAATAGGCTTATTAAATAGGCACATTAAATATGCTTAATAAATAGGCTTATTAAATAGGCTTATTAAATAGGCTTATTAAATAGGCTTATTAAATAGACTTATTAAATAGGCTTATTAAATAGGCTCAATAAATAGGCTTATTAAATAGGCTCATTAAAAACTTATTAAATAGGCTTATTAAATAGACTTATTAAATAGACTTATTAAATAGGCTTATTAAATAGACTTTATTAAATAGGCTTATTAATAAGGCTTATTAAATAGAATTAATAAATAGGCTCATTAAATACTTATTAAATAGGTTTATTAAATAGGCGTATTAAATAGGCTTATTAAATAGGCGTATTAAATAGGCTTATTAAATAGGCTTATTAAATGGACTTATTAAATAGCCTCATAAAATAGGCTTATTTTAGCAACTTAGGCTTATTAAATAGGTTTATTTCAGCAACTTAGACTTATTAAATAGCCTTATTAAATAGGCTTATTTCAGCAACTTAGGCTTTTTAAATAGGCTTATTTCAGCAACTTAGGCTCATTAAATAGCCTTATTAAATAGGCTTATTTCAGCAACTTAGGCTTATTAAATAACCTTATTAAATAGGCTTATTTTAGCAACTTAGACTTATTAAATCGACTTATTAAATAGACATTCAGCAACTTAGGCTCATTAAATATGCTTATGAAATATGCTTATTTCTGCAACTTAGACTTATTAGATAGGCCTATTAAATAGGCTTATTTTAGCAACTTAGGCTTATTGAATATGCTTATTTCAGCAACTTAGGCGTATTAAATAACATTATTAAATAGGTTTATTTCTGCAACTTAGACTTATTAAATAGCCTTATTAAATAGGCTTATTTCAGCAACTTAGGCTTATTAAATAGGCTTATTTCAGCAACTTATGCTTATTAAATAGCCTTATTAAACAGGTTTATTTCAGCAATTTAGGCTTATTAAATAGCATTTTTAAATAGGTTTATTTCAGCAACTTAGACTTTTTAAATAGACCTTTTTATATAGGCTTAGTTCAGCAACGTAGGCTTATTAAATAGGCTTATTTCAGCAACTTATGCTTATTAAATAGCCTTATTAATCAGGTTTATTTCAGCAACTTAGGCGTATTAAATAGCATTTTTAAATAGGTTTATTTCAGCAACTTAGACTTATTAAATAGACCTTTTTAAATAGGCTTAGTTCAGAAACTTAGGCTTATTAAATAGGCTTATTTCAGCAACTTAGGCTCATTAAATAGCCTCATTAAATAGACTTATTTTAGCAACTTAGACTTATTAAATCGACTTATTAAATAGACATTTCAGCAACTTAGGCTCATTAAATAGGCTTATGAAATATGCTTATTTCTGCAACTTAGACTTATTAGATAGGCCTATTAAATAGGCTTATTTCAGCAACTTAGGCTTATTAAATAGGCTTATTTCAGCAACTTAGGCTTATTAAATAGCCTTATTTCAGCAACTTAGACTTATTAAATAGGCTTATTCAGGAACTTAGGCTTATTAAATAGCCTCATTAAATAGGCTTATTTCAGCAACTTAGGCTTATTAAATAGGCTTATTTCAGCAACTTAGACTTATTAAAAAGGCTTATTTCAGCAACGTAGACTTATTAAATAGGCTTATTCAGCAACTTAGGCTTATTAAATAGGCTGATTTCAGCAACTTAGACTTATTAAATAGGCCTATTAAATAGGCTTATTAAATAGACTGATTAAATAGGCTCATTAAATACTTATTAAATAGGCTTATTAAATATGCTTATTAAATAGACTTATTAAATAGGCTCAATAAATAGGCTTATTAAATAGGCTTATTAAATAGGCTTATTAAATAGGTTCAATAAATAGGCTTATTAAATAGGCTTATTAAATAGGCTTATTAAATATGCTTATTAAATAGGCTTATTAAATAGACTTATTAAATAACCTCATTAAATAGGCTTATTTTAACAACTTAGGCTTTTTAAATAGGTTTATTTCTGCAACTTAGACTTATTAAATAGCCTTATTAAATAGGCTTATTTCAGCAACTTACGCTTATTAAATAGGCTTATTTCAGCAACTTAGGCTTATTAAATAGCATTTTTAAATAGGTTTATTTCAGCAACTTAGACTTATTAAATAGACCTTTTTAAATAGGCTTAGTTCAGAAACTTAGGCTTATTAAATAGGCTTATTTCAGCAACTTAGGCTCATTAAATAGGCTTATTTCAGCAACTTAGGTTTATTAAATAGCCTTATTATATAGGCTTATTTCAGCAACTTAGGCTCATTAAATAGGCTTATTAAATATGCTTATTTCTGCTACTTAGACGTATTAGATAGGCCTATTAAATAGGCTTATTAAAAGGCTTATTAAATAGGCTTATTAAATAGGCTCAATAAATAGGCTTACTAAAAAGGCTCAATAAATAGGCTCATTAAATAGGCTCAATAAATAGGCTTATTAAATAGCCTCATTAAATACTTATTAAATAGGCATATTAAATAGACTTATTAAATAGACTTATTAAATAGGCTTATTAAATAGACTGTATTAAATAGGCTTATTAAATAGGCTTATTAAATAGGCTTAATAAATAGGCTCATTGAATACTCTTTAAATAGGCTTATTAAATAGACTTATTAAATAGACTTATTAAATAGGCTTATTAAATAGGTTTTTTAAATAGGCTTATTAAATAGGCTTATTAAATAGACTTATTAAATAGCCTAATTAAATAGCCTAATTAAATAGTCTTATTTTAGCAACTTAGGGTTATTAAATAGGCTTATTTCAGCAACTTAGACTTATTAAATAGCATTATTTCAGCAACTTAGGCTTATTAAATAGGCTCATTTCAGCAACTTAAGCTTATTAAATAGCCTTATTTCAGCAACTTACGCTGATTAAATAGGCTCATTTCAGCAACTTAGACTTATTAAATGGCCTTATTTCAGCAACTTAGACTTATTAAATAGGCTTATTTCAGCAACTTAGGCTTATTAAATATACTTATTTCAGCAACATAGGCTTATTAAATAGGCTTATTTCAGCAACTTAGACTTATTAAATAGCCTTATTTCAGCAACTTAGGCTTATTAAATAGGCTTATTTCAGCAACTTAGGCTTTTTAAATAGCGTTATTTCAGCAACTTAGACTTATTAAATAGGCTTATTTCAGCAACTTAGGCTTATTAAATAGGCTTATTCAGCAACTTAGGCTTATTAAATAGGCTTATTAAATAGGCTTATTTCAGCAACTCAGGCTTATTAAATAGGCTTATTCAGCAACTTAGGTTTATTAAATAGGCTCGTTAAATACTTATTAAATAGGCTTATTAAACAGGCTTATTAAATAGACTTATTAAATAGGCTCAATAAATAGGCTTATTAAATAGGCACATTAAATATGCTTAATAAATAGGCTTATTAAATAGGCTTATTAAATAGGCTTATTAAATAGACTTATTAAATAGGCTTATTAAATAGGCTCAATAAATAGGCTTATTAAATAGGCTCATTAAAAACTTATTAAATAGGCTTATTAAATAGACTTATTAAATAGACTTATTAAATAGGCTTATTAAATAGACTTTATTAAATAGGCTTATTAATAAGGCTTATTAAATAGAATTAATAAATAGGCTCATTAAATACTTATTAAATAGGTTTATTAAATAGGCGTATTAAATAGGCTTATTAAATAGGCGTATTAAATAGGCTTATTAAATAGGCTTATTAAATGGACTTATTAAATAGCCTCATAAAATAGGCTTATTTTAGCAACTTAGGCTTATTAAATAGGTTTATTTCAGCAACTTAGACTTATTAAATAGCCTTATTAAATAGGCTTATTTCAGCAACTTAGGCTTTTTAAATAGGCTTATTTCAGCAACTTAGGCTCATTAAATAGCCTTATTAAATAGGCTTATTTCAGCAACTTAGGCTTATTAAATAACCTTATTAAATAGGCTTATTTTAGCAACTTAGACTTATTAAATCGACTTATTAAATAGACATTCAGCAACTTAGGCTCATTAAATATGCTTATGAAATATGCTTATTTCTGCAACTTAGACTTATTAGATAGGCCTATTAAATAGGCTTATTTTAGCAACTTAGGCTTATTGAATATGCTTATTTCAGCAACTTAGGCGTATTAAATAACATTATTAAATAGGTTTATTTCTGCAACTTAGACTTATTAAATAGCCTTATTAAATAGGCTTATTTCAGCAACTTAGGCTTATTAAATAGGCTTATTTCAGCAACTTAGACTTATTAAAAAGGCTTATTTCAGCAACGTAGACTTATTAAATAGGCTTATTCAGCAACTTAGGCTTATTAAATAGGCTGATTTCAGCAACTTAGACTTATTAAATAGGCCTATTAAATAGGCTTATTAAATAGACTGATTAAATAGGCTCATTAAATACTTATTAAATAGGCTTATTAAATATGCTTATTAAATAGACTTATTAAATAGGCTCAATAAATAGGCTTATTAAATAGGCTTATTAAATAGGCTTATTAAATAGGTTCAATAAATAGGCTTATTAAATAGGCTTATTAAATAGGCTTATTAAATATGCTTATTAAATAGGCTTATTAAATAGACTTATTAAATAACCTCATTAAATAGGCTTATTTTAACAACTTAGGCTTTTTAAATAGGTTTATTTCTGCAACTTAGACTTATTAAATAGCCTTATTAAATAGGCTTATTTCAGCAACTTAGGCTTATTAAATAGGCTTATTTCAGCAACTTATGCTTATTAAATAGCCTTATTAACAGGTTTATTTCAGCAACTTATGCTTATTAAATAGCATTTTTAAATAGGTTTATTTCAGCAACTTAGACTTATTAAATAGACCTTTTTAAATAGGCTTAGTTCAGAAACTTAGGCTTATTAAATAGGCTTATTTCAGCAACTTAGGCTCATTAAATAGGCTTATTTCAGCAACTTAGGTTTATTAAATAGCCTTATTATATAGGCTTATTTCAGCAACTTAGGCTCATTAAATAGGCTTATTAAATATGCTTATTTCTGCTACTTAGACGTATTAGATAGGCCTATTAAATAGGCTTATTTCAGCAACTTAGGCTTATTAAATAGGCTTATTCCAGCAACTTAGACTTATTAAATAGCCTTATTTCATCAACTTACGCTTATTAAATAGGCTTATTTCAGCAACTTAGGCTTATTAAATAGCCTTATTAAATAGGCTTATTTCAGCAACTTGGGCTTATTAAATAGGCTTATTTCAGCAACTTAGGCTTACTAAAAATAGGCTTATTCAGCAACTTAGGCTTATTAAATAGGCTAATTAAATAGACTTATTTCAGCAACTTAGGCGTATTAAATAACATTATTAAATAGGTTTATTTCTGCAACTTAGACTTATTAAATAGCCTTATTAAATAGGCTTATTTCAGCAACTTAGGCTTATTAAATAGGCTTATTTCAGCAACTTAGACTTATTAAAAAGGCTTATTTCAGCAACGTAGACTTATTAAATAGGCTTATTCAGCAACTTAGGCTTATTAAATAGGCTGATTTCAGCAACTTAGACTTATTAAATAGGCCTATTAAATAGGCTTATTAAATAGACTGATTAAATAGGCTCATTAAATACTTATTAAATAGGCTTATTAAATATGCTTATTAAATAGACTTATTAAATAGGCTCAATAAATAGGCTTATTAAATAGGCTTATTAAATAGGCTTATTAAATAGGTTCAATAAATAGGCTTATTAAATAGGCTTATTAAATAGGCTTATTAAATATGCTTATTAAATAGGCTTATTAAATAGACTTATTAAATAACCTCATTAAATAGGCTTATTTTAACAACTTAGGCTTTTTAAATAGGTTTATTTCTGCAACTTAGACTTATTAAATAGCCTTATTAAATAGGCTTATTTCAGCAACTTAGGCTTATTAAATAGGCTTATTTCAGCAACTTATGCTTATTAAATAGCCTTATTAACAGGTTTATTTCAGCAACTTAGGCTTATTAAATAGCATTTTTAAATAGGTTTATTTCAGCAACTTAGACTTATTAAATAGACCTTTTTAAATAGGCTTAGTTCAGAAACTTAG
Organism: Petromyzon marinus; assembly: GCF_048934315.1. Taxonomy (NCBI): domain Eukaryota; kingdom Metazoa; phylum Chordata; class Hyperoartia; order Petromyzontiformes; family Petromyzontidae; genus Petromyzon; species Petromyzon marinus. The sequence continues at coordinate 1,219,448 of NW_027422993.1, read as the reverse complement.
GCTTATTAAATAGGCTTATTTCAGCAACTTAGGCTCATTAAATAGGCTTATTTCAGCAACTTAGGTTTATTAAATAGCCTTATTATATAGGCTTATTTCAGCAACTTAGGCTCATTAAATAGGCTTATTAAATATGCTTATTTCTGCTACTTAGACGTATTAGATAGGCCTATTAAATAGGCTTATTTCAGCAACTTAGGCTTATTAAATAGACTTATTCCAGCAACTTAGACTTATTAAATAGCCTTATTTCATCAACTTACGCTTATTAAATAGGCTTATTTCAGCAACTTAGGCTTATTAAATAGCCTTATTAAATAGGCTTATTTCAGCAACTTGGGCTTATTAAATAGGCTTATTTCAGCAACTTAGGCTTACTAAAAATAGGCTTATTCAGCAACTTAGGCTTATTAAATAGGCTAATTAAATAGACTTATTTCAGCAACTTAGGCTTATTAAATAGGCTTATTCAGCAACTTAGGCTTATTAAATAGGCTCATTAAATACTTAATAAATAGGCTTATTAAATAGACTTATTAAATAGGCTCAATAAATAGGCTTATTAAATAGGCTCAATAAATAGGCTTATTAAATAGGCTCATTAAATCGGCGTAATAAATAGGCTTATTAAATAGGTTTATTAAATTGGCTTATTAAATAGGCTTATTAAATAGGCTCAATAAATAGGCTTAATAAATAGGCTCATTGAACACTCTTTAAATAGGCTTATTAAATAGACTTATTAAATAGACCTATTAAATAGGCTTATTAAATAGGTTTTTTAAATAGGCTTATTAAATAGGCTTATTAAATAGACTTATTAAATAACCTAATTAAATAGGCTTATTTTAGCAACTTAGGGTTATTAAATAGGCTTATTTCAGCAACTTAGACTTATTAAATAGCCTTATTTCAGCAACTTAGGCTTATTAAATAGGCTCATTTCAGCAACTTAAGCTTATTAAATAGCCTTATTTCAGCAACTTACGCTGATTAAATAGCTCATTTCAGCAACTTAGACTTATTAAATGGCCTTATTTCAGCAACTTAGACTTATTAAATAGGCTTATTTCAGCAACTTAGACTCATTAAATATACTTATTTCAGCAACATAGGCTTATTAAATAGGCTTATTTCAGCAACTTAGACTTATTAAATAGCCTTATTTCAGCAACTTAGGCTTATTAAATAGGCTTATTTCAGCAACTTAGGCTTATTAAATAGCGTTATTTCAGCAACTTAGACTTATTAAATAGGCTTATTAAATAGGCTTATTTCAGCAACTCAGGCTTATTAAATAGGCTTATTCAGCAACTTAGGCTTATTAAATAGGCTCGTTAAATACAGATTAAATAGGCTTATTAAACAGGCTTATTAAATAGACTTATTAAATAGGCTAAATAAATAGGCTTATTAAATAGGCTCATTAAATATGCTTAATAAATAGGCTTATAAAATAGGCTTATAAAATAGGCTTATTAAATAGGCTTATTAAATAGGCTTATTAAATAGACTTATTAAATAGGCTTATTAAATAGGCTTATTAAATAGGCTTAATAAATAGGCTCATTGAATACTCTTTAAATAGGCTTATTAAATAGACTTATTAAATAGACTTATTAAATAGGCTTATTAAATAGGTTTTTTAAATAGGCTTATTAAATAGGCTTATTAAATAGACTTATTAAATAGCCTAATTAAATAGCCTAATTAAATAGTCTTATTTTAGCAACTTAGGGTTATTAAATAGGCTTATTTCAGCAACTTAGACTTATTAAATAGCATTATTTCAGCAACTTAGGCTTATTAAATAGGCTCATTTCAGCAACTTAAGCTTATTAAATAGCCTTATTTCAGCAACTTACGCTGATTAAATAGGCTCATTTCAGCAACTTAGACTTATTAAATGGCCTTATTTCAGCAACTTAGACTTATTAAATAGGCTTATTTCAGCAACTTAGGCTTATTAAATATACTTATTTCAGCAACATAGGCTTATTAAATAGGCTTATTTCAGCAACTTAGACTTATTAAATAGCCTTATTTCAGCAACTTAGGCTTATTAAATAGGCTTATTTCAGCAACTTAGGCTTTTTAAATAGCGTTATTTCAGCAACTTAGACTTATTAAATAGGCTTATTTCAGCAACTTAGGCTTATTAAATAGGCTTATTCAGCAACTTAGGCTTATTAAATAGGCTTATTAAATAGGCTTATTTCAGCAACTCAGGCTTATTAAATAGGCTTATTCAGCAACTTAGGTTTATTAAATAGGCTCGTTAAATACTTATTAAATAGGCTTATTAAACAGGCTTATTAAATAGACTTATTAAATAGGCTCAATAAATAGGCTTATTAAATAGGCACATTAAATATGCTTAATAAATAGGCTTATTAAATAGGCTTATTAAATAGGCTTATTAAATAGGCTTATTAAATAGACTTATTAAATAGGCTTATTAAATAGGCTCAATAAATAGGCTTATTAAATAGGCTCATTAAAAACTTATTAAATAGGCTTATTAAATAGACTTATTAAATAGACTTATTAAATAGGCTTATTAAATAGACTTTATTAAATAGGCTTATTAATAAGGCTTATTAAATAGAATTAATAAATAGGCTCATTAAATACTTATTAAATAGGTTTATTAAATAGGCGTATTAAATAGGCTTATTAAATAGGCGTATTAAATAGGCTTATTAAATAGGCTTATTAAATGGACTTATTAAATAGCCTCATAAAATAGGCTTATTTTAGCAACTTAGGCTTATTAAATAGGTTTATTTCAGCAACTTAGACTTATTAAATAGCCTTATTAAATAGGCTTATTTCAGCAACTTAGGCTTTTTAAATAGGCTTATTTCAGCAACTTAGGCTCATTAAATAGCCTTATTAAATAGGCTTATTTCAGCAACTTAGGCTTATTAAATAACCTTATTAAATAGGCTTATTTTAGCAACTTAGACTTATTAAATCGACTTATTAAATAGACATTCAGCAACTTAGGCTCATTAAATATGCTTATGAAATATGCTTATTTCTGCAACTTAGACTTATTAGATAGGCCTATTAAATAGGCTTATTTTAGCAACTTAGGCTTATTGAATATGCTTATTTCAGCAACTTAGGCGTATTAAATAACATTATTAAATAGGTTTATTTCTGCAACTTAGACTTATTAAATAGCCTTATTAAATAGGCTTATTTCAGCAACTTAGGCTTATTAAATAGGCTTATTTCAGCAACTTATGCTTATTAAATAGCCTTATTAAACAGGTTTATTTCAGCAATTTAGGCTTATTAAATAGCATTTTTAAATAGGTTTATTTCAGCAACTTAGACTTTTTAAATAGACCTTTTTATATAGGCTTAGTTCAGCAACGTAGGCTTATTAAATAGGCTTATTTCAGCAACTTATGCTTATTAAATAGCCTTATTAATCAGGTTTATTTCAGCAACTTAGGCGTATTAAATAGCATTTTTAAATAGGTTTATTTCAGCAACTTAGACTTATTAAATAGACCTTTTTAAATAGGCTTAGTTCAGAAACTTAGGCTTATTAAATAGGCTTATTTCAGCAACGTAGGCTCATTAAATAGCCTCATTAAATAGACTTATTTTAGCAACTTAGACTTATTAAATCGACTTATTAAATAGACATTTCAGCAACTTAGGCTCATTAAATAGGCTTATGAAATATGCTTATTTCTGCAACTTAGACTTATTAGATAGGCCTATTAAATAGGCTTATTTCAGCAACTTAGGCTTATTAAATAGGCTTATTTCAGCAACTTAGGCTTATTAAATAGCCTTATTTCAGCAACTTAGACTTATTAAATAGGCTTATTCAGGAACTTAGGCTTATTAAATAGCCTCATTAAATAGGCTTATTTCAGCAACTTAGGCTTATTAAATAGGCTTATTTCAGCAACTTAGACTTATTAAAAAGGCTTATTTCAGCAACGTAGACTTATTAAATAGGCTTATTCAGCAACTTAGGCTTATTAAATAGGCTGATTTCAGCAACTTAGACTTATTAAATAGGCCTATTAAATAGGCTTATTAAATAGACTGATTAAATAGGCTCATTAAATACTTATTAAATAGGCTTATTAAATATGCTTATTAAATAGACTTATTAAATAGGCTCAATAAATAGGCTTATTAAATAGGCTTATTAAATAGGCTTATTAAATAGGTTCAATAAATAGGCTTATTAAATAGGCTTATTAAATAGGCTTATTAAATATGCTTATTAAATAGGCTTATTAAATAGACTTATTAAATAACCTCATTAAATAGGCTTACTTTAACAACTTAGGCTTTTTAAATAGGTTTATTTCTGCAACTTAGACTTATTAAATAGCCTTATTAAATAGGCTTATTTCAGCAACTTACGCTTATTAAATAGGCTTATTTCAGCAACTTAGGCTTATTAAATAGCATTTTTAAATAGGTTTATTTCAGCAACTTAGACTTATTAAATAGACCTTTTTAAATAGGCTTAGTTCAGAAACTTAGGCTTATTAAATAGCCTTATTTCAGCAACTTAGGCTCATTAAATAGGCTTATTTCAGCAACTTAGGTTTATTAAATAGCCTTATTATATAGGCTTATTTCAGCAACTTAGGCTCATTAAATAGGCTTATTAAATATGCTTATTTCTGCTACTTAGACGTATTAGATAGGCCTATTAAATAGGCTTATTTCAGCAACTTAGGCTTATTAAATAGGCTTATTCCAGCAACTTAGACTTATTAAATAGCCTTATTTCATCAACTTACGCTTATTAAATAGGCTTATTTCAGCAACTTAGGCTTATTAAATAGCCTTATTAAATAGGCTTATTTCAGCAACTTGGGCTTATTAAATAGGCTTATTTCAGCAACTTAGGCTTACTAAAAATAGGCTTATTCAGCAACTTAGGCTTATTAAATAGGCTAATTAAATAGACTTATTTCAGCAACTTAGGCTTATTAAATAGGCTTATTCAGCAACTTAGGCTTATTAAATAGGCTCATTAAATACTTAATAAATAGGCTTATTAAATAGACTTATTAAATAGGATCAATAAATAGGCTTATTAAATAGGCTCAATAAATAGGCTTATTAAATAGGCTCATTAAATCGGCGTAATAAATAGGCTTATTAAATAGGTTTATTAAATTGGCTTATTAAATAGGCTTATTAAATAGGCTCAATAAATAGGCTTAATAAATAGGCTCATTGAATACTCTTTAAATAGGCTTATTAAATAGACTTATTAAATAGACCTATTAAATAGGCTTATTAAATAGGTTTTTTAAATAGGCTTATTAAATAGGCTTATTAAATAGACTTATTAAATAGCCTAATTAAATAGGCTTATTTTAGCAACTTAGGGTTATTAAATAGGCTTATTTCAGCAACTTAGACTTATTAAATAGCCTTATTTCAGCAACTTAGGCTTATTAAATAGGCTCATTTCAGCAACTTAAGCTTATTAAATAGCCTTATTTCAGCAACTTACGCTGATTAAATAGCTCATTTCAGCAACTTAGACTTATTAAATGGCCTTATTTCAGCAACTTAGACTTATTAAATAGGCTTATTTCAGCAACTTAGACTCATTAAATATACTTATTTCAGCAACATAGGCTTATTAAATAGGCTTATTTCAGCAACTTAGACTTATTAAATAGCCTTATTTCAGCAACTTAGGCTTATTAAATAGGCTTATTTCAGCAACTTAGGCTTATTAAATAGCGTTATTTCAGCAACTTAGACTTATTAAATAGGCTTATTAAATAGGCTTATTTCAGCAACTCAGGCTTATTAAATAGGCTTATTCAGCAACTTAGGCTTATTAAATAGGCTCGTTAAATACAGATTAAATAGGCTTATTAAACAGGCTTATTAAATAGACTTATTAAATAGGCTAAATAAATAGGCTTATTAAATAGGCTCATTAAATATGCTTAATAAATAGGCTTATAAAATAGGCTTATTAAATAGGCTTATTAAATAGGCTTATTAAATAGACTTATTAAATAGGCTTATTAAATAGGCTTATTAAATAGGCTTAATAAATAGGCTCATTGAATACTCTTTAAATAGGCTTATTAAATAGACTTATTAAATAGACTTATTAAATAGGCTTATTAAATAGGTTTTTTAAATAGGCTTATTAAATAGGCTTATTAAATAGACTTATTAAATAGCCTAATTAAATAGCCTAATTAAATAGTCTTATTTTAGCAACTTACGGTTATTAAATAGGCTTATTTCAGCAACTTAGACTTATTAAATAGCATTATTTCAGCAACTTAGGCTTATTAAATAGGCTCATTTCAGCAACTTAAGCTTATTAAATAGCCTTATTTCAGCAACTTACGCTGATTAAATAGGCTCATTTCAGCAACTTAGACTTATTAAATGGCCTTATTTCAGCAACTTAGACTTATTAAATAGGCTTATTTCAGCAACTTAGGCTTATTAAATATACTTATTTCAGCAACATAGGCTTATTAAATAGGCTTATTTCAGCAACTTAGACTTATTAAATAGCCTTATTTCAGCAACTTAGGCTTATTAAATAGGCTTATTTCAGCAACTTAGGCTTTTTAAATAGCGTTATTTCAGCAACTTAGACTTATTAAATAGGCTTATTTCAGCAACTTAGGCTTATTAAATAGGCTTATTCAGCAACTTAGGCTTATTAAATAGGCTTATTAAATAGGCTTATTTCAGCAACTCAGGCTTATTAAATAGGCTTATTCAGCAACTTAGGTTTATTAAATAGGCTCGTTAAATACTTATTAAATAGGCTTATTAAACAGGCTTATTAAATAGACTTATTAAATAGGCTCAATAAATAGGCTTATTAAATAGGCACATTAAATATGCTTAATAAATAGGCTTATTAAATAGGCTTATTAAATAGGCTTATTAAATAGGCTTATTAAATAGACTTATTAAATAGGCTTATTAAATAGGCTTATTAAATAGGCTTAATAAATAGGCTTATTAAATAGGCTCAATAAACTTATTAAATAGACTCATTAAATAGGCATATTAAATAGGCTTATTAAATAGGCTTATTAAATAGACTTATTAAATATCCTCATTAAATAGGCTTATTTTAGCAACTTAGGCTTATTAAATAGGCTTATTTCAGCAACTTAGACTTATTAAATAGCCTTATTTCAGCAACTAAGGCTTGTTAAAAAGGCTCATTTCAGCAACTTAGGCTTATTAAATAGCCTTATTTCAGCAACGTAGACTTATTAAATAGGCTTATTCAGCAACTTAGGCTTATTAAATAGCCTTATTAAATAGGCATATTTTAGCAACTTAGGGTTATTAAATAGGCTTATTTCAGCAACTTAGACTTATTAAAAAGCCTTATTTCAGCAACTTAGGCTTATTAAATATGCTTATTTCAGCAACTTAGGCGAATTAAATAGCATTATTAAATAGGTTTATTTCTGCAACTTAGACTTATTAAATAGACTTATTAAATAGGCTTATTAAATAGGCTTATTAAATAGGCTTATTAAATAGGCTTATTAAATAGACTTATTAAATAGCCTCATTAAATAGGCTTATTTTAGCAACTTAGGCTTATTAAATAGGCTTATTTCAGCAACTTAGACTTATTAAATAGCCTTATTTCAGCAACTTAGGCTTATTAAATAGGCTTATTTCAGCAACTTAGGCTTGTTAAATAGCGTTATTTCAGCAACTTAGACTTATTAAATAGGCTTATTTCAGCAACTTAGGCGTATTAAATAGGCTTATTCAGCAACTTAGGCTTATTAAATAGGCTTATTAAATAGGCTTATTTCAGCAACTCAGGCTTATTAAATAGGCTCATTAAATACTTATTAAATAGGCTTATTAAACAGGCTTATTAAATAGACTTATTAAATAGGCTCAATAAATAGGCTTATTAAATAGGCTCATTAAATATGCTTAATAAATAGGCTTATTAAATAGGCTTATTAAATATGCGTATTCAATAGGCTTATTAAATAGACTTATTAAATAGGCTTATTAAATAGGCTTATTAAATAGGCTTAATAAATAGGCTTATTAAATAGACTTATTAAATAGCCTAATTAAATAGGCTTATTTTAGCAACTTAGGGTTATTAAATAGGCTTATTTCAGCAACTTAGACTTATTAAATAGCCTTATTTCAGCAACTTAGGCTTATTAAATAGGCTCATTTCAGCAACTTAAGCTTATTAAATAGCCTTATTTCAGCAACTTACGCTGATTAAATAGCTCATTTCAGCAACTTAGACTTATTAAATGGCCTTATTTCAGCAACTTAGACTTATTAAATAGGCTTATTTCAGCAACTTAGGCTCATTAAATATACTTATTTCAGCAACATAGGCTTATTAAATAGGCTTATTTCAGCAACTTAGACTTATTAAATAGCCTTATTTCAGCAACTTAGGCTTATTAAATAGGCTTATTTCAGCAACTTAGGCTTATTAAATAGCGTTATTTCAGCAACTTAGACTTATTAAATAGGCTTATTAAATAGGCTTATTTCAGCAACTCAGGCTTATTAAATAGGCTTATTCAGCAACTTAGGCTTATTAAATAGGCTCGTTAAATACAGATTAAATAGGCTTATTAAACAGGCTTATTAAATAGACTTATTAAATAGGCTAAATAAATAGGCTTATTAAATAGGCTCATTAAATATGCTTAATAAATAGGCTTATAAAATAGGCTTATTAAATAGGCTTATTAAATAGGCTTATTAAATAGACTTATTAAATAGGCTTATTAAATAGGCTTATTAAATAGGCTTAATAAATAGGCTTAATAAATAGGCTCATTGAATACTCTTTAAATAGGCTTATTAAATAGACTTATTAAATAGACTTATTAAATAGGCTTATTAAATAGGCTTTTAAATAGGCTTATTAAATAGGCGTATTAAATAGACTTATTAAATAGCCTAATTAAATAGTCTTATTTCAGCAACTTAGACTTATTAAATAGCATTATTTCAGCAACTTAGGCCTATTAAATAGGCTCATTTCAGCAACTTAAGCTTATTAAATAGCCTTATTTCAGCAACTTACGCTGATTAAATAGGCTCATTTCAGCAACTTAGACTTATTAAATGGCCTTATTTCAGCAACTTAGACTTATTAAATAGGCTTATTTCAGCAACTTAGGCTTATTAAATATACTTATTTCAGCAACATATGCTTATTAAATAGGCTTATTTCAGCAACTTAGACTTATTAAATAGCCTTATTTCAGCAACTTAGGCTTATTAAATAGGCTTATTTCAGCAACTTAGGCTTATTAAATAGCGTTATTTCAGCAACTTAGACTTATTAAATAGGCTTATTTCAGCAACTTAGGCTTATTAAATAGGCTTATTCAGCAACTTAGGCTTATTAAATAGGCTTATTAAATAGGCTTATTTCAGCAACTCAGGCTTATGAAATAGGCTTATTCAGCAACTTAGGCTTATTAAATAGGCTCGTTAAATACTTATTAAATAGGCTTATTAAACAGGCTTATTAAATAGACTTATTAAATAGGCTCAATAAATAGGCTTATTAAATAGGCACATTAAATATGCTTAATAAATAGGCTTATTAAATAGGCATATTAAATAGGCTTATTAAATAGGCTTATTAAATAGACTTATTAAATAGGCTTATTAAATAGGCTTATTAAATAGGCTTAATAAATAGGGTTATTAAATAGGCTCAATAAACTTATTAAATAGACTTATTAAATAGGCATATTAAATAGGCTCAATAAATAGGCTCATTAAATAGGCTCAATAAATAGGCTTATTAAATAGGCGCATTAAATACTTATTAAATAGGCTTATTAATTAGACTTATTAAATAGACTTATTAAATAGGCTTATTAAATAGACTTATTAAATAGACTTATTAAATAGCCTCATTAAATAGGCTTATTTTAGCAACTTAGGCTTATTAAATAGGCTTAATTCAGCAACTTATGCTTATTAAATAGCCTTATTATATAGGCTTATTTCAGCAACTTAGGCTTATTAAATAAGCTTATTTCAGCAACTTAGACTTATTAAATAGGCCTATTAAATAGGCTTATTAAATAGACTTATTAAATAGGCTCATTAAATACTTATTAAATAGGCTTATTAAATAGACTTATTAAATAGGCTCAATAAATAGGTTTATTAAATAGGCTTATTAAATAGGCTTATTAAATAGGCTTATTAAATAGGCTTATTAAATAGGCTCAATAAATAGGCTTACTAAATAGGCTCAATAAATAGGCTTATTAAATAGGCTCAATAAATAGGCTTATTAAATAGGCTCAATAAATAGGCTTATTAAATAGGCTTAATAAATAGGCTTATTAAATAGGCTCAATAAACTTATTAAATAGACTTATTAAATAGGCATATTAAATAGGCTTATTAAATAGGCTTATTAAATAGGCTTATTTCAGCTTATTAAATAGACTTATTAAATAGCCTCATTAAATAGGCTTATTTTAGCAACTTAGGCTTATTAAAAAGGCTTCTTTCAGCAACTTAGACTTATTAAATAGCCTTATTTCAGCAACTTAGGCTTATTAAAAAGGCTCATTTCAGCAACTTAGGCTTATTAAATAGCCTTATTTCAGCAACGTAGACTTATTAAATAGGCTTATTCAGCAACTTAGGCATATTAAATAGCCTTATTAAATAGGCATATTTTAGCAACTTAGGCTTATTAAATAGGCTTATTTCAGCAAATTAGACTTATTAAAAAGCCTTATTTCAGCAACTTAGGCTTATTAAATATGCTTATTTCAACAACTTAGGCGTATTAAATAGCATTATTAAATAGGTTTATTTCTGCAACTTAGACTTATTAAATAGACTTATTAAATAGGCTTATTAAATAGGCTTATTAAATAGGCTTATTAAATAGGCTTATTAAATAGACTTATTAAATAGCCTCATTAAATAGGCTTATTTTAGCAACTTAGGCTTATTAAATAGGCTTATTTCAGCAACTTAGACTTATTAAATAGCCTTATTTCAGCAACTTAGGCTTATTAAATAGGCTCATTTCAGCAACTTAAGCTTATTAGATAGCCTTATTTTAGCAACTTAGACTTATTAAATAGGCTTATTTCAGCAACTTACGCTGATTAAATAGGCTCATTTCAGCAACTTAGACTTATTAAATAGCCTTATTTCAGCAAATTAGACTTATTAAATAGGCTTATTTCAGCAACTTATGCTTATTAAATATACTTATTTCAGCAACTTAGGCTTATTAAATAGGCTTATTTCAGCAACTTAGACTTATTAAATAGCCTTATTTCAGCAACTTAGGCTTATTAGATAGGCTTATCTCAGCAACTTATGCTTATTAAATAGCGTTATTTCAGCAACTTAGACTTATTAAATAGGCTTATTTCAGCAACTTAGGCTTATTAAATAGGCTTATTCAGGAACTTAGGCTTATTAAATAGGCTTATTAAATAGGCTTATTTCAGCAACTTAGGCTTATTAAATAGGCTTATTCAGCAACTTAGGCTTATTAAATAGGCTCATTAAATACTTATTAAATAGGCTCATTAAACAGGCTTATTAAATAGACTTATTAAATAGGCTCAATAAATAGGCTTATTAAATAGGCTCATTAAATATGCTTAATAAATAGGCTTATCAACTAGGCTCATTAAATAGGCTCATTAAATAGGCTTATTAAATAGACTTATTAAATAGGCTTATTAAATAGGCTTATTAAATAGGCTTAATAAATAGGCTTATTAAATAGGCTCAATAAATAGGCTTATTAAATAGGCTCATTAAATACTTATTAAATAGGCGTATTAAATAGACTTATTAAATAGACTTATTAAATAGGCATATTAAATAGGTTTATTAAATAGGCTTATGAAATAGGCTTATTAAATAGACTTATTAAATATCCTCTTTAAATAGACTTATTTTAGCAACTTAGGCTTATTAAATAGGCTTATTTCAGCAACTTAGACTTATTAAATAGCCTTATTTCAGCAACTTAGGCTTATTAAAAAAGCTCATTTCAGCAACTTAGGCTTATTAAATAGCCTTATTTCAGCAACTTAGACTTATTAAATAGGCTTATTCAGCAACTTAGGCTTATCAAATAGCCTTATTAAATAGACTTATTTTAGTAACTTAGGCTTATTAAATAGGCTTATTTCAGCAACTTAGACTTATTAAAAAGCCTTATTTCAGCAACTTAGTCTTATGAAATAGGCTTATTTCAGCAACTTAGGCTTATTAAACAGCCTTATTAAATAGGCTTATTTCAGCAACTTGGGCTTATTAAATAGGCTTATTTCAGCAACTTAGACTTATTAAATAGGCCTATTGAATAGGCTTATTAAATAGACTTATTAAATAGGCTCATTAAATACTTATTAAATAGGCTTATTAAATAGGCTTATTAAATAGGCTTATTAAATAGGCTTAATAAATAGGCTTATTAAATAGGCTCAATAAACTTATTAAATAGACTTATTAAATAGGCATATTAAATAGGCTTATTAAATAGGCTTATTAAATAGGCTTATTAAATAGACTTATTAAATAGCCTCATTAAATAGGCTTATTTTAGCAACTTAGGCTTATTAAAAAGGCTTCTTTCAGCAACTTAGACTTATTAAATAGCCTTATTTCAGCAACTTAGGCTTATTAAAAAGGCTGATTTCAGCAACTTAGGTTTATTAAATAGCCTTATTTCAGCAACGTAGACTTATTAAATAGGCTTATTCAGCAACTTAGGCATATTAAATAGCCTTATTAAATAGGCATATTTTAGCAACTTAGGCTTATTAAATAGGCTTATTTCAGCAAATTAGACTTATTAAAAAGCCTTATTTCAGCAACTTAGGCTTATTAAATATGCTTATTTCAGCAACTTAGGCGTATTAAATAGCATTATTAAATAGGTTTATTTCTGCAACTTAGACTTATTAAATAGACTTATTAAATAGGCTTATTAAATAGGCTTATTAAATAGGCTTATTAAATAGGCTTATTAAATAGACTTATTAAATAGCCTCATTAAATAGGCTTATTTTAGCAACTTAGGCTTATTAAATAGGCTTATTTCAGCAACTTAGACTTATTAAATAGCCTTATTTCAGCAACTTAGGCTTATTAAATATGCTCATTTCAGCAACTTAAGCTTATTAAATAGCCTTATTTTAGCAACTTAGACTTATTAAATAGGCTTATTTCAGCAACTTACGCTGATTAAATAGGCTCATTTCAGCAACTTAGACTTATTAAATAGCCTTATTTCAGCAAATTAGACTTATTAAATAGGCTTATTTCAGCAACTTATGCTTATTAAATATACTTATTTCAGCAACTTAGGCTTATTAAATAGGCTTATTTCAGCAACTTAGACTTATTAAATAGCCTTATTTCAGCAACTTAGGCTTATTAGATAGGCTTATCTCAGCAACTTAGGCTTATTAAATAGCGTTATTTCAGCAACTTAGACTTATTAAATAGGCTTATTTCAGCAACTTAGGCTTATTAAATAGGCTTATTCAGGAACTTAGGCTTATTAAATAGGCTTATTAAATAGGCTTATTTCAGCAACTTAGGCTTATTAAATAGGCTTATTCAGCAACTTAGGCTTATTAAATAGGCTCATTAAATACTTATTAAATAGGCTCATTAAACAGGCTTATTAAATAGACTTATTAAATAGGCTCAATAAATAGGCTTATTAAATAGGCTCATTAAATATGCTTAATAAATAGGCTTATCAACTAGGCTCATTAAATAGGCTCATTAAATAGGCTTATTAAATAGACTTATTAAATAGGCTTATTAAATAGGCTTATTAAATAGGCTTAATAAATAGGCTTATTAAATAGGCTCAATAAATAGGCTTATTAAATAGGCTCATTAAATACTTATTAAATAGGCGTATTAAATAGACTTATTAAATAGACTTATTAAATAGGCATATTAAATAGGCTTATTAAATAGGCTTATGAAATAGGCTTATTAAATAGACTTATTAAATAGCCTCTTTAAATAGACTTATTGTAGCAACTTAGGCTTATTAAATAGGCTTATTTCAGCAACTTAGACTTATTAAATAGCCTTATTTCAGCAACTTAGGCTTATTAAAAAAGCTCATTTCAGCAACTTAGGCTTATTAAATAGCCTTATTTCAGCAACTTAGACTTATTAAATAGGCTTATTCAGCAACTTAGGCTTATCAAATAGCCATATTAAATAGACTTATTTTAGTAACTTAGGCTTATTAAATAGGCTTATTTCAGCAACTTAGACTTATTAAAAAGCCTTATTTCAGCAACTTAGTCTTATGAAATAGGCTTATTTCAGCTACTTAGGCTTATTAAACAGCCTCATTAAATAGGCTTATTTCAGCAACTTGGGCTCATTAAATAGGCTTATTTCAGCAACTTAGACTTATTAAATAGGCTTATTAAATAGGCTTATTAAATAGACTTATTAAATAGGCGTATGAAATGGGCTCAATAAATAGGCTTATTAAATAGGCTCAATAAATAGGCTTATTAAATAGGCTCAATAAATAGGCTCATTAAATAGGCTCAATAAATAGGCTTATTAAATAGGCGCATTAAATAGACTTATTAAATAGACTTATTAAATAGGCGTATGAAATAGGCTCAATAAATAGGCTTATTAAATAGGCTCAATAAATAGGCTTATTAAATAGGCTTATTAATTAGACTTATTAAATAGACTTATTAAATAGGCTTATTAAATAGACTTATTAAATAGACTTATTAAATAGCCTCATTAAATAGGCTTATTTTAGCAACTTAGGCTTATTAAATAGGCTTAATTCAGCAACTTATGCTTATTAAATAGCCTTATTATATAGGCTTATTTCAGCAACTTAGGCTTATTAAATAAGCTTATTTCAGCAACTTAGACTTATTAAATAGGCCTATTAAATAGGCTTATTAAATAGACTTATTAAATAGGCTCATTAAATACTTATTAAATAGGCTTATTAAATAGACTTATTAAATAGGCTCAATAAATAGGTTTATTAAATAGGCTTATTAAATAGGCTTATTAAATAGGCTTATTAAATAGGCTTATTAAATAGGCTCAATAAATAGGCTTACTAAATAGGCTCAATAAATAGGCTTATTAAATAGGCTCAATAAATAGGCTTATTAAATAGGCTCAATAAATAGGCTTATTAAATAGGCTCATTAAATACTTATTAAATAGGCTTATTAAATAGACTTATTAAATAGACTTATTAAATAGGCTTATTAAATAGACGTTATTAAATAGGCTTATTAATAAGGCTTATTAAATAGCATTAATAAATAGGCTCATTAAATACTTATTAAATAGGTTTATTAAATAGGCGTATTAAATAGGCTTATTAAATAGGCATATTAAATAGGCTTATTAAATAGGCTTATTAAATGGACTTATTAAATAGCCTCATTAAATAGGCTTATTTTAGCAACTTAGGCTTATTAAATAGGTTTATTTCAGCAACTTAGACTTATTAAATAAGCTTATTTCAGCAACTTAGACTTATTAAATAGGCCTATTAAATAGGCTTATTAAATAGACTTATTAAATAGGCTCATTAAATACTTATTAAATAGGCTTATTAAATAGACTTATTAAATAGGCTCAATAAATAGGTTTATTAAATAGGCTTATTAAATAGGCTTATTAAATAGGCTTATTAAATAGGCTTATTAAATAGGCTCAATAAATAGGCTTACTAAATAGGCTCAATAAATAGGCTTATTAAATAGGCTCAATAAATAGGCTTATTAAATAGGCTCAATAAATAGGCTTATTAAATAGGCTCATTAAATACTTATTAAATAGGCTTATTAAATAGACTTATTAAATAGACTTATTAAATAGGCTTATTAAATAGACGTTATTAAATAGGCTTATTAATAAGGCTTATTAAATAGAATTAATAAATAGGCTCATTAAATACTTATTAAATAGGTTTATTAAATAGGCGTATTAAATAGGCTTATTAAATAGGCATATTAAATAGGCTTATTAAATAGGCTTATTAAATGGACTTATTAAATAGCCTCATTAAATAGGCTTATTTTAGCAACTTAGGCTTATTAAATAGGTTTATTTCAGCAACTTAGACTTATTAAATAGCCTCATTAAATAGACTTATTTTAGCAACTTAGGCTTATTAAATAGGCTTATTTCAGCAACTTAGACTTATTAAATAGCCTTATTTCAGCAACTTAGGCTTATTAAAAAAGCTCATTTCAGCAACTTAGGCTTATTAAATAGCCTTATTTCAGCAACTTAGACTTATTAAATAGGCTTATTCAGCAACTTAGGCTTATCAAATAGCCTTATTAAATAGACTTATTTTAGTAACTTAGGCTTATTAAATAGGCTTATTTCAGCAACTTAGACTTATTAAAAAGCCTTATTTCAGCAACTTAGTCTTATGAAATAGGCTTATTTCAGCAACTTAGGCTTATTAAACAGCCTTATTAAATAGGCTTATTTCAGCAACTTGGGCTTAATAAATAGGCTTATTTCAGCAACGTAGACTTATTAAATAGGCTTATTAAATAGGCTTATTAAATAGACTTATTAAATAGGCGTATGAAATGGGCTCAATAAATAGGCTTATTAAATAGGCTCAATAAATAGGCTTATTAAATAGGCTCAATAAATAGGCTCATTAAATAGGCTTAATAAATAGGCTTATTAAATAGGCTCAATAAACTTATTAAATAGACTTATTAAATAGGCATATTAAATAGGCTTATTAAATAGGCTTATTAAATAGGCTTATTAAATAGACTTATTAAATAGCCTCATTAAATAGGCTTATTTTAGCAACTTATGCTTATTAAAAAGGCTTCTTTCAGCAACTTAGACTTATTAAATAGCCTTATTTCAGCAACTTAGGCTTATTAAAAAGGCTCATTTCAGCAACTTAGGCTTATTAAATAGCCTTATTTCAGCAACGTAGACTTATTAAATAGGCTTATTCAGCAACTTAGGCATATTAAATAGCCTTATTAAATAGGCATATTTTAGCAACTTAGGCTTATTAAATAGGCTTATTTCAGCAAATTAGACTTATTAAAAAGCCTTATTTCAGCAACTTAGGCTTATTAAATATGCTTATTTCAGCAACTTAGGCGTATTAAATAGCATTATTAAATAGGTTTATTTCTGCAACTTAGACTTATTAAATAGACTTATTAAATAGGCTTATTAAATAGGCTTATTAAATAGGCTTATTAAATAGGCTTATTAAATAGACTTATTAAATAGCCTCATTAAATAGGCTTATTTTAGCAACTTAGGCTTATTAAATAGGCTTATTTCAGCAACTTAGACTTATTAAATAGCCTTATTTCAGCAACTTAGGCTTATTAAATATGCTCATTTCAGCAACTTAAGCTTATTAAATAGCCTTATTTTAGCAACTTAGACTTATTAAATAGGCTTATTTCAGCAACTTACGCTGATTAAATAGGCTCATTTCAGCAACTTAGACTTATTAAATAGCCTTATTTCAGCAAATTAGACTTATTAAATAGGCTTATTTCAGCAACTTATGCTTATTAAATATACTTATTTCAGCAACTTAGGCTTATTAAATAGGCTTATTTCAGCAACTTAGACTTATTAAATAGCCTTATTTCAGCAACTTAGGCTTATTAGATAGGCTTATCTCAGCAACTTAGACTTATTAAATAGCGTTATTTCAGCAACTTAGACTTATTAAATAGGCTTATTTCAGCAACTTAGGCTTATTAAATAGGCTTATTCAGGAACTTAGGCTTATTAAATAGGCTTATTAAATAGGCTTATTTCAGCAACTTAGGCTTATTAAATAGGCTTATTCAGCAACTTAGGCTTATTAAATAGGCTCATTAAATACTTATTAAATAGGCTCATTAAACAGGCTTATTAAATAGACTTATTAAATAGGCTCAATAAATAGGCTTATTAAATAGGCTCATTAAATATGCTTAATAAATAGGCTTATCAACTAGGCTCATTAAATAGGCTCATTAAATAGGCTTATTAAATAGACTTATTAAATAGGCTTATTAAATAGGCTTATTAAATAGGCTTAATAAATAGGCTTATTAAATAGGCTCAATAAATAGGCTTATTAAATAGGCTCATTAAATATTTATTAAATAGGCGTATTAAATAGACTTATTAAATAGACTTATTAAATAGGCATATTAAATAGGCTTATTAAATAGGCTTATGAAATAGGCTTATTAAATAGACTTATTAAATAGCCTCTTTAAATAGACTTATTTTAGCAACTTAGGCTTATTAAATAGGCTTATTTCAGCAACTTAGACTTATTAAATTGCCTTATTTCAGCAACTTAGGCTTATTAAAAAAGCTCATTTCAGCAACTTAGGCTTATTAAATAGCCTTATTTCAGCAACTTAGACTTATTAAATAGGCTTATTCAGCAACTTAGGCTTATCAAATAGCCTTATTAAATAGACTTATTTTAGTAACTTAGGCTTATTAAATAGGCTTATTTCAGCAACTTAGACTTATTAAAAAGCCTTATTTCAGCAACTTAGTCTTATGAAATAGGCTTATTTCAGCAACTTAGGCTTATTAAACAGCCTTATTAAATAGGCTTATTTCAGCAACTTGGGCTTATTAAATAGGCTTATTTCAGCAACTTAGACTTATTAAATAGGCTTATTAAATAGGCTTATTAAATAGACTTATTAAATAGGCGTATGAAATGGGCTCAATAAATAGGCTTATTAAATAGGCTCAATAAATAGGCTTATTAAATAGGCTCAATAAATAGGCTCATTAAATAGGCTCAATAAATAGGCTTATTAAATAGGCGCATTAAATACTTATTAAATAGGCTTATTAATTAGACTTATTAAATAGACTTATTAAATAGGCTTATTAAATAGACTTATTAAATAGACTTATTAAATAGCCTCATTAAATAGGCTTATTTTAGCAACTTAGGCTTATTAAATAGGCTTAATTCAGCAACTTATGCTTATTAAATAGCCTTATTATATAGGCTTATTTCAGCAACTTAGGCTTATTAAATAAGCTTATTTCAGCAACTTAGACTTATTAAATAGGCCTATTAAATAGGCTTATTAAATAGACTTATTAAATAGGCTCATTAAATACTTATTAAATAGGCTTATTAAATAGACTTATTAAATAGGCTCAATAAATAGGTTTATTAAATAGGCTTATTAAATAGGCATATTAAATAGGCTTATTAAATAGGCTTATTAAATAGGCTCAATAAATAGGCTTACTAAATAGGCTCAATAAATAGGCTTATTAAATAGGCTCAATAAATAGGCTTATTAAATAGGCTCAATAAATAGGCTTATTAAATAGGCTCATTAAATACTTATTAAATAGGCTTATTAAATAGACTTATTAAATAGACTTATTAAATAGGCTTATTAAATAGACGTTATTAAATAGGCTTATTAATAAGGCTTATTAAATAGAATTAATAAATAGGCTCATTAAATACTTATTAAATAGGTTTATTAAATAGGCGTATTAAATAGGCTCATTAAATAGGCGTATTAAATAGGCTTATTAAATAGGCTTATTAAATGGACTTATTAAATAGCCTCATTAAATAGGCTTATTTTAGCAACTTAGGCTTATTAAATAGGTTTATTTCAGCAACTTAGACTTATTAAATAGGCTTATTAAATAGGCTTATTAAATAGACTTATTAAATAGCCTCATTAAATAGACTTATTTTAGCAACTTAGTCTTATTAAATAGGCTTATTTCAGCAACTTAGACTTATTAAATAGCCTTATTTCAGCAACTTAGGCTTATTAAAAAAGCTCATTTCAGCAACTTAGGCTTATTAAATAGCCTTATTTCAGCAACTTAGACTTATTAAATAGGCTTATTCAGCAACTTAGGCTTATCAAATAGCCTTATTAAATAGACTTATTTTAGTAACTTAGGCTTATTAAATAGGCTTATTTCAGCAACTTAGACTTATTTAAAAGCCTTATTTCAGCAACTTAGTCTTATGAAATAGGCTTATTTCAGCAACTTAGGCTTATTAAACAGCCTTATTAAATAGGCTTATTTCAGCAACTTGGGCTTAATAAATAGGCTTATTTCAGCAACGTAGACTTATTAAATAGGCTTATTAAATAGGCTTATTAAATAGACTTATTAAATAGGCGTATGAAATGGGCTCAATAAATAGGCTTATTAAATAGGCTCAATAAATAGGCTTATTAAATAGGCTCAATAAATAGGCTCATTAAATAGGCTCAATAAATAGGCTTATTAAATAGGCGCATTAAATACTTATTAAATAGGCTTATTAATTAGACTTATTAAATAGACTTATTAAATAGGCTTATTAAATAGACTTATTAAATAGGATTATTAAAAAGGCTTATTAAATAGACTTATTAAATAGGCTCATTAAATACTTATTAAATAGGTTTATTAAATAGGCGTATTAAATAGGCTCATTAAATAGGATTATAAAATAGGCTTATTAAATAGGCTTATTAAATAGACTTATTAAATAGCCTCATTAAATAGGCTTATTTTAGCAACTTAGGCTTATTAAATAGGCTTAATTCAGCAACTTATGCTTATTAAATAGCCTTATTATATAGGCTTATTTCAGCAACTTAGGCTTATTAAATAAGCTTATTTCAGCAACTTAGACTTATTAAATAGGCCTATTAAATAGGCTTATTAAATAGACTTATTAAATAGGCTCATTAAATACTTATTAAATAGGCTTATTAAATAGGCTTATTAAATAGGCTTATTAAATAGGCTTATTAAATAGGCTCAATAAATAGGCTTACTAAATAGGCTCAATAAATAGGCTTATTAAATAGGTTCAATAAATAGGCTTATTAAATAGGCTCAATAAATAGGCTTATTAAATAGGCTCATTAAATACTTATTAAATAGGCTTATTAAATAGACTTATTAAATAGACTTATTAAATAGGCTTATTAAATAGACGTTATTAAATAGGCTTATTAATAAGGCTTATTAAATAGAATTAATAAATAGGCTCATTAAATACTTATTAAATAGGTTTATTAAATAGGCGTATTAAATAGGCTTATTAAATAGGCGTATTAAATAGGCTTATTAAATAGGCTTATTAAATGGACTTATTAAATAGCCTCATTAAATAGGCTTATTTTAGCAACTTAGGCTTATTAAATAGGTTTATTTCAGCAACTTAGACTTATTAAATAGGCTTATTAAATAGGCTTATTAAATAGACTTATTAAATAGCCTCATTAAATAGACTTATTTTAGCAACTTAGGCTTATTAAATAGGCTTATTTCAGCAACTTAGACTTATTAAATAGCCTTATTTCAGCAACTTAGGCTTATTAAAAAAGCTCATTTCAGCAACTTAGGCTTATTAAATAGCCTTATTTCAGCAACTTAGACTTATTAAATAGGCTTATTCAGCAACTTAGGCTTATCAAATAGCCTTATTAAATAGACTTATTTTAGTAACTTAGGCTTATTAAATAGGCTTATTTCAGCAACTAGTTTTAGTTGACTTAATTTAATCACAAGCCCTCTGATGTTGACATGTAGAACACCAACACCTTTCCTGCCAGAAAAATCTACAGAATTATACGGGCTCTTTTCATTTGGGCCAGGATGAAGCTCAATACCACCCAGGAATAAGAAAAGTAGAATTAACAGTTTGCATAAGTATTTTCTGTGAAAGGATGAAGAGCGGCGAACCTTGGACGAATAGCAGCAGCTCGCAGATGGTGTTATTTTTAAGAGCAGAATGAAGTTTAGAAGGAGTGCTGGTGAAGTAATGGGACAAAGATAGGGTTTAAAAGGATACAATGATGGAGTGTAGAAGTGTTTATGAGCTGTTTCATTTGCAGGTGTAGTGGCAAATCGAGCAACAAGTATTGACGCAAAATAACGAGGGTAGCCGTTTGTAGAGTTGATTGTGGCACTAGATATGGCCGGGATGGACAGCAGTAGGACACACAGCAGGAGAATTGCCATCTCTAAAATATCCGGGGTATACACAGATTTACACACAAGTGGAATAGAAAAATATATATACTTGTAGGCCGCGCGTGAGAAAAACGTCTTGCCGCATTCGTCACACATGCACGGCTTCTCGCCCATGTGCTAGGGTTTAACAGCGCCCACCCCCCTCTCCCAGACAGCAGATTCTTGGCTGTTGTGGGCTCGGCTGAACCGCTTGCACCGCCTCCTTTCCCCGCCGCAGGATGGTACTCGAGCTAGCCCTTCTTGAGCTCAGCCCACGACTGCAATGTCGTTTCTTGGTCTGCTCCACGTGAATGAGTTAGCTGCGGGGTTTGCCACGGTGTGACACATCAGCTGAGCGTCAGCACGCTCCAGGTACCACTGTCAGCGGCAGGTGGGTAGGCCTCCCAGCAGGTGGGTAGGCCTCCCAGCGGCAGGTGGGTAGGTCTCCCAGCAGGTAGGTAGACCTCCCAGCAGGTGGGTAGGGCTCTCCAGCGGCAGGTGGGTAGGCCTCCCAGCGGCAGGTGGGTAGGTCTCCCAGCGGTAGGTGGGTAGGCCTCCCAGCAGGTGGGTAGGCCTCCCAGCGGTAGGTGGGTAGGCCTCCCAGCAGGTGGGTAGGTCTCCCAGCGGCAGGTAGGTAGGCCTCCCAGCGGCAGGTGGGTAGGCCTCCCAGCGGCAGGTGGGTAGGCCTCTCCAGCAGGTGGGTAGGCCTCCCAGCGGCAGGTGGGTAGGCCTCTCCGGGGCACAGTGTGGTGAGCAGTGTGTGTGAACAGTGTGTGTGAACAGTGTGGTGAGCAGTGTGTGTGAACAGTGTGTGTGAACAGAGTGGTGAGCGTTTGTGGTGAGTGTGGTGAGTGTGTGGTGTGGTGAGTGTGTGGTGAGTGTAGTGTGGTGTTTGTGAGTGTGGTGTGTGTGTGGTGAGTGTGTGGTGAGCGTTTGTGGTGAGAGTGTGGTGTGTGTGGTGTGTGTTTGTGATGAATGTGGTGTGTGTGTGTGGTGAGTGTGGTGTGTGGTGTGTGTGTGGTGAGTGTGGTGTGTGTGGTGAGCGTGGTGAGCGTGGTGAGTGTGGTGAGCGTGTGTGTGGTGAGTGTGGTGGTGGTGTGTGGTAGTGGTGGTGTGGGGTGTGGTGGTTTGGGGTGTGGGGTGTAGGGGAGGTGGTGTGGTGTGGTGGTGTGGGGTGTAGGGGAGGTGGTGTGGTGGGGTGTGGTGGTGTGGTAGTGGTGGTGGTGTGGGGTGTGGTGGTGTGGGATGTGGTGGTGGTGTGGTGGTGATGGTGTGGTGGGGTGTGGTGGTGGTGGTGGTGTGGGGTGTGGTGGTGGTGGTAGTGGTGTGGGGTGTGGTGGTGGTGGTGGTGTGGTGGGGTGTGGGGTGTGGTAGTGGTGGTGGTGGTGTGGTGGTGGTGGTGTGGGGTGTGGTGGTGGTGGTGGTGTGGGGTATGGTGGTGTGATGGTGGTGTGGGGTGTGGTAGTGGTGGTGTGGTGGTGTGGGGTGTGGTGGTGGTGGTGGTGGTGTGGGGTGTGGTGGTGGTGTGGGGTGTGGTGGTGGTGGTGTGGGGTGTGGTGGTGGTGGTGTGGTGGTGGTGGTGTGCAGTGTATGGGTGGTGGTGTTCTTTGTGTTTGAGCGGGGAATGTTTTCTCGTGCCAGGACGTACTTCTGTGGACCGCCGTTCGCTTCGTTGGGATTTCGATTTGACGATTCTGGTGTTTTGGTTGTGGTGGTGGTGAGTTTGAATGGTTTTAAGATCGCTAACTTGGTTGAACACAGGCACATAGTGTAGAATTGTTGTTGGTAGATTGTTGAATGTGCGTAAAGTGTGTTTTGGTGTTACCTCGGGATACTCATAATGAATGGTCATTCAGTCCATGCTTATTTAATCCATTTAGAATGCAGTTAGACTGCAATAGTTATGTTGCATCATGGATATGTTGGTTAATATCTGATTCGGAAAGTGACTGATGGATACAGCAGACTCGGCCAAATTTGTGGATTCACCGCGAATTCTCAGATTTTGACGTGAATTAGCAACTCGTGGATTTTCGCCTCCTCGGCCAAAATGTGTAAATCTAACAACAGTGAAACCAACATTGGCGTTCTTGAAAATCCACGTGGCCGCCCCTACAGTGGAGCAATTGCATTTGTTTTAGTGATTGTCCGTGTCGGGCGGTGGTGGTGGTGGTGGAGGGTTACGACACATTAACAATAACGCGAACTAACCCCCAAAAACATTAACGAATAATGCTGCTCGCGAAAAGCCTACGCGTTACACGAGTTGCATTTGTTTACAATGTGTGGGCAGAGTTTGATGCCGGTGGGGCGTGGCTCTGCTATCCACGTCGTGGGCCTGGTCTTCTGCGGCGTTCAGCAGGAATTGTCATCACCGATTTGGTCGTTTAGTGCTACACGTTTTAGTTTTTTCGTTTGCAAACTCGAGCGAACTCTGCAGAGACCCCGAGTTGGATTTCCTTGCTCACGGCCCAAAAACCGGTGTGACAATTATACTCTTTGGTTCTATTCGGTAAAAGTCACGTAGGTAAAAAAAGAAAAACAACAAAAAATCTAGAAGTGTGACAATTATCTGAACCGGTCGTGGGCCTCCCCGAGATCGACTCCGCCTAAAAGTAGTACCTTGTGTGACCTGTAAAACATCACTGCTGGGGAGACAAAGGGGTGCCGGGCGTGGTTTCTGGCCACCCACCCCCCTCGTGTGCCACAGTGCCGGTAACCTTCGCAGGTGCTGCTGCTTGCCACTAACAGCGCTTGCCCCCGACAGCCTGTTCGAGGCTACACGGGGGATCTTTGTCTTTGGCGGCGACGGCGCAGGAGGTGCGCGCAGGAGGCTGAACGGCGTCCGGAGGAGCGAGGAGACGCGACCCGCGGAGAGCTTCCATGGAGAGAGGCGGGAGCGGGGCGAGAGAGAGAGGGGGCCAAGGAACGGGGCGAGGGAGGCCTGAGGGAGAGCATCGAAGGGGGGCCGACGAACGGCAGCGAGGGACCGGGGCTCGCTTCGAGGGGCACAGGAACTTGGCGGAACCGGGGAGCGGGAGGGGAAGAGGGGAGAGAGAGACGGGGCGGCAGGAGTCGAGGGGCGGAGACGTGGCGAGCGGGAGGCAGCGAGACCTGACGGCGTGGGGGACCCAGCGAGAGAGAGAGAGATCGCCATCAGAGGAATTTCATGCAACGATTTTTAAGGGAGAGGTTAGGGGCGCACAGTTCGGAAGGAGCGAGAGAGATGACGGGGCTGGAAGAGTCGAGGGGCAAAGACGTGGCGAGAGAGAGGCAAAGAGATGGGGAGGCGAGGGCACAGCAGGAAGAGAGAGAGAGACATCAGAGGGCGCCTCACCTTCAGCGACTTGTAAGCGAGAGGTTAGGGGGGTTCAGTTGGGAAGGAGGGAGAGAGACGGGGGGACAGGGAGGGAGAGAGACGGGGGGGGCAGGGAGGGAGAGAGATGGGGGGCAGGGAGGGAGAGAGATGGGGGGGCAGGGAGGGAGAGAGCGAGGTGTGGAGGGGGGCTTCGATCTACGACCCTTGAGGGAGAGTTTACCCCAAGTGGGTGAAGAGAGAGGGGGGAAGGGAGACAGTAAGTAGTGGGAGAGTAGCGTGGGGGCGTGGGGAGCAGGATGGAAGAGAAATGATTATCTGAACCTGTCCTGGGTCTCCCCTATGTCGATTCAGCCTCAAATGAGTACCTGGTGCAATGTTTAAACATCATCACTGGGGAGACAAAGGCGGACGGGCGTGGTGTTGGCCACCCACCCCCTCGTGTGCCACAGTGCCGGCCTTCATAGGTGCTCGCTGACAGCGCTTGCCCCGACAGTCTGTGTAGGTTCCGTGGTGGGGGGGGGGGGTCTTTGTCTTTGTTACCGTATTATTAACATTTTCTGAAGTAAAGCTTTTGATCAGAAGCAACCTGGCCACAAATGACAGCTTAACGAAGTGACCCATCGTAACGTGAAACTTTATGGCAGCCAGATAGTCTGAAAGCGTGACGTTGATCTAGAATTCGGAGGGAGGAAAAACAGAGAACCCAGATAAAAATCCACGCAATGACGGGGAGAGAGACAGGCGAACTCCGAATGTGCAGCAGGCGTTTTGGAACAAACTCACGACCTCCTCTATAACCAGGTGAAGTAGTCCACGTCTTTTCAGACACCGTTGTGTCATTTACGTTTTTAATTTCTCAGCGTTTCCGTTCCTTCATTCTCGCGAGTCACGTACGGTTGCGTTGGAACGTTCGCCAGCCGTTGATTGCGCTACGTAACACAATCTTTTTTGTTTCCTGGATCGTCGGTGTTACTGCCTAATCGCTTATGCCTAAAAAGTTTACAAATATATACGAAGGTGACATCGTCACAGCGGAGACGCGCTTCGCCGCTCCTGACGCCGTTGTCCGACTTGACCACCCGAGTGTGACATTGTGGCCGTTGCCCTGCGTCTACATCAGCAGCCGTGCGGCAAGAACAAGCACGTGACACGTGGACACGCTGCACGATGGCCACTCCAGCAAGGTCTTTATCAGGGTAGATGTAATTTTTTTGTGGGTAATCGACAAATCAACTGAAATTAAAATATATCAGTGGTCTGAAGATAGCGACAACAGCAATTGTAAATCCGCTGCCAGCAGCGGACATTGGAAGATTTGCGGACATTGGAAGATTTGCGGATAATATGCCGACGGTTTCTAGCTTACGCAGTGCTGTTGTTAGACAGCACAACTCGCATTTGGGTGGGTTAAAAGTTAAAATCCTTGGTCAGGAATGAAGTCAGCTCATGGTCTCTCTGGTGATTGATAACGCGTCACTTTCTTAGCCAGGTCACTCGCGGTTATGCTCCATATAATCCAATCCTGGCCATATGAATGTGGAATGTCCACCTGTAACTCAGATCCACCAACAAAGTTGAGCACCAACCCAATTTTGATTTAAAGCTTTCGTGACTGCAGTGATTCATATTCTTGGTTCTTTCGGTAAAGTCACGTTGAAGGGAAACAATAAAATAATAAAATATATATAAAACAATAAAATTATCATGACGTTTCGACTGTAACACAAACAGTCATTATCAGGTGTGAAAAAATCAACGGCAAGATGATGATTTACAAACACAGACACAATTTCAACCGAGAGGATGGTTTCAAATTAAGCAACCATTGGAAAGATGTTCCAAATCGAACTAAACATTAAACTAATTTCAATGGTACAGTATATTTTTCGAGTAGTGGTACCCCAAACTTTCGCAGCTCTTATAAATTCCCATTTTCACACCATCAATAGGTAAACTCCCCCTCCCCCCTTTCCCCCCCCACGCCAAACTGCAAGTCCACTGGCACGTACACCACCTCTTTCCTAAAATCAACCAATCAAATGCTAATTTCTTTGTCAGAACACCTTGTTTGCTCGCACACAGGTCCGATGTCTGAGCGTGGTTGTGTTTCGCTAAATTCTCCTGTTTGATGAGTATTAGGTGCCTCGGTGAATGTATATACTCTAACTTTAACATAGCTATTTCTGTGACCAGTTACTAGCTAATCACTCAGCTATTTCAATGCTAAATTCGATGCTAATTCCTTTGTCAAGGTGCTTGGTCTTCTTTATCTTCTCACACAGCTTAAAGGTCGTGATCTAAGCGTGGCTTCTTCCACTCCAGCGCTGTCCTCCAGACAGGCTCGTCCCTTCACCTGATGAAGGCCGCTTGTGTTGTGGCCGAAACGTCGTGATTTTTTGTTATTTTATTTTCACCTACGTGACTTTACCCAATAGAACCAAAGAGTATGGACTGTGTTACAGTTGAAACGTCGTGAGAATTGTTTTATATATTTTATTATTTTATTGTTTCCCTTCAACGTGGCTTTACCGAAAGAACCAAGAATATCAGCAACCCAATGTCAATGTCGAGCAGGGGGACACTATTGCTTACATTTCAGATGACTGAGTTTCACTCTGGTGTTACGTGTTTAGTGTCGGCCGTACGTTCATGCACAGGGTAATTGTGCAAACACATGGGGAAGTACTGTGCTCATTTTACATTAAAACACAACTGGAAACAGCAGATTAATGCTCACCTGGGACAGCTTTTTTAGATGGACCAGAATCAAAATATTTACGTAAAAAGGTAGATGTGAGCAAGTTGGAGTTTAGAACGCTGAACTTGAAAATTCAACACTTAGGCTTTCGTGACCAATATCCATAAGTTTTTTTTTTATATATACGGAAACAGGAGGATTTCTCCATAGCTCTGGCTGCTGCTGCCTGATGAGGCTGGCTGTAATTACTGGCAAAACATCACAGTACTCGAATTGTAAATGTTGTGTGGGGGTTTATTATCCAACACACAACCAACCGGTGTGCTGAATTGGCATGAATTCTAGATTTGAAGCTTTCGTGACTGCAAGGATCCATACTCTTTGGTTCTATTCGGTAAAGTCACGTAGGTAAAAAAATAAAACGTCGTGATTTTTGTTTAATGTTTTACCTACGTGACTTTACCGAATAGAACCAAAGAGTATGAATTGGCATGCTTTGTTTACATGACAAACCTTGCTGATTGGCTGTGTTGCGAGGTGGTGGTGGATGTAACGACACATTTACGTGAGCTAACCCAAAAAAAAAACCTCATGGCTGATAAATAAAGGTAACATAGCAACGTGGCCTGAAGACTAAAATGTTGAATTGGTGCGTACTGCCTGCTGTGATATACGGTTTAGAGACACAGCCATCAACCGACAATAAAACTGAACGAAAACTGGAAATAACGTAAATAGGCTTGTCGAGACGCACATTTGGAAATTGCGCCGAGAGACAGGAAGAAGAACACGTGGATCAGAAAACAAGCAGGTTGATGAAAACATTCAAAAGTGAGCGGGCTTGGGCAGGACACATCACTGGAAGGGTTTCATGACCAACATTCAAGGACACTCGATGGAGTGGAAGCCAAGAAACGAGATGCCTCCGAGTAGAGCCGAAGTGATGAAATCATTCGTAATAAAGGTGATGAAATCACTTTAACATAGCTACTTCTGTGACCAGTCACAAGCTAATCCCTCAACTGTTTCAATGCTAAATTCTCCTGTTTGATAAGTAAACCCCTTTGTCAAGGTGCCTCACTTCTCTCAACCGTTTTCAAAGACGCTGCGAATCTCAGCAGTGTTCATTGTAGCTCTGTCGTCCAGACAGGTTTGTTCCTTTCACCTGAAGAAGGCCACTTGTGTTGTGGCCGAAACGTCGTGAGAATTTTATTATTTTATTCTCATTCTACGTGACTTTACCGAAAGAACCAAAGAAGGTGATGAAATCAGCTCACGTGCTGTGGGTTGATCGTTGCATCGGCACAATCGTGAGAAGTGGCGGCGGTGGCGGTGGCTTGAGGCCTTCATCCAGCAGTGAATTTGATCGTTGATTTATTTATGATGTTTAAATTTAATCGCAGGCCAATCTTACGCGTAACGGGGTCACCCCCGTTGTAGCCTTTCAGCTGCGGCCGGTGTAAGTCGTGAACTGCCTCCACCTTCGGCGAAGACCGCAGAGAATTTATCATGAAACTCTGGCATCACTCTGGGGAAGCTGCGTATACGCCGCTACGCTCAACTGATTATATTTTAAATCACTAAGCAACTGGAAAGTATGTCAATTGTACGTGTGGTATAAGCCGCGCTTTGCATATTCACAGTGTGGTGCCTGTAATTTATGGAAACATTTTCTGTTTGTAAAAAGGGCTTAAGGCCATCCTCTTAAAACGCCTAACTTGGCGATCTTGGTATTGTGGATATCGGGAGGTGATTCGCCCTGAACTGCCCGTTTTAAATAGCGTTGTGCTTGTGCCCGTATGTATGCCGGCCTAAAAAAAGAAAAAATTCACCTGACAGGTGTCCTGTTGAAGAATTTACCCGTCGTACAACAGCAGTATCCTGCCTTGCTAAATGCAGAAAATGTGTTACATAATAATAACAAGCCTTCGCCATGCACATGGGCGGTTCAGGGCAACTCACCTCCAGATGTCCACAATACCACGATCGCCAAGTTAGGCGTTTTAAGAGGATGGCCTTAAGCTCTTTTTTTTTATCCGAACCGGGACCTGGGGAATGCACAGGTTCCCGGTTCGGATAATAATAATGTTTTATTTTATGTTATTTTATTTTTTACCTACGTGACTTTACCGAATATAACCAAAGAGTATGGATCCTTGCAGTCACGAAAGCTTCAAATCTAGAATAAAAAAATAATAATATTCACTGGCATTGGCCGCGAGCGGGAATCGAACTCGGGTTGGCAGGTTCGTAGCGCAGCGCGCTGACGGCTACACCACCGCTCCCCTTCGCCAGGAGCACGGCGACGTCACTGCCCCCCCCCAACCACAGCCGCACAATCAACAACAACCGCACAACAACAACCGCACAATCAACAACAACGCTCGTGAATGCCTCGGCGGGGCGCGTTGTGGCGGTGCCCTCTTTGCGAGGTTTTCTAAGATCGGTTTCACACGACGGCTGTCTCCCCACAAATAATCTGTCTCATCGTGCCGCAGGGCCCAGGTGCCGCTAGCGCGCGACGTTCACCGCGGCCGTTTGAATTTGGGTTCTCGTGCGTGCGATTGGATTCGGGTGAATTAATGTTCAACGCTTTGTTTTATATCTCTCTCTCTCGTAATGTTGAGCGTAGGCGATCAAACCAGCCTGCAACCACAGCCACCTGGGGTGTGTTGTATATATAGGTGTTATGAAAATTGATGAAAATAATGAAAATTAAATGAAATTTGATATTTGCATAATTTATCCGAAATTATGTTAATCGGTGTAATTATGCGCATAAATTATGCTGATTCGAGAGATAATCGTATTAATTTATGCGAGTGGGCGTGGTTATGATAATGCAAGTCGTTATGGATTATCAGGTCGAGCCTCGGTGACGAGGATTGTGTTATGAATTGGAATAACGCAATTAATCGTATGCAGTGACGCAGGCGTTGTGAACGTGAATGAGAGAGAGTCGATTCGACTCTGCTCTTTAATTCCGTATTATCGATAAGGATATGATTACTCTCGATTGAACATTATGAATTATGTGTGTTAGGGATTATGTGTGGTGATAGTGTGCTTATGATAGGTCCCCAGGATTCAGATCTCATACGCAGAACAATATTATGCAGAATTTCAGGAAGAATCACACACAAACCTTCTGCTTTAATCAATTTTATTTCTAGCTAACTTTAATTTTTGGATAGTATAAAAACTCAATCTCGGGATTTTGGAATTTCAACACAGCGTGAACATGATACCATCACGATTGCGTTGTTT
Organism: Petromyzon marinus; assembly: GCF_048934315.1. Classification (NCBI taxonomy): domain Eukaryota; kingdom Metazoa; phylum Chordata; class Hyperoartia; order Petromyzontiformes; family Petromyzontidae; genus Petromyzon; species Petromyzon marinus. The sequence continues at coordinate 1,188,096 of NW_027422993.1, read as the reverse complement.
CACCTCGATAGCGGCACCTGTGGTTAATTCCCGACGCGTAACGCAATCGATCGGTTGTTGAGAGAGAGATTAAAAACATGCGAACTATTCTATCAAACCTTAACTTTATAATATGCAAACTTGTATGCTTGAATTGTTACACAACACGGCACTTGGTCTTTGATTCGTATCCAATCCTTAATACATTCTGATATGCGAAGTTATTATGCTTGAAATCGTCAGCAAAGTACCACGTTGATGTTCGTTCATTGATTCATAACGATTATGAATTTAAAGCGTTCGACTGAAATACTTCTAATTGCCTTATCAACACCACTCGATGGCCGCAATGCTTCGTTACTTGAATTGTCACACAACACAGCATTCGGTCATTGATCATGCGCGGCCCTTAATGCAATTATTGTCACGTTGTTAACAATAGGATGACTGATTATTATGCAACGCTACTCGTTGAAAGGGCACTCCAACCAGTATTATTCTTGGAGTTACAAATATGCATTTGAATTCGTTATTTCAAATATTAACGAACGACTCAAGTATTTCTAATCGACTTCTCAACGCAACTCAATGGGTGGCGATGTTTCCTTTTGAGATCCTTATCTCGGGCAAATCTTTTAATTAATTGTGGCCAGACCCTTGACAGGGAACCGGTTGAACCCGCTCTTCACCCCCGCGAGCGGCGCTCCGTGGTGAGGTGCCAAGAATTAATCCTTGTTAATGGGTCAGTTGGTAATTTTTGCGGTTAGAAGTACAGCCCCAGCACAATATTACAGAGGAAAATTATGAACACTCTTAAAAACGATAAATTATTCACTCGGTCGTTGCGATGTTTCCACAATCACGGATAATTCAATGGCTTGAGGTTTTAGGCTTTGTTAATGACCCGTGTGTGTGTTGAATGGTATGAGTGGTGAAAGAGTAGGCCAATGTTCGGAATCGATTCTTTGCGTCAAGCAGACGTCTGGTTTGTCGTGTAGTGGGGGGCAGTGTATCATACGTATCAGTTGATTCTTCTTTCAGTAGTTGGTTCGGACTCGACGGACGTTGGTGAACGAGTAGATACGTTGTTGTAGCTGAGATGACCGTCTGGTAGACGGCGTTAGAAGCACGCCCGCAGCGGTGCGGTTGTACGCGGACGGTAGGTAATGCGCGCAGTGCGTCTGCGAGCAGCAGGCACGCTGGTGCTCCGTCGTCGGCGGTTGTAGATTGCAGGCTCACGATTCGCTCGTGGTGGCGCTGGCCGCTAACAGCGGCAGCGGGTCGCCAATCGGCGACACTCGCCGATTCGGCGAGTTGTAGAGGCGTCTCCGGCGTCGGTGATGGCTGGTCTTCTGCTGAGATGAGTTGAGCGGGTCTTCTGCTGAGATGAGTAGAGATGAGTCTTCTTCTGTTGAGCTGAGTTGAGATGAGTCTTCTTCTGTTGAGCTGAGTTGAGATGAGTCTTCTTCTGTTGAGCTGCCCCCGAGGGCTGATGAGTTGATTTCAATGCTGAAACGGCTCCTTTTTATGCCAAAAATCTCTCTCCTTCTCGGCTCCCCCTCACGAGGCGGAGCTATCTTTGATCTGATCGTATGTCGGTAGGGGGGTTCGTGTGTCGGTGGTGGGGGGGGTTCGTGTGTCAGTGTGTATGTTTGTGTGTGTGTCATTTATGACACGGTTCTGTTCGGGTCTTTCCTCAAGCCATAAACATCAAGACAACAGACGCCTCGATTCATCTTGGTGGCGTCTGGTTGTCTACTCCATCCACCCAGAGAGAGGGGCGGGTTCCCCCCCCCCCTTTTTCGTACACGTTTTCGACGCACAAAGAAATGGTTAAGATTTTTTTTAAGTTTAACATTTCACATCACAGTTGATATCTTATCATACACAGTTATGATCCTGCTTGTGATTCATAGTATTTGATTTCTTTTCAAGTGAAGATGCTCTTCTGAGCGTATGCATTTTATCACGTGCTGCAGGGAAAGACAAAGGTGGCCGGGATCTTCCCATCTCTCTATACTTTGCAAATATCATTTCGACTCCACATTCTACCAGCCTAATCCACCCCGTTACCTTGGCTCTTACTTAGTTTATTAATTTTCGTCACTTTGTGTGTTTATAAATGTTTGACAGTTTAACTTAAAGCTCGCTCGCTCTTTTGCTGCCCGTGTGCAGGGTGGGGTGGGGGCTACTACTAAGTTCCGTGTGTGGCAGATGGTCCCCGCGATAACGATCTGTTTGCCCTAGCGTGAAATTCCTCTCTCGCGCTCTTCGAGAGAGACAAAGGTGGTCGGGAGCACCTCTTTATACTTTCGACTTATATTTCTCAAATACCATTTGGTCCCATGTTTGCCAAGACTCGTGTTTGTAACTACGTCCTCCCGACACCTCTCGGTTTTACCGAGGTTCGAATTGTTATGATGGAATTATTAAAAAGAAAAATAATTATCATCCTAAGTTTAAGAGGTCCGTTTCTTGATTGTTGGAATCCATATCCCTTGGTTCTGTAAGGTTCTATAATGGAATGTCGTGTAAGGTTAACACGTTATTATTAATATTATATTGCAATTTTCTTTAAAACTTTCTTTGCCTGGTTGCCGTGTGTGGGGTGGGGTGTGTCTCCTCATCAAACCCGGCTGGCTTTTCCAGATGGCCCCTTGTGATAAGGTGTAATTCCTGCTTCTCCACGCTGTGAGAGAGACAAAGGTGGTCGGGGTTGCTTGGGATATTGTTTAAACTCTTTCGCAAGTTTGCCCGTTGTCTCATTCCTTCTCGATAACCTTTGATGTGACTCGGTATTCCTGCTCCAAGCTTTCAGTAAAAGTATTAAAGGTGAAAATCATTTGATAGCGAATTAATCATTGGATAATAATTCACTGATGTGTCTGGTGGCCTGTTCTTAATTGGAGTGAGCGTTAGGATCGCTAATTTTATCTTATTCTTGTTGTTGCCTCTTAATTTTTTTTGTTGTTTTACTGGCAAATAAGGAAAAGAATATGTATACGATTTACCCTGTTGGCGTCTCCGTGTCTAGTCTCTTGGTGTTCTGACCTCGGAGGGATCTTTCCTAAGGGGCCCATCAAACTCTTGTTCATCTGGAGATTTTCGCCGATAGCTGTTACATCCTCGCCTTGAGAGTTTTATTATTTCTTTATATATATGGCCTGTTTATGACCGACATCTGGTTTTTCGTGTTTCTGGCTTACGGGTTTGATTCATTAAAAAATATATATATTGTTTGTCACGAAAGAAAGGAAAAAGAAATCTAGGTGTATGCATCCGTAAATATTCTTATGGATATTAATTGTGGAAAAAGGGCCGTATACAACAGGTGGTTTACTCTCCCCCCCCCCCCCCCCCCCGGTTGTTGCAGCCTTTCCAGAATCCCTGCCTAAATTAAAACGTCGAGTTTAAATTTCGATTTAAAGCTTTCGTGACTGCAAGGATTCATCTTCTTTGGTTCTTTCGGTAAAGTCACGTAGAATGAGAATAAAATAATAAAATAACACAAAAAATTATCACGACGTTTCGGCCACAACGCAAGCGGCCGTCTTCAGGTGAAAGGTACAGACCTGTCGGGACAACAGAGCTTCAATGTCTGTCGTCCCGACAGTTCTGTACCTTTCACCTGAAGACGGCCGCTTGCGTTGTGGCCGAAACGTCGTGAGAATTTTATTGTGTTATTTTGTTGTCGAGTTTGCATGCTAAGATTGGTCCACACACCAAGTTCCTACAGGGACGTCTCTCTCTTTAATGTGGAACACCGGAATGGAGTGAAATCACAGCTGACGCATCTGAAGGCATTCCTGTATTCCCCCGGGGAACGTTTCACCCCACACGTACGTGTGTGTGTGTATACACGTCTCTTAATAAAATGAGTGCAAACCTGCAAGGGCGTATATTTATATAATTACGTGTAAGTTGAAATGGATTTTTGTTGTTGCCACGGACAATGTATGCCATTTGAGACTCTGATGCAGCCGGACGTCATCAGTAAATGTCAAAGCAGCCAGACGAACTTCCCTCAACACGAGCAGCAGAGGGATTGTCAACACCGCTGGCGTTTCCCTTCGTACCCCAACTCCCATCGCTCGCGTCTTTTATTTTTACGCACAATTAAAGAGTCATTGCCCGAAACGCCGCCGACTGCATACACGTTTAAACATTTTGATTTAAAGCTTTCGTGACTGCAGTGATTCATATTCTTAGCTCTTTCGGTAAAGTCACATAGAAGGGAAACAATAAAATAATAAAATATATATAAAATAATATATCTTCTTTGGTTCTTTCGGTAAAGTCACGTAGTACGAGAATAAAATAATAAATTTATAAAATTTAATAATACAATAAAATTGCCATATATTTTATTATTTTGTTTCCCTTCAACGTGACTTTACCGAAAGAGCTAAGAATATAAACGTTTAAACATTCTTAAGGCCACGGTGTTGTTAAACGTTTTGCTGTTGTGGGTAATTATAACCGTCATCAGGTTGCGAGTTTGACATTTTAAATGTTTATTGCCGCATGAGCCGAGTGGAGCGGTGGCGCAGTGGTTAGCACACCGCCCGGGTTCGATTCCCCGCTCACGGCGGCGCGCATCAGTGGTAATATTCGAACCGGTCCTGGACCTGCCCACCCACCCCTCCCTCCCCACACTTCACCAGCCCCCACTGGCCAGAGTGGTCAAATATGGTGAATCACCCCCCCACCACCACCATCACCACCATCACGACCGACAACAACGGCGTGCGGAAGGGGTGAAGTGACCATGACCATCATCCAGCAGTGGGTCAATCAAGGACTGACTTCAATCTTTATTTAAAGATTTCGTGACTGCAGGAATCCATATGTAGTAGGTAGAAAATAAAAAATATATATTTTATTTTATACCTACGTATAAAATAAAATGTTCATTCCGTAAAGTCACGTAGTAGGTATAAAATAAAATAAAATATTTTATTTTATACCTACGTATAAAATAAAATGTTCTTTCGGTAAAGTCACGTGGCTTTTCCGAAAGAACCAAAGCGTAAGGACTGACTTGGTCCTTACATTACGGAACACGTGACAAGCCACAGCAATGAGCATCACCCCCCCTGTCCCCCCCACCCCACACACACTTCCGCTCATATACGTCACTTCCGCCCACGCCCCTCACTTTCACTTCCTGCCCACGCCCGTCACTTTCTGCCCACGCCTCACTTCCGCCCATTTACGTCACTTCCGCCCACGCCCGTCACTTTCACTTCCTGCCCACACCTCACTTCCTGCCCACGCCTCACTTCCGCCCACACCTCACTTCCTGCCCACGCCTCACTTCCTGCCCACGCCTCACTTCCTGCCCACGCCCGTCACTTCCGCCCACGCCCCTTGGCTCTGCTGTTCGGTGGCTGAGCACGTGGGTGGGGTGCGGGTGGTGGTGGGGAGTTTCCCACAAGTCGACGAGAAGCGAGCGAGTGGCGAGCGGCACATCCGAAGGGCGACTCCACTCACAGTCGCCCGGGGCTCCGCACCGCCTCCACGCCCCCCGAGGTAAGAGACGGGACGCGGCGAGGATGGAGCGGTGGGGACGCCCGCGCCGTTCCTGGCCGTGCCCCCCGGTGGTCGACTCGGCCTCGAGTGAGCTCCTCGTCGGGTGCGGCCCTGGCGCTTGGTCCGCCCTCCCACCTCGTGCAACCTTTCCCCGGCCTTCGCGGCCCTGCTCGCCGGCAGCGCTTTGCCCCCGGCGGTCTTGCCGGAGGCTACCCGTGGGATCTTTGTCTTTGGGTACATCGAGCGTGACCTGAGACAGTGGGGGCCGAAGTTTGACTCCCTGCCGCGGTGAACGCGACGAGCGGAGAGAGCCTCGTGGCGTGTACACAAATCGATTAAAAAGCACCATATTCTTAGTTTTTTCGGTAAAGTCACGTTGAAGAGAAACAACAAAATAAAATAACAAAATATATATTTTCTCTTCAACGTGACTTTACCGAAAAAACTAAGAATATGAATTACTGCAGTCACGAAAGCTTTAAATCAAAATTTAAAAAGCACCAGTCGGAATTTCGATTTAAAGCTTTCGTGACTGCAAGGATTCATCTTCTTTGGTTCTTTCGGTAAAGTCACCAACACGTAGAATGAGAATAAAAATAATAAATTGATTAAATAAAATAACACAATAAAATTCTCACGACGTTTCGGCCACAACACAAGCCGTTTCAATGCTAAATCCTATGCTAATTCCTTTGTCAAGGCGCTCTGTTTCTTCTCACACAGCTTAAAGGTCGCGGTCTGAGCTTGGCTTTGTTCGCTCCAGCGCTGTCCTCCAGACAGTCTCGTCCCTTCACCTGATGAAGGCCACTTGTGTTGTGGCCAAAACGTCGTGAGAATTTTATTGTGTTATTTTATTTTATCAATTTATTATTTTATTCTCATTCTACGTGGTGACTTTACACAATACCTCCAGTCAAAATGTAAACAAAAAACATACTATGATAATATATAATGCATTGACCTTGAAACTGGTTGGTCCACACCAAGGGACGGCTTTCTTTCTAAGGGACAATGCCACATATATTATCATAGTATGTTTTTTGTTTGCATTTTGGCTGCAGGTATTGTGGTTAATGCAGTAGACATGATTCCTTGTTAAAAGGTTTCAGTTTTGTTGCCAGAAAAAAAGGGGAAAAACCCTATTATTATTACAAATCGTGCGATTGATAAAGAGTTGGAGCCGTGATTGGAATACGTGATTGTAGCGTTTCGCCAAGGCGAAATGCCAAAGTCGCTCGCGACACTGCCCCAGGCTTGGGGCTTGAGTCCCCTGCTGATGTCTCTCTGTGCGGCAGGATGTGGCGATCCACTCGGCATACAACCTCGCACTCCCCACCAAACATTCCCCGTATCCCTCCCCCCACCTCGATGTCCCAAGATCCCCGTCCTCTCATCCACCCCCCCCACCACCACCACCACGATCCGATTGTGTCGAGAAGATTCCAGAAGAATGGATTATTTAATAAAGAATTAAAGCTTTCGTGACTGCATAAATTAGTTGCTGTTTTTTTCGGTAAAGTCACGTATGTAGGAATACCATAACGTTATATTAAAATAAATCAATCACGACGTAAAGGTAACTTCCCCGTAGAAGTGTGTTAATAAAGAATTAAAGCTTCTGTGACTGCATAAATTACTCATTGGTTTTTTCGGTAAAGTCACGTATGTAGGAATACCATAACGTTATATTAAAACAAATAAATCACGACGTTTCCTCCTGCCCCGTCCTTTCTCTCTGGCCCCTCCCCCCACCTTCACTTCTTATTTAAGGCTTCCGTTTCATCCGACCTCACTTCTCTGTCCGTCCTTGCCTCTTGGTGTCTCTCTATTTCTGACTTGTACCTCGTATTTGTTCACTCTGGCTATGCTGGTATGTTCAATCCAGAGGTTGAACACGAAATTTAACACTCTTCTGAAATTCGTGGTCCGCCAGGTAAGTGTCTGTGTTGTTGACCTGACTGGTTGTGTATCACGTAATTTTCCTTAGGTTTGTTGAATTCTCGTCTCTCCTTGTTGTATTTGCCTCCGTGATTCGTTTCTTACGCCTGATGAGGATCGCTTGTGTTGCGGTCGAAACGTGATTGATTTGTTTTAATATAATGTTATGGTATTCCTACACACGTGACTTTACCGAAAAAACACAATGAGTAATGTATAATTTGTCTCATTGTTTTATCCCCGTTGTCTGTGAACTCGCGTTTGAACTCTGCGGTTTTCCCTTCGTCTCGTTGCGCCCCCGCGCGGTCCGTCTCTTTGCCGAACAACAATTGTGGTGATCGCATCGGTGCCCATCGAATGGTCGGCGATGATACCGCCCCCCCCGCCTTGCTGATCTCGATGCGGCGGTCATCGTTGTCGTCAGCCACGCGGTCATCGTTGTCGTCAGCCACGCTCGATCCTTGGCGGAGATGAAGACCCTCCCGCCAACCCACGGCCGTCTCTCACCGGTCGCTGGTGACGACGCACCAGCGATGTAACGCGACGCACGGCATCTCCCGCCCGCCTGTGCTTAAACACAAAACGTGCGCGCTCCTCCCGCACCCCCCCCCCCCTCGCAGATCGCATCGGGGCTACGCTAGCGATGACAATGATGACGACGATGACGACGACGATGTTGCTGCTGCTGCTGGTGGTGATGACGGGGGCGGCGGCGTCGGCAGACGTCTCGCCGATGCCTTCACCGTCCCAGCCGCCGTGCGGGCTGTGTCCCCCGGGCCACCACGTCTCGCTGCCGTGTTCCACCAAGGCCAGCGAGCAGCAGCAGCAACAGCTCCTCCTGGAGGACGCGTCCGACGTGGAGGCGCGTTGCACGCCGTGCCCGCCGCGCCACTACACGCAGTTCTGGAACTCCCTGGACCGGTGTCTCTACTGCGGCCCGCCGTGCAAGGAGGGCCAGCGGCTCGCAAAGGAGTGCAGCCCCACGCACGACCGCGTGTGCGAGTGCGAGCCGGGCACCTTCCTGATGCTGCCGCAGGAGTTCTGCGAGCGGCACAGCGGCTGTGCCGCCGGGCACGGCGTCGTCACCAAAGGCACGCGCGGGGTGGGGGGCGGGGCGGGGTGGGCGGGGAGGGGCTGGGCTACACCACGTGTGTCGTTGCCATTCGTCCGGCGATCGATTCGCCCGTGACCAAAGACGCCGCTCAATCGTTGCGTCCGATTTAATTAGTTGAATCGATAAGGGTTCGTTCCGCGTGGCCTCCCCCGTCAACAGATCCCTGCGGCGAAAAACGCATGAACGCCCAAACTCCCCGTTCATGCATTCTTCATTCATTGGCTAGAGGTTAAATCGTTCGCGCATTATTCCTGTTGGGCGCTGGAGATTGTTCCAATCTCCAGCGCCCATCGGGACAGAGCTCCTTCGCGCGCAGCGCGAGATTTCTACCCCACTCAGAAATCAATTGGTTCCTACTTTCACTCCTTTGATGATCATTCATTTGTAAACGTATTTACTGTGCCCCGCCGGCCAGTGCTCGTCAAGTCGGGGGGAATCTTATCTCCACTCTCCTATCTCCCAGTTATCTCCCAGCACCAATTTATGCCTATTCTTCTTCTTTCGTTCTTTCGGTAAAGTCACGTAGAAAGATAATAAAATGATAAAATAACACAATAAAATTCTCACAACGTTTCGGCCACAACGCAAGTGGCCTTCAGGTGAAAGGAACAAACCTGTCGGGACGACAGAGCTACAATGAAGAAGGCCACTTGTGTTGTGGCCGAAGCGTCGTGAGAATTTTATTGTGTTATTTTATTATTTTATTCTCATTCTACGTGGTGACTTTACCGAAAGAACCAAAGAAGATGAATCCTTGCAGTCACGAAAGCTTTAAATCGAAATCTATGCCTATTCTCTTCTCATCTTTCTCTCTCTCTCTACGCATCTCTACATTTTGTCCCGCGTCTCTGCCCGCCCGTGCGCCCCCCCCCCCCGTCTCGCGTCTCCGTTCCGCAGGATCCCCGCGCGAAGACACGCGCTGCGCCCCATGCCCTCGGGGATTCTTCTCCCCCGAGGCGTCGGCGGACGCCCCGTGCCGCCCACACACAAACTGCTCCGGCCCGGGCTCCATGGAGCTGCTGCCCGGGGCCTCCACGCACGACGCGCTCTGCTGGTCGGGCGCCCGCGTGGAGTCGCGAGCGTGGGGACGCGGGGCCGGCAGGTGACCGCTCTCTCGCTCGCTTTTTTTTCCACACGGACGCGTCGTTTTAGCGGCAACCGTAGATCGACGGCGTCAAATGTTGATTTAAAGCTTTCGTGACGGCAGTGGATTCATATTCTTGATTCTTTCGGTAAAGTCACCACGTAGAAGGGAAACAATAAAATAATAAAATATATATTAAACAATAAAATTCTCACGACGTTTCGACCGTAACGCAAGCGGTCATCATCAGGTGTGAAAAAACCAACGGTCGTGAGAATTGTATTGTTTTATATATATTTTATTACTTTATTGTTTCCCTTCAACGTGGTGACTTTACCGAAAGAACCAACAATATCAACGGCATCGTCGGAGGACCGCGCTACTGGCCTCGGAGGGCAGCCGGTGCGGATGCCGCACGTGCCCACTGGGGAGAGTGCTCCGGGCTGGACACGCGTTCGCAATCTGGTCCACGGTCACGTATTTATCCGTTTAAAAAGACTACTACAACCGCAGTACATTTTGGATGTGTGTGTGCGTGTACGTCTTTGAGAAATTGTAACGTAATTGTGAAGAGGTCGCCGGTGCATTCTCCACGTTGCAGGAATAGAAAACGATAGGAATGTTCGCCACTTGAACGAGACGCTAAATTCCACGCGATGGCGCGTGACCGACCGGTAGCACAGCGAGAGGTACGCTGACGCGGTCTCGCTGGCTACAGAAGCATTTTCTGAGTCCATACTCTTTGGTTCTATTCGGTAAAGTCACGTAGGTAAAAATAAAACAACAAAAATCACGACGTTTCGGCCACAACACAAGCGGCCTTCATCAGGTGAAGGGACCGGGCTGTCTCGAGGACAGCGCTGGAGTGAAACACAGCCACGCTCAGACCGCGGACCTTTAAGCTGAGTATGGATCCTTGCAGTCACGAAAGCTTTAAATCTAGAATGTTCTGAGTCGCCAACCCGGAACGGATCTCGGTTGCCTGACTGCAAGCTGGCACGACGCCCGCGCCTCCCAATTAGCGAACGAGCTGGCTACGTGCAGTGCGAAATAAGTACGGTGAAAAGTCCACCTTGCGAAAGGTGATCCCGGAACAACGCGCTTTACATCTCCTTCCCTTCCTTCCGCTGCAGAGCCTCCGTCGCCGCCGCCGCCTCGTCCGCCGCCCCGGCCAGAGGGCCCGTGCGACGCCGCGACCCTGCGGTTCGCGGGCGGCGTCCGCCGCCTGCCTCTGTCGTGCCTGGCCCACCGCGGCGCAGGGAAGGCCGCCCACGTCCGGGAGCTGCTGCTCGGCGCCATGGGCGACGCGGGGCGGCGGCGCGGGCGCGGGCGCGGGAAGCAGGGGGGGAGGAGGCTGGAGAAGCACGTGAAGCTGCTGCTGCTGCTCCGGGTTTGCGCGAGGAGACCGCCCCGCCGGGAGGAGGGTCGGTGAGGATGCACGGTTCGCCGTTGCGGAGAAAGACGTGGTCGAACAAGACGGGGGTGGGGGGGGGAAGGGCCTTTTAAATGGTCGTGTTGTAGTAGTCACGAACCGAGCGTGAGGGCTCAGAAACATTGATATAGCAACCATTTAAATCAATGTTTCAGCTGCCCAGCCGTGATTATATTGGGTTAAGTTCGGCGAGTTGACCGCGCAAAATTGCCATCTTAAAAGGTGATTTGTTCGAATAATTCTGGGTTTCAGAATTTAAAATGTTGGTTTGATCGCCATGCGCGTAGGGAAGCCGTGGCTCCTGGTGGTAGTTCCGCGTGACATGCTGCTGTGGGCCGTTGGGCAAACTGCAGAAACATTTTTGGGAAAGAGATGACAGTTTTATATAAGCTGTAGCCGGAGTCTTTCAAGCCCGTCGATTGAAGCCCTCTAAATTATCCAATATAGAACACTCATCGCATTAATGAAATCGACTGTAGAGGGTTAAATAATTACACGATGAGTGGTGATGATGAGGTATGATTAATTAAATTACATTCCATAGCTTGTAACAGAGGACACACATTAAGGTTATTGCATGCCACAAACTGCTTTGGGGGCAACATAACAGTGACTAACTTTAATAAGCCCACATTATTAACAAACGCTTCCTCACGACTGAAACCTTTAATCGCTGAACATTTCAGACAATTTGCCCTGTTATAAGGTGCAGAAGAGTACGGCGTAGTTACGAACAGCGACCACCGTGACAGCTAAAATGTTACAAAAATCTCCGATTTGAAGAAGGTTCATCGATAAACACATTCTCCTGCGGAGGGAGCTGGTAGGAACGTTGGGTTGCTCGGTCAATGGCCAGGGTCAACGGCAGTGTGGTGTATTCCACAAATAGGTCCGACTGTGAGGGCGGGCACAAGCCGGCGTGAGTAGGTTAAACGTTGAGTTTTATAAGGGCACCACGGGGTGACCAGTCCCTCCCCACCCAGCCCCACCCCTCCCACCCCCCACCCAGCCCCTCCCCACCCTCCCCTCCTCACCCTCCCCACCCAGCCCCTCCCCTCCCATTTTTGGATGCACGACGGACGGACACAACAATAATCCCCTGTGGGCTGGTGGTGTAATAACCAGGAGGTTCCTGCCAGTACAAGCATGTGTTTTTCACGTGAAGAGAGAATGGAAATATATTTCAGCAGTATTCACAATCTCTCCTACAAGCAGGGCTCTCAACGTTTCCCTAGAATGCGTGCTGGCTTGGAGTTAGGAATTATTAGCAGAAGGCACTGCACCCAGAGAGTGTGAGATACACCCATCGTAAGAGTCCATGTTGTTGTGTAGGCCAATTAGTTTAAAGGGCAATGCATTACCGAAGGATATTTGTTTGAACAGTTTACCGCAAGTATGTGTGGTTAATGCAGACTGGATGCCTTGTAACAGGGGTCCGTTTCGTGTTTGAACATCTTAACACCTGCCGCCTTATTGCCAGTAAGGGTAAATCCTCCTTTTTGTATTATTCCATCGCTATGTTTATTGCTCCAAGTATCCTTACAATCAATCCAATGAGAGCTTTATACAAGAACAATAAGGATACACGAGGATATGGTTTGTCAAAGTTCCCAGAAGAGTGTTGATGTGAACAAAAATAACAAAAAAAGATTTCGTTGGTGAGATTTCTAGAGAAACATTTCTGGAGCAGAGCGTAATGTACCTCTAAGTACTGGGGGACTGGTTAACACAGTTCCTCCACATGTTTGTTGACAGCACAGTATTTTTATAGTTGCGTGTGCACGCGCGTCACATGACGTGTGCACGCATGACTTTTTTGGAATGTTCAATGTGTTTTTGTAATTGTCACGGATGGTTACGTGTCGACTGTTGAAACCTATGAATAAAAGTTGCACGAAATGTCCGCGCGTTCAAAATTCCTCGCCAATTCGGAGCGGATCCGAAATCCGCAAATACGTCGTCAGCTACGATCTGTCGTTTGCCGGCTGAATGCCTCCCTTCAATCGTGGCTGCGGTGGCAAAAAAGCCACCGAGCTTTTTCTGCCCGTGAGCTGTGATCTTACCGCCCCGTCTGCGTTCATCGGTTATCGCCCCCTTATCGCCGTGCCGCCCTGAACAAACTCAACAGAAGGCCTCCACGGTAATATTATATTGTCCTGAGAGGAGTTACGGTCGTCCTGAAGCCAACTCTACCAGAGCGAGAGAGAGAGAGAGAGAGGAGGCAGTGTGCGTAGAGTTGTGGTGGGCCCCCGAAAGTTCACCGCGACAAGTCAGGGGCCCCGATGCTGATGGGAAGATCGCCAGTTGGGGTAGACACGTGGCTGCGCCTCACCACGTGACCTCTTGACCCGCACGACTGAATCCGCATTCCTAAGGCTACGCGAGCACCCCGCACCCTTCCCGTGCGCTTACAAGAACAGAACCCACATCCCCCAGTAGCCCCCCCCCCCAGCCTTAACAGCATGTTAGGGCAAATACTAATAGGAATCCACTGGAGACAGAGCCGGATTAAGATTGTGTAAGCCCCCTGGGCTACAGGTACCGTGAGGCCCCCTGGTAAAAACTGTTGAAAAGGAAAACAAAGTTAAAGAAAAATAAAATGTTTTTTTTTTACAAGGCTAACAACGAATAAAATTCGGCATGCGCAACTGAAATCACTTTTCACTTCGTCTCTGGAGGCGCTTCAGCTGGACGAGGCCCCTGGGCTGCAGCCCCTGAAGCCCCCTGCCCCCACGCCCGAATCTGGCCCCGATGTTGGATGTTGGTGGATGAGTGAGCGAGTGAGGACGAGTGAGTGAGAGAGAGAGAGAGGGGAGTGTGAGTGAGGACGAGTGAGTGATGTAAGCGCTATCGGTTCATCCGGCGGTTGTTTATTTTAGCGTTTCGGCGGCAAACGTGCGACCGGGGCGACAAGCTCGTACGTGCGGAACGTTGCAAATTACGCGGCTGTGGAAACTTTAGCTGACGTGGAAATAAGTCGATAATCATTAACATTATGAGACCTCCTTTGCCAAAAACAAGATATAGGAATAGGTTTTACCCTTTTAACTGGCACAAAAACTGACACCTTTATTCAAGGCATCATGTTTGCAATGACCACAACACAAGCAGTCAAAATGCAAACAAAAAAGACAACTCTGATAATAATATGCACTGTCCTTGAATTTGATTGGTCCACACCCGAGACAGCTTTTCTTAGAGCCTAGTCTCCATTGGTGTTGGACCAGAAGACGCCAAAAGGCGTACAACTCAAAAACAGCGCACTATCAGAGTATTGAGGGCTCGGGGTGAGCATTAACATTATGAGACCTCCTTTGCCAGAAACAAGATATAGGAATAGGTTTTACCCTTTTAACTGGCACAAAAACTGACACCTTTATTCAAGGCATCATGTTTGCAATGCATTTCTGAAATGATCGTCTGATGATGAAAACTAATTCACTTACAACTGATTTAAAGCTTTCGTGACTGCAGTAATTCATATTCTTAGCTCTTTCGGTAAAGTCACGTTGAAAGGAAACAATAAAATAATAAATATATTATTGTTATATATTTTATTATTTTATTGTTTCCCTTCAACGTGACTTGACTGAAAGAGCTAAGAATATAATATTACTTAGAACTGTTTTTGTCCTTCCCCCCCCCCCGCTCCCGCATCTCCGACTAGCGCACGGTTGGCATCGTGCTCACGCGCACCTACGTGTACGCACCTGGCCGAGTCGGTGGGACACCCTTCACCAAACACACACTGCTGCATTCCGAGGTGGGTTGACCGCCGCTCCCCCCTCCCTCCCCGCGCTGTCACACGCCACGCGGGGAGGAGCCGCGTGCCGCGGCGGTCTCCGCCAGCACGGCCTGCAGCAGGCCGATGTAGCGAACCGTCGCGCGCAGTGTCGCCGCCCGCGACGGCCGGAGGCGGTCCGGCGGCAGCAGGCGATGCAGGAGCAGGAACGCGCGGTTCAGGTTTCGCACCTGAGGGCACGGACACGCAGACGGACGGACGCGCGCGGACACGCCGTCAGTGCCGGGGATGGACGCCGCTTGGCCCTTGAGCGGCGGCGCTCGAGGGCCAAGCGGCGTCGAATTTAACTCGCTCCGCCACCCGTGGGCGAGGACTCGGTTCGACCAGACTTCAACCGTCTCGCGTCACCCCGTGCCGCGTTCCAACAACCGCATGGCAGGCCACGATAACGCAAAGTCATAGTAATAGGTTTTACCCTTTTAACTGGCACAAAAACTGACACCTTTATTCAAGGCATCATGTTTGCAATAACCACAACACAAGCAGTCAAAATGCAAACAAAAGAGACAACTCTGATAATAATATTATGCACTGTCCTTGAATTTGATTGGTCCACACGCGAGACGGCTTTTCTTAGAGCCTAGTCTCCACTGGTGTTGGACCAGATGACGCCAAAAGCCGAACAAGGGGAAAACCTATTGCTATATCTTGTTACTGGCATAGGAGGTCTCATAATGTAAACGCGAAGTCACTCAAAAGCACGGGGAGAGAAACGGACGCATGGGAGGATGGGCACACGGACGGACGGATCCGAGTTTTAAGTTAAAAAATTATTTGTTTTACGCGGCGTCCTCGTCGCGGGCCATCTCTTCGCGCGACGATGAGCGACTTTACGTTTTACACCTCAGACGTTTGAAAGGGCACCCGCCAGCTCTCCCAGTGGCAGCTATCCTCGTGCTGCACCACGTGACGCCCGGCCTGCAAGTGGGGGCCAGTCGGGAGGAGACTGTTGCTGCTACGTGTGGTCCCAACTGATGTAGGTGCAGTGTCAATGTTTAAAACGTCAATCACATGGACCACGATGGGCTACTCTATTCACGTAATCGCTGGTGTGGCCTTCGAGATCCGAACTGAATCTGGAACGTGCCACCACTGGGCCATATCACCCCCCCTCCCCTCCCCCCCCAAGTTTTGTTTTAGTCTGAGTCAACCTAAGGGGATCGTGGCTTCTCACCCGGATCCTTTCGCGCACGTTCGCTTTGCTCTTCCGAGCTAACGCGGCAGCAGCCGCTGTCCTCGGGGAGGCGGAGGAGCTCCAGCGGGAGGAGCGCGAGGAGGTGGAGCAGACGGCGGTGGAGGAGGTGGAGCAGACGGCGGTGGAGGTGGTGGAGCAGACGGCGGTGGAGGTGGTGGAGCAGACGGCGGTGGAGGTGGTGGAGCAGACGGCGGTGGTGGAGCAGACGGCGGTGGAGGTGGTGGAGCAGACGACGGTGGAGGTGGTGGAGCAGACGGCGGTGGAGGTGGTGGAGCAGACGGCGGTGGAGGTGGTGGAGCAGACGGCGGTGGAGGTGGTGGAGGTGCTGGAGGTGCTGGAGGGACCCGTGAGAGTCCTGCAGAGCCCAGCTGGAATCTGAGACCCCTTGAGAACCACGCTGGACGACCCCCCTTGCAGCATCCGCTGCTGCTGTGGCTGCTGGTGGTGGTGGACCTGCTGCTGCTGCTGGTGGACCTGCTGCTGCTGGTGGTGGTGGACCTGCTGCTGGTGGTGGTGGTGGACCTGCTGCTGCTGGTGGTGGTGGACCTGCTGCTGCTGCTGCTGCTGGTGGTGGTGGTGGTGGTGGACCTGCTGCTGCTGCTGCTGTTGGGGGTAGTGGACCTGCTGCTGCTGGTGGTGGTGGTGGTGGACCTGCTGCTGCTGCTGGTGGTGGTAGTCGACCTGCTGCTGCTGCTGCTGGTGGAGGAGGACCTGCTGCTGCTGGTGGTAGTGGACCTGCTGCTGCTGGTGGTAGTGGTGCTGCAGGAGGACGATATCGACGAGACTTGGCTGGGAGTTGTCTCGCAGCTCGCCGCGCTGCACGGCAGAGAAGAGCTCCGGTGCCGGGGTGCGGAACAACCGGGGTGGCGGCGCCGGGGTGCCCCCCCGGTGGCCCGGTGCTCGGCGCTGCGGAAGGAGAAGCGCAGGGCGAGAGCGAGCGACCCCCTCTCGATGGGGGGGGGGGGGTAAATTCGTTGGCCTGCTCTTCCACGCTGGCCAAGACGACTCGGGGAGAGGCGGCGGCCACCCCCACGCCTCGGCCCGCCGCACGCGACCTGCCCCGTTGGGCTTCGACTGCCGCACCACAGAGACCGCCACAGAGACCGCGAGTCTCGTGGCAAACAGCAAATACAACACAGCCAACACAATGAACACAGCACAGCGAACACAGCGAACACAACACAGCGAACACAGCCAACACAGTGAACACAGCACAGCGAACACAACACAGCCAACACAGCAAACACAGCGAACACAGTGAACACAACACAGCGAACACAGCACAGCCAACACAGCACAGCGAACACAGCACAGCCAACACAGCAAACACAGAGAACACAGCGAACACAACACAGCCAACACAGCACAACACAGCCAACACAGCGAACACAACACAGCCAACATAGCACAGCGAACACAGCGAACACAACACAGCCAAAACAGCACAACACAGCGAACACAGCCAACACAACACAGCGAACACAACACAGCGAACACAGCACAGCCAACACAACACAGCGAACACAGCACAGCCAACACAACACAGCCAACACAGCGAACACAGCACAGCGAACACAACACAGCGATCACAGCACAGCGAACACAGCACAGTGAACACAGCACAGCGAACACAGCACAGTGAACACAACACAGCGAACACAACACAGCCAACACAGCACAGCGAACACAACACAGCGAACACAGCACAGCGAACACAGCACAGTGAACACAACACAGCGAACACAACACAGCCAACACAGCACAGCGAACACAACACAGCCAACACAATACAGCGAACACAACACAGCGAACACAGCACAGCCAACACAGCGAACACAGCACAGCGAACACAGCACAGCCAACACAGCACAGCGAACACAGCACAGCCAACACAGCGAACACAGCACAGCGAACACAACACAGCGAACACAACACAGCCAACACAGCACAGCGAACACAACACAGCCAACACAACACAGCGAACACAACACAGCCAACACAACACAGCGAACACAACACAGCCAACACAACACAGCGAACACAACACAGCCAACACAGCACAGCGAACAGCACAGCGAACACAGCACA
This sequence comes from Petromyzon marinus, assembly GCF_048934315.1. NCBI lineage: Eukaryota > Metazoa > Chordata > Hyperoartia > Petromyzontiformes > Petromyzontidae > Petromyzon > Petromyzon marinus. Next base: position 1,169,932 of record NW_027422993.1, on the reverse strand, counting down.
GTGAACACAACACAGCGAACACAACACAGCCAACACAGCACAGCGAACACAACACAGCCAACACAACACAGCGAACACAACACAGCGAACACAGCACAGCCAACACAACACAGCGAACACAGCACAGCGAACACAACACAGCCAACACAGCACAGCCAACACAGCACAGCGAACACAACACAGCCAACACAACACAGCGAACACAACACAGCCAACACAACACAGCGAACACAACACAGCCAACACAACACAACACAGCGAACACAACACAGCCAACACAACACAGCGAACACAGCACAACCAACACAACACAGCGAACACAGCACAGCCAACACAACACAGCAAATACAACACAGCCCACACAACACAGCACAGCGAACACAACACAGCCAACACAACACAGCGAACACAACACAGCCAACACAGCGAACACAGCACAGCGAACACAACACAGCGATCACAGCACAGCGAACACAGCACAGTGAACACAGCACAGCGAACACAGCACAGTGAACACAACACAGCGAACACAACACAGCCAACACAGCACAGCGAACACAACACAGCGAACACAGCACAGCGAACACAGCACAGTGAACACAACACAGCGAACACAACACAGCCAACACAGCACAGCGAACACAACACAGCCAACACAACACAGCGAACACAACACAGCGAACACAGCACAGCCAACACAGCGAACACAGCACAGCGAACACAGCACAGCCAACACAGCACAGCGAACACAACACAGCGAACACAACACAGCGAACACAACACAGCCAACACAGCACAGCGAACACAACACAGCCAACACAACACAGCGAACACAACACAGCCAACACAACACAGCGAACACAACACAGCCAACACAACACAGCGAACACAACACAGCCAACACAGCACAGCGAACAGCACAGCGAACACAGCACAGTGAACACAACACAGCGAACACAACACAGCCAACACAGCACAGCGAACACAATACAGCCAACACAACACAGCGAACACAACACAGCGAACACAGCACAGCCAACACAACACAGCGAACACAGCACAGCGAACACAACACAGCCAACACAGCACAGCCAACACAGCACAGCGAACACAACACAGCCAACACAACACAGCGAACACAACACAGCCAACACAACACAGCGAACACAACACAGCCAACACAACACAACACAGCGAACACAACACAGCCAACACAACACAGCGAACACAGCACAACCAACACAACACAGCGAACACAGCACAGCCAACACAACACAGCAAATACAACACAGCCCACACAACACAGCACAGCGAACACAACACAGCCAACACAACACAGCGAACACAACACAGCCAACACAACACAGCCAACACAACACAGCCAACACAGCACAGCGAACACAACACAGCCAACACAACACAGCGAACACAGCACAGCGAACACAACACAGCCAACACAACACAGCGAACACAGCACAGCGAACACAACACAGCCAACACAGCACAGCGAACACAACACAGCCAACACAACACAGCGAATACAACACAGCCAACACAACACAGCACAGCGAACACAACACAGCCAACACAACACAGCGAACACAACACAGCCAACACAGCACAGCGAACACAACACAGCCAACATAACACAGCGAACACAACACAGCCAACACAACACAGCACAGCGAACACAACACAGCCAACACAGCACAGCCAACACAACACAGCCAACACAACACAGCGAACACAGCACAGCCAACACAACACAGCGAACACAGCACAGCGAACACAACACAGTGAACACAACACAGCGAACACAACACAGCAAACACAGTGAACACAACACAGCCAACACAACACAGCGAACACAACACAGCGAACACAGCACAGCCAACACAACACAGCGAACACAACACAGCCAACACAACACAGCGAACACAGCACAGCGAACACAGCACAGCCAACACAACACAGCCAACACAACACAGCGAACACAGCGAACACAACACAGCCAACACAACACAGCCAACACAACACAGCGAACACAGCGAACACAACACAGCCAACACAACACAGCCAACACAACACAGCGAACACAACACAGCCAACACAACACAGCCAAAACAGCACAGCCAACACAACACAGCCAACACAACACAGCGAACACAACACAGCCAACACAACACAGCGAACACAACACAGCGAACACAACACAGCGAACACAGCACAGCCAACACAACACAGCGAACACAGCACAGCCAACACAACACAGCGAACACAGCACAGCCAACACAACACAGCGAACACAGCACAGCCAACACCGCCCCTCACCGGCTGGCCAGGCCAGGGGTGCCCCGGGGGTCGACCCGGCTCCAAAGGCCCCGCGGGTCCCGGAGGCCACTGCCGGAGTCTCGCCGGGTCCGCGGAGGCCACGGGTCCCGGAGTGGTCACGGGGCCCCATGGGTCACGTGACCCCCGGGAGCCGGCGTGCAGCCGCTCCGTGGCGCAGGGGGCGACGGGGCTCTGTGGTGCATCAGAGACGTTCACAAGGCACTGTGGTGCATCAGAGGCGTTCACAAGGCACTGTGGTGCATCAGAGGCGTTCACAAGGCACTTTGGTGCATCAGAGGCGTTCACAAGGCACTGTAGTACATCAGAGGCGTTCACAAGGCACCGTGGCGCATCAGAGGCGTTCACAAGGCACGTCACGTGCATCAGAGGCGTTCACAAGGCACTGTGGTGCATCAGAGGCGTTCACAAGGCACCGTGGTGCATCAGAGGCGTTCACAATGCACGTCACGTGCATCAGAGGCGTTCACAAGGCACCGTGGTGCATCAGAGACGTTCACAAGGCACCGTGGTGCATCAGAGGCGTTCACAAGGTACTGTGGTGCATCAGAGGCGTTCACAAGGCACGGCACGTGCATCAGAGGCGTTCACAGGGCACGTGGTGCATCAGAGGCGTTCACAAGGCACGTGGTGCATCAGAGGCGTTCACAAGGCACTGTGGTGCATCAGAGGCGTTCACAAGGCACTGTGGTGCATCAGAGGCGTTCACAAGGCACTGTGGTGCATCAGAGGCGTTCACAAGGCACCGTGGTGCATCAGAGGCGTTCACAGGGCACGTCACGTGCATCAGAGGCGTTCACAAGGCACTGTGGTGCATCAGAGGCGTTCACAGGGCACGTGGCGCATCAGAGGCGTTCACAAGGCACTGTGGTGCATCAGAGACGTTCACAAGGCACTGTGGTGCATCAGAGGCGTTCACAAGGCACGTCACGTGATTTTGTTTCTGCTGAAGGTCAACTCGAGGTCAAAGTGATTTGCCGCTCAGGTGAGCGGCGGTGCTCATGTCCGGTTTCACAGCCCTGAGCCGATGGTGGAAATTCCATATTCCTCTGGCGGGGGCGATCCCTTTCAACTCCCCCCCCCCCCCCCCTAACAAAGTGGTCGTTATTTTATCGACCCTGGCAGGACTGGAAAGGCGGCGGGAATTAATCTCCTGAAATGTCGGAGATAGGCGCACGCGAATGAAGATGCATACACACACACACGTGCATTCATTCGTTTGCACTACAGATCGGTGAAATAAATGTGCGGTCTTAATGAGGACCTACTGTGCAATGTGTGTTGACGTTCGCGACATCGCGGGGGGGGGGAGGGAGGGGGGGTGGCGAGGGAGCTCCGTTACCTGTGAGCGTTGTGGGATGGCACGGCCGTGCGAGGCGTTGCGCGCCGCCACGCAGCAGATCACCCCGGCCGGGGGTGCCGGCGGGGCGCGCCTGGTGCCTGCCTGGCTCACAGCGGCAGCAGCGCCAAGGGCTTTCACGCCATGCCACAACACCCCACTGCTACCACCACCACCGTCACTACCGCTACTACCATCGCCACCATCGCCACCATCAATATTACAACCAGCACTATCACTACCAACACCACCGTCAATACCACTACTACCATCGTCACCATTGCCACCATCAATATTACAACCAGCACTACCACTACCAACACCACCGTCACTACCACTACTACCATCACCACCATCGCCACCGTCAATATTACAACCAGCACTACCACTACCAGCACCACCGTCACTACCACTACTACCATCACCACCATTGCCACCATCAATATTACAACCAGCACTACCACTACCAACACCACCGTCAATACCACCACTATCATCACCACCATTGCCACCATCAATATTACAACCAGCACTATCACTACCAACACCACCGTCAATACCACTACCATTGCCACCATCAATATTACAACCAGCACTACCAACACCACCACTACCACCACCACCATCATCAATACAACCACTACCATCACCACCAATGTCATAACCACCACTGCCACCGTAATCAATACCACCACTGCCATCACCGCCGCTGGCACGTGGAATAAGCCGCCCTACCTGCGGCACGCCCGCACGACTCGCAGCGCCTGGCTGGGGCTCACCGGACCGAGTCTCACCTGGAGGACTCGGGTCTACCCGTGCGGCGACTCGCACCTGGGCTGCCGACACTTGTGTGAGAGGCGCCCCGCAGATTGGCGTCCGACCGTGGCACGCCAGACCGCGCCTCCGCGTCGCCTCCGCTCCTCGCGCCCGCACGAGTCCCGGCGGCGTCTTCGCCGTCGCCCGCACCGCGACCCGCGAGCTCGCCGCCCGCCCGCCCGGCTTGCCAACCGGGCGAACGCGACTCCGGCTTCGGGCCGGGCGCTCGCCCGCCGCCCACGCCGGCGTCGACACCGGCCGCACGCCCGTCGCGAACCCCCAACGAGCGTGGCCCTTCTGAGAGCCTGGCTGGCACTCAGCCACGCCTGGCTGATACACAGACACACCTGGCTGGTACACAGACACACCTGGCTGGTACACAGACACACCTGGCTGGTACACAGACACACCTGACTGGTACACAGACACACCTGGCTGATACACAGACACACCTGGCTGGTACACAGACACACCTGGCTGGTACACAGACACACCTGGCTGGTACACAGACACACCTGACTGGTACACAGACACACCTGGCTGGTACACAGACACACCTGGCTGGTACACAGACACACCTGGCTGGTACACAGACACACCTGACTGGTACACAGACACACCTGGCTGATACACAGACACACCTGGCTGGTACACAGACACACCTGGCTGATACACAGACACACCTGGCTGGTACACAGACACACCTGGCTGGTACACAGACACACCTGGCTGGTACACAGACACACCTGACTGGTACACAGACACACCTGGCTGATACACAGACACACCTGGCTGGTACACAGACACACCTGGCTGATACACAGACACACCTGGCCGATACTCAGCCATGCCTGGCCGATACACAGACACACCTGGCTGATACACAGGCACACCTGGCTGATACACAGGCACACCTGGCTGGTATTCACCCACACCTGGCTGGTACACAGACACACCTGGCTGATACACAGGGACACCTGGCTGTCACTCACCCACACCTGGCCGATACACAGGCACACCTGGCTGGTACACAGACACACCTGGCTGGTACACAGGCACACCTGGCTGGTACACAGACACACCTGGCTGATACACAGACACACCTGGCTGATACACAGACACACCTGGCCAAGGCACATCTAGAGCTACGCGCAGGTAACCCTGCGATAGTGAGACTAGCCCGGTGCCGACACCACGTGACGCAGCGCCTGCGAGTGGCCACGTGGTGCTCGCGGCTGCGGCCTCTCCTCCTCCTCCTCCTGCTAAGGAGTTGGAGTTGGGAAGAGTCTCGCTGGCAGCGCTGCACTGCATGGCGGTCGTGACGCTGCTGCTGCTGCCTCTGTTGCCGATGATGATGCTGTCAGATAGTGACAAGGGCAGTGCTGATGATGCTGTCAGATAGCGACAAGGGCAGTGATGATGATGCTGCTGCTGCTGTTGAGGGCCGATGATGATGCTGCTGCTGATGATGATTGAACTGATGATGCCACTTAATGCTATCGCAGCTGATGATGATGATTGACAAACATGATTGTTATATTCTTTGGGTCTTTCTGTAAAGCCACGTAGATAAAAAATATATATAAAAATAATAACAATATCATATAGTGGGAGAGCTGCTGAGGCAGTAAACATAAATGTGATTCCTGCAGTCACGAAAGCTTTAAGTCATTAATATTATGGTCATCGCAAAAAATCCAAACGGCTCGGCATTGTACGAAATGCATAACGTAACCCAAGAGCTACAGTATTATTACTACTACCACTGCTTAACGCGGTGTTTGTTGTTGTTGTTGAAATTAAGAATGGTCACATTCTCCAGAAAGTGCGTCTATGAATCTGGAGACTACGGTAGAGAACGCACAGAGTTGGGGGTCTGCCACGCGTCCACACCCCACCCCCCACTCGGCTATTTGTAGCTCGAATAACAAACGTAAACGCGAGACAACAGACCGTCCTGCTGGCCTGGTGAAGCTTCACTTTGTGCCCCAACTTCTTACATCACCACCACCACCAATGTCGAGTCCAGTGAACGATCATTAACAAGCCCTCCACAGCGCCGGCGGTAGCCACCGCTCCACACACGCACCGAGTGAACAATTCACTATTCACTAGGCGCACTCCTCCTTCAGCCTGCCCGCCTTGATTCATCAATCAGTGGGATTGCGACACTAATTTGCATAATTGATTGGCCGATGCCTTGACGGCCACGTGACGCTGGGAAGCCACGCGCGTGGATGTCAATGATTGCCAATCGGGTTAATGAGTTAATTGCGAGAGCACGTGACGTAGACGCGTGTTTACAATGCATTATTGGCACTTATCTATTATATTCATCACTCGCACGAGTGGGTGGAGGTTTATACATTGTGTCCGTGTGTGTGTCTGTGTGTGTGTCTGTCTGTGTGTCTGTGTGTGTTTGTGTGTGTGTCTGTGTGTGTGTGTCTGTGTGTGTGTCTGTGTGTGACTGTCTGTGTGTGTGTCTGTGTGTGTGTCTGTGTGTGTGACTGTGTGTGACTGTGTGTGTGTCTGTGTGTGTGTCTGTGTGTGACTGTCTGTGTGTGTATGTCTGTGTGTGTCTGTGTGTGTGTGTCTGTGTGTGTGTCTGTGTCTGTGTGTGTGTCTCTGTGTGTGTCTGTGTGTCCGTGTGTCCGTGTGTGTCTGTGTGTGTGTATGCGTGTGTGCGTGTCTGTGTGTCTGTGTGTGTGTCTGTATGTGTGTCTGTGTGTGACTGTGTGTGTGTCTATGTGTGCGTGTCTGTGTGTGTCTGTGTGTGTGTCTGTGTGTGTGTCCGTGTGTGTGTCTGTGTGTGTCCATGTGTGTGTGTCTGTGTGTGTGTCTGTGTGTGTGTCTGTGTGTGTGTGGAAGCGTAACACATTGTAGTGTAGTGGTTAGCGCTACGCTGCGCTACGAACCCGGCGACCCGAGTTCGATTCCCGCTCACGGCCACCACCGGTGACGATTATTTTAACCGGTCCTGGGCCTCCCCTAGGTCGTCTCAGCCTCAAACGAGTAACTGCTGTGGTGTGTGAACATCCCCACTGGGGAGACAAAGGCGGCCGGGCGTTGTGGATCCAAGTCCTGGGCGAAGCCGGGTAGTACAGCTAGTATTTTATAATCAAGGCCATCTGTCACACTTATAACGTACTCGGTACATGCTGTCAGCTCCACTGAAACAAATTACGTAATTATCTTCATTATGAAAATCATGCAGGTCAATCACCGTGGCGTCAATTATTTTGAAAAATATTGCAGAGCATTAATGTAATGGACGATGCCCATTTATTAACGACGTTAACGAACCTATTTGTTATTGATGTTTTAGTTTTTCCCGGTCAGGAAATAAAACAAATTTAAACCAGCTACAACAATCACGGGGATATGACGGTATCTAGCAGATGGATCGTACGATCATCACGGATCGTACGATTGTCGTTGATACGGCGTAGTATCACCACGTCGCGAGGACCCTGTGTAGCGTCGGACATACACAGCACGTGCTGCCCGGTGTCTACTTACCTGTGGTTGGGGGCACAGTCAAATTGGGGGTGCCACCCTGCGCTGGGGAGAGACAGGGAGCCGGGACGTTGAGGGGCCGGGTTCTCCCCCCACCGACCCCGGGTGAGGGGTTGGGGATTTCTTCCAGAGCCATGATGATAAACAAAGGCAGGCCAAGCCCACTTTACCACGCCATTTGCTTAATCGGGACAGTTGCACGCACGCCTCTTAACTATGCTCAGATATATTATTGGTTCTTTCGGTAAAGTCACGTTGAAGGGAAACAATAAAATAATAGAATATATATAAAACAATAAAATTCTCACGACGTTTCGACCGCAACACGAGCAGTCATCATCAGGTTTTCACACTTGAAAACACACTTGAGGTGCTGCTCAGTTAGTCATCATCAGGTTTTCACACCTGATGATGATTGCTTGTGTTGCGGTCGAAACGTCGTGAGAATTTATTGTTTTATATATTTGATTATTTGATTGTTTCCCTTCTACGTGGTGACTTTACCGAAAGAACCAAGAATATGAATCACTGCAGTCACGAAAGCTTCAAATCAAAATTCATGCTCAGATGTGTTTTTGGCATCTTTTTTTCCCCCCAAACGTTATTCCAGAAACGTGCGTTCCGTATGACGTCACGTGACGAAGTGTCCGTCTGGAACTCTCGCGAAGCGGAGCGGCGGCCTCCACCACCCCTCCCCCCGCTCGCGAGGCGGATTTCGCAAGCGTTTCTGAGATTCCCTTCAAATGACCTTCGATTGACACACACACCCACCAGGAGGAGGGGGCACAACACTTCACGTCGATGCCCTGCGACGAGGCGAACAAAGAGCATGTTGATTGGACGAGTCGAATTATGGTGAGAAAAAAAATATTTATTTGTGTAGAGCTGGAACTTGGCCCAAATTAAGTGAGAACTATTTTTAGCATGATGGTTAGCGTAGTCGTTGGTGATTTGGCCGACATCAAATGTACACATTTAAGGGTACGGTTTAAACATTAGGCCGTTGTTGCTTGGATTCAAACCCAGGGTCTCGGCGATTCTGGCTCAATGCCCTCGCTGCAGATCCGTCCATCCGTCCGTCCCAACGACACTCAAGATAAACAACTGGAGCTGCTCAGAAATCCATCAGCAAAAAAAGGCATTTTGAGATGAAATTGGGTTTCAAATAGATTTCAGTGAGGAGCCTAAAGGATATCAGTCCATTGTACAACGTCAGTCTCTTAGAAACTCAACCGCATCGGCTTGAAAACAGTAATTGAGGTGCTGCTCAGTTAGTCCTGAAATTTGCGGATAAAATAAAAACCAAACAGACGAATACATGATCATAGGGGTTTTCCCCTTTTCTTCTGGCAACGAAACAGCAGCGTTAAGATGTTAAAACACCAAAACTGAAACCTTTTAACAAGGAATCACGTTGCTGCATTAACCACAATGCTTGTGGTCAGAATGCAAACAAAAACAACACACTCTGATAATATTTGATGATGCATTGTCTTTGAAAACTGATTGGCCCACACCAGAGACAGCTTTCTTAGGAGCCTCGTCTCAGACGGTGTTAGACCAGAGGACGCCAAAAGGCCAAAAATGCGTCTCTGGTGTAGACCCAAGCAGTTTCAAAGACAATGCATCATCATATATGATCAGAGTACGTTTTTTGTTTGCATTTTGACCACAAGCATTGTGGTGAATGCAGCAACGTGATTCCTTGTAAAAGGTTTCAGTTTGGCGTTTTAACATCTTGACGCCGCTGTTTCGTTGCCAGACAAAAAGGTGGACAAACCTACCATCACTTTTTGGCGCTGGCAACAGGAGGTCCCAGGATAAAGACAAATGTTGTCTGACCATTGTCGCGCGTGGCAGGACTTGTAACACACAAACTACATTCCGCTGCAAATCATGAATTACCTCCGTGATAGAGGTGTTTTTTGTGTTAGATCGCGTAAATATATAAATGTGTTGTTAAACCCGCCACCACCCGACGCAGCCAGTTAGTTTGTCCCGTGAACAGAACGTGGCCCAATTCGTCACTAGCACGGCAACAGCGGTGCGCTGGAGAGCAAAGCCCAAACATGAACAACGTGAACACGACGTTTCGTCAGTAATCACAACAAGCAGCTTCACCGACGTTCGGTGCTTCTCGGCTATCGGCCGTCAGAGGGGCCTGGCCGGATTTCCCTTGCCGCCCCTCTGGGCATCACCGACCGAGACCCCCAGCCGACGTGACTCTTGCGTCACGTGCTGCGCCGCCCCCGGCCGTTCGTTCGTCCGGCCCGGGGAATGAATCTCGTCACTTGGGGACCGCGACAGTCACCAGGGGCCCTTCTTGATGACGGAGTGGCCTTGGCAAATCCCCCCAAGCCTCTACAATCAGCGGTGCAGATTTGTTGTGTGGTAACACCGCAGTGCCGCTGCAATGCCAGCGCTTTTAAAGCGTAGGCCGATCAATGATTTTACTTTCGTCGGAGGATGTCTCTGTTTAAGACAACATCATGGTTTATAATGGCTGCTGTGAATTATACGAAGCATTTCTGAACGGTTTAACACGTAGCAGGCTGTAACGAACATTATCATCCACGAGAGGTTTTTGTGGGGTCAGATCGCGTACAAATATAAATGTTGTGTCGTTAAAACCCGCCACCACCCGACACAGCCAACCAGTAAGGGTTGTCACATGAACAGAACGTGGCCGATTCGTCACTAGCACAGCACGAGTGTGTAGTGTAGTGTATAGTGTAGTGTATATTAGTGTATAGTGTAGTGTATAGGGTAGTGTATATTAGTTTATAGTGTAGTGTATATTAGTGTATAGTGTAGTGTATAGTGTAGTGTGTACTAGTGTATAGCGCAGTGTATAGTGTAGTGTATAGTAGTGTATAGTGTAGTGTATAGTGTAGTGTATAGTGTAGTGTATAGTGTAGTGTATAATAGTGCAGTGTATAGTGTAGTGTATAGTAGTGTATATTAGTGTATAGTGTAGTGTATATTAGTGTATAGTGTAGTGTATAGTGTAGTGTATAGTAGTGTATAGTGTAGTGTATTGTGTAGTGTATATTAGTGTATAGTGTCGTGTATGTCAGTGTATAGTGCAGTGTATAGTGTAGTGTATAGTAGTGTATAGTGTAGTGTATAGTGTAGTGTATATTAGTGCATAGTGTAGTGTATAGTGTAGTGTATAGTGTAGTGTATAGTGTAGTGTATATTGGTGTATAGTAGTGTATAGTAGTGTATAGTGTAGTGTATAGTAGTGTATAGTGTAGTGTATATTAGTGTATAGTGTAGTGTATAGTGTAGTGTATAGTGTAGTGTATATTAGTGTATAGTAGTGTAGTGTATAGTGTAGTGTATAGTGTAGTGTATAGTGTAGTATACTAGTACAGAACACCGGTTGTGTGTTGGACAGCCAAGCCACGACATTAACAAACTGAGTACCATGACGTTTCGCCATTAATCACAACGAGCTTCAGGTGACAGCTAGCCAGCTCTCCAACACACAACCGGCGTGCTGTACCAGTGACGAATTGGCCACGTTCTGTTTACGTGACAACCCTCACTGGTTGGCTGTCTCGGGTGGCGGCGGGTTCAACAACACAACATTTACACATTTACGCGATCTGACCCCAAAAAACCTCCGTTATTGATGAATTTGTTAACACATTCGCGGGCTTCCGTTGACTTCTGTTCTTCACCGTATGGCTCTGTCTTGAATAACTCACCCACGAGCGAGGAGGGCCTTTGACAGACCGCGCGGTGTTGTACGGTAGAGCGTAGTGACCCGTGAGAGTGCAGCGATCACTCAACATAGACGTTGGACTTCTTTTGCGCCGTACGTGGCAATCCAAACAATTCCTTACATGGGAAAAAAACCAATGAATAACGATTGAATGATTACCAATCTATTATATAATTACAATACCCGCTCCGCCTCAAATCACCGCACCAGACTGGGTTAAATGATGACGTCACCCTGCTGCTGCTCTATTTAAGACCGGGAGCAAGTGGAGAGGGCTTCACCATTCTGGCAAATCGCCCGTTGATACTGAATGTAATTACCAGCGAAACGTCGTACTACTCAAAAAATGTAAATGATGTTGATTCACTCTTCAACACACCGATTGGCTAAAGCAGTGAACTATTTGTCTTTTTTAAACGTGACACTTTTTTTACTGTTTGGCCGTGTCGGGTGGTGGAGAGTTAAAACACATTAAATAACACGATCTAACCCAAAAACCTTGATTGTGAATAATATTGGTCGCGAAAGCCTACGTGTTAAACTCAACATAAATAATATGTCGAGAAAACCACGTTTACGCATCTGCGTGAACGTGGACACAACGTTGCGGACATAACCCACCCCCCAAGTCTATCACTGTGGCAGTCAGAGTGATGGCGTTGGGGGCAGGGTGTCTCTTGATTGATGAGGAGCGAGGGACGCACGTGGGGAGGGGGGCAGGGCTTTGTGGAAAGTGGCTGCAGGTGTGTGTGGGATGAGATCATCTCGGGAGCACGTGGACTCGTGATGAGCACGCCGTGATGACTAATTTGACAAACAACAAGATCTATAAAAGGGCCCTCCGCTGACACTGCGGGGGTGTGGATTCCACTGCCTGCCTGCCCGCCTACCTGCCCGCCTGCCTGCCTGCCTACCCGCCTGCCTGCCTGCCCCACCTGCCTGCCCTGCCTTCCTGCCTGCCAGCCTACCTACCTGCCTGCCAGGCTGTGTACCTGCCTGTGCACCTGCCAGGTGAGACTGCCGACGACGGGGAAACTCGTCCACGGCCCGTGGAGCACGTCCCGAAGTGTCGCACCGTTTGCAATCGGAATGGCGCCACATTGCGGGCGAGTTTTTTTTCGTCTTCACGCGAAAGGATTTCGCTCCTTAGCCGCTTCGCCCCGAAGGGAGCGAGCGAGTGGTCAAACTTCCGGCCTTAAAAATATAAATCTGATGAACGTAGGTGGAGTCAATTCTTGACCCGATTTCAGTTCCCTCGCTCACGGCCAACGCCAGTGACGATTATCTGAACCGGTCCTGGGCCTCCCCTAGGTATACTCGGCCTCAAATGAGCACACCTGGTGCGATGGGTAGACCTCGCCACAGGGGAGACAAAGGCGGCCGAGCGTGGCGCCGCTACTCGCTAACGGTACTTGCCTCGACGGTCTAAGGCTTGCACGGGGGACCTTTGTCTTTGTGTGTGCGTGTGCAAGTGTTTCACGGTGGGGAGCATGAAACTCCCCGGCCCATCGCGCTCTTCAGACGATACCGGGGAGACTCATCATCCTCACATGCCCTCACCCCCCTCCACCAGCAGCCACGCTCCATTGAGACTACCGTAGTTTCAAGCATGTAACCCGCAGAAATTCAGATAGCCCGCACCTCCATATACCCCGCATGCATTCATAGATTTAACGTCGTTACCGCAGCTTAATTCCATCGTACCCACCAGAGTGACGGCAGTCGAGTTGGTCACGATCACTGTGGCTAGGAGATGTTAACTCCCTCGCCTGGTACGCAAGCGGTCGTGGGTTCGATCCCGCGTACCACGCGAGGTAATGAACATCTCCCAGCCACCATGGTGGTGATGATGATGATGATGAGCGAGACGTGAAAACTCAAAACATACGGCAGCGGGCATCGTCAGGGTCGAACCCACGACCTCTTGTGTACCAGGCGAGGGAGTTAACATCGTCACCACCGGGCCGCTTCTCTTCTGCGCAGCGCCGCTGACCACGAGGATTTCGATGGATCCCCTGCGACGTGTGGACTGGTTCCCGCTGGGGCTCTGCGCCTTGGCACAGCTGTGGGCAGTCGCCAGCGCCTCCTTGTGGTGACCGCAAGCCGCCGCCACTGCCGCTGTCTTCGTCCTCACTGCTGCGATGAGAGCTCACAAGTTTCGACGTCGATTTGAGCACCCTTCTTACCTTGCCTCTATTTTGCACACTCAATACGGTTGTTGTACGGGATTTTTTTTATCGTGTGCGTGTATATACATCACATATACAGTATCTAGCGCGGTATATTGGGGCACCATGGTGGCTAGGAGATGTTGACGACCTCGGCTGTTATGCAGGAGGTCGTGGGTTCAATCGCGACCTTGACACATGCCGTATATTTGGAGTTGCTATATTTTCCCCGTGGTCGTCTTAAGAATTTTTATTCCGGGGTCCTCCGATTATTCCCTCCACATTTAGAAGCACGCGTTGAGAGTGTTTGCCTACTGCTGTAAGTGTCAGCGTGATGATCGCCAGGTCGCCGCTGAGGAAAGAGTCACTTGGCTCGGCCGGGGTCTTGCGCGCTAAAAGACAATCGCTTGTTTCCCATCCTGCGCCCATGTAGCATCCTCCTCCGGCGTGCGGCACGCACACGCACAGTCGGAGACGATGCAGTCGCAGGAGGCACCGTCTCTTATTTCCGTTACACCAACTCCGGCCTCTCTCTCTCGACCACGCTGCCGTACAGCCGCGGCCCAGACACGACCCTGAACCGCGTTGCGTCGACCGAGACGACCAACCGCTGTCCGGCCGCACAATTACCGGTGAAGGCGACAATGAGAAGAAGAGTCCATTCCCAGTACCGGCAGCCCGGAGCGCTCTCACCGCTGCTTTTATATTGCCCCTGGCCCCTGGCCTGGCCTGGCCCCGCCCCTGGCCCTGCCCTGGCCCCGCCCCTGGCCCCACCTCCCTTCTCAAACCAACCAGAGGGTTCCAGGGGCCTCCCTCCCTGTGAGGTCTTCCGTGACCCTTGCCCCGGTTCCTCCGCCCTGCCGGCACGCAGCGGCCGTGTGTAGACTCTCGACGGCGTGAGTGCACTTGCTGTCCACAGCAGTTGCCGCCGCTGGACAGCGGTCGGCGCTGTGTCACTACACAACTTCAGAGAAGAATAACTCGTGTGTGTGTGTGTACATCGTGTAATATTCAAATTTACAAACCTGTAGAAATTCCACAGATATTTGCTCTATTTAACTTTTTATCATGTAGCACTTTTTCAGGAGAGGCCTGGCTATCG
Source organism: Petromyzon marinus (assembly GCF_048934315.1). NCBI lineage: Eukaryota > Metazoa > Chordata > Hyperoartia > Petromyzontiformes > Petromyzontidae > Petromyzon > Petromyzon marinus. The sequence continues at coordinate 1,154,912 of NW_027422993.1, read as the reverse complement.
CACTTTATAGCTCAAGAAAGTGGCCGATATCATCATCACGTGCTGATTTATAGCAGCAGCCAAATCACTCCAAACGCGTAGAGACGTTGATTCTAAACCAGAGGGACCTGGAGATGAATCCACGCAACCACGGGGAGAGACATGCAAACTCAAAACGTACATGCAGCAGCAGGCATTTTTTAAGGGGTTGGGATCGAACCCACAACTGCCTGCGTACCAGGCGAGGTAGTCAACATCCCCCGGCCACCGTGACTTCCGCCCCCATCCCTCTGCAGGTCGCTCGCACTGTGGGCCCCCAACTTTGACCCCTCCGAGTATCGGCCGCTGTGCATTTGGGTGCCGGGGCTGTCTCCCGCACAGCGCAGAATATGCCTGCGGCACCGGGACCACGTGGCGCACGTGGCCGAGGGCGTCCACCTGGCGCTGTCCGAGTGCCGGCACCAGTTCCAGGGCAAACGGTGGAACTGCACCGTGCCTGGCGCGGAGGACGCACTGGACCTCGTGGCCGAGTCGGGTAAGGGGTCAGAGCGAGCCCGCCACATCCACTCGCACCTAAGGTGCCCGACCGCTTCCCCGAGACACGCACACAGAAGCTTTTTTTGGGGGGGAAAGGGGGTGGGGTCGCCCACCTCCCACCCCTACGCGACTCTGCTTCGGAGTTCCCGCGTTCCTCCTCCAGGGGTTTCCCCCTCCCCTACGCGACTCTGCTTCGCAGAGTTCCCGTCCTCGGGCAGCGGGAGATGTCCGCGGGCGGCCCAAGCGGCCGCCCCGTTATCCCGATGGCAACCGCCTTCGCTCTGGGCCAGTGCCAGGCTGCGGCTCGCTCGCTTCACTGCTCCTGACGCTCCTGGCACGCCTCTTGGGGGTCCCGGACGTCCCACCGGCCCTAGTTCGCTCCCCAGGTCGGCCGCTGTAAAAGCAGCGATCGTAATACCCGTCACCTGATCGTTTCCCTGTCCCGAGATCTATTCCGCGGAGTTGGAGACGGCGCTCGGCTCCTACCCGCGGCGACGATCCCCCTGGTCCCCACTCGTGTCGGTCCTTGAGGGTGGGAGCTCTCCCCAGCCGCTCGTGCTGCTGCCGCTTCTGAGCTGCGCGCCCCCACGCCGCCGATTCGGGGGCTCTCCTTTCGCAGGGCCGCGGAGCCCATTGTTCGGTCCCCGGGCAAATCCCGTCAGAGGGGTCTGTCTCTAAATAGGCGACGTTTTCCCTACCACCTGCTTGGCGTGTTCTCCCCCAAAACCCCTTCCCACACCGGTCTGGCCGCACCGTCTCCAGCTGACGGGGCGGGCTTCACGCACGACGCCCCCCTGGGAGTCTCCCCAGGCTCGCGCGAGGCCGCGTTCGTCTCCGCCGTCACCGCTGCCGGAGTGGCCCACGTGGTGGCGCGCGCCTGCCGCCAGGGGGCCCTGCAGGGTGCTTGCTCCTGGGTCGTTCCCCACGCCATGAAGCTACCGCCGGATGCTCGGCGGGGCGGCTCCGGAGACGACGTCGAATACGGATACCAATTCGCCAAGTGGTTCGTGGATGCGGGCGATCACAATCGTGGCAGCGGGCAAGGAGGGGAGTCTTTGGCGATGAATTTGCACAACAACGAGGCCGGCCGGCTGGTGAGTGGGTGAACGGGTGGGTTGTGCATGTGTGTGTATTGTCATTAAAAAAACAAATGTAATGGAAAAAAGTTATTTTATGCGATCAATGCAAATTAGGTCCGGCTTTGTCGGCTCGGGTTGTATTACCAATCGTGATTGATGCAATGATTCTCGCTTTAACTTTCACCAGTTATATTCTTGGTTCTTTCGGTGAAGTCATGTAGAAGGGAAACAATAAAATAATAAAAAAATAAAAATATGAACATTAAAATTCTCACGACGTTTCGACTGCAACACAAACAATCATCATCAAAATTTGAAGAAAAAAACACAACTTTTTTCAAATTTTCTTGCTGTGGTTTTCACACCTGATGATTGCTTGTGTTGCAGTCGAAACATCGTGAGAATTGAATTGGCTTATATATTTATTTATTATTTCATTTTTCCCTTCTACGTGACTTTACCGAAAAAACCAAGAATATGAATCCCTGCAATCACGAAAGCTTTAAATCAAAATTTTACCGGTTTATGTTTCAAGTACAATAACGTCTGGTCGCAGGATACAGTTCTTACATTTAAGATTATTGTTATGCATGAATCTTGATTTGAAGCTTTCGCGACTGCAGGAATCCACACCCCTTTGGGTTCTTTCGGTAAAGTCATCACGGAGGTAGAAAAAATAAAACGTCCACGCTGCTTTGATCGCAACACCACAAAGCGGTCGTCTTTAGGGCGAAAAAGCATACCCCAGCAGTTGAACTGCTGGAGCAGCGAGAGAGCCGTTACACACAGCAAGAGGTGATGTTTGTGGCGAAGGGCACGCTGGGTCTGAGCTGGAAAGGAATTCCATCCCCGGACGCAGGCACAGGTGCCGTCGTGACGTCACCGCCACTTGTTAGCGAACGGCGGTTGGTAGTGGCGATTATGATGGTGGCGGTGAGTGTGGTGGTGGTGGTGGTGACGATGATGACGGTGGTGGTGGTGGTGCTGCAGGCGGTGTACAATCTGGCGTACATGGGCTGCAAGTGCCACGTGTTATTTGGCACCTGCATGCTGAAAATCTGCTGGCAGCAGCTCGCCGACTTTCGCAGCGTTGGGAACTTTCTGAAGGTGAGCTCACGGCTGCAGGTGATGAGACTGCACCCAGAGGAGGTGAGTGTGGGGTGGGAGTGACGAGGATGAAGCCTTCTAGATTTGAAGTTTCATGACCGCAAGGATATTTCGGTAAAGTCACGGAGGTAAAGAAAATAAAAAATAAAAATATTTAAAAAATCACGACGTTTCGATTGCAACACAAGCAATCGTCATCAGGTGTGACAACCACAGCAAGAAATTTTGCTGAAGTGGGAAAGAAGCCGGAGTCAAGGGGTTTATACTGGGCATGGTGGGGGTGGGGGAACCATCACGTCACCATACATAGCAGGCGTTACCAAAAAGATTTCCAAAATCTTAAAAACAAGCACAAGATCCAGGTCCGATTCAGTACAGTACACAACCCCTGATCTAATCCCATCTGTGAAGGATGTCATTCCTGACATGCAATACCCTGGAGTTTACAAACTGAGTTGCATTTGTTTCGATTGTTACATTGGGGAAATGAAATGTCATGTCTCAGACCGTATCCGCGAGATTTGAAATACGGCAGGACTAAATTTTCCGCCGTGGCTGATCACTGCTACAACGCCGTGGGCTCCCATGATATTGTTTTCTCCGAGACCAAAGTGCTCTGCAAGCCGTCTGGCTACCATCAAAGATTTGTTCATGAAGCCATCCAGATATACAAACACAGACATAACTTCAACCCAGAGGACAGATACAAACTGAGCAATCATTAAAATGTGTTATTAACCAAGTAAAATTGAACAGTTCATAGTTGTTCCCTCTTATTTACCGGATACTAGTTTATTTTACAGAGTTAATTACATCGTCAGCGCTTGGCAGTGCGGCTATTTTGTTGCGAGTGCCACCATCCGTGTTGGCGGCAATCGTTGTAGATGCGTGGCTCTCTCCCCACTGGCCCCTCTTCCTGCACCTACAGCCCCGCCCACTCCCCCCCCCCTACCATGGCCAGTATAAACCCCTTGACTCCGGTTTCTCTCCCACTTCAGTAAAATGTTCTTGCTGTGGTTGTCACACCTGATGATGATTGCTTGTGTTGCAATCGAAACGTCGTGATTACATTTTTTTATCTTTTATTTTCTTTACCTACGTGACTTTACCGAAAGAACCAAGAGTGAGGATGAATCCATAGGAGGGTTACAGACGGGGGTGGGGGGTGGGGGAGGGGGGGGTCCCTCACAGCTAAGGGAGCTCCCCGCATTCACTCAACAACCACCACATCCCCTGATGACGACGATTATGGTTGCCGCAGGAAAAGTACGACAGAAGTTCCGCCGTGCAGCTGGTAAGCCACAACGGTGGGGGCAGTGCCGGAGGCGCCAACGGCGGCAGGGGCGGCGCCGCCCGCTGGCCCCGCCGGCGTCTGGAGGCGGTGAACGAGCGGTTGACGGCGCCCACGGCGAGCGACCTGGTTCACGTGAACGCCAGCCCGGAGTATTGCGAGCGCGACGAGACTCACGGCGTCCCCGGCACGGTGGGGCCGCAGTACAGCATCACCTCGGAGGGGGCCACCGAGGGACGCTCCGTCACGTGCTGTGACAGAGGATACGACACCTCTCAAGGTGCACACCTCACCCCACCCACCCCCCCTCCCCTCCCCGAAAATAAACTGAAACTATTCATTAAAAAGCGGCAACTATTTCATATTACATAAAATCCGTGATCTAATCCCATCTGTGAAGGATGTCATTCCTGACCTGCAATGCCCTGGAGTCTACAAACGAAGTTGCACATGTGGTGATTGTTACGTTGGGTAAACGAAACATCACGTCTCTGACCAGATCCGCGAGCACAAGGCAGATCTGAAACGCTCCAACCATACAACAGCGGTCATTGTCAGAGTTGGGATTGAACCCACGACCCCTGCATATCAGGCGAGATAGTTAACATCTACTAGCCACCGTGATGATGATGAGACGCAGACTCCAAATATGCAGCAGCAGGGGCAGGCATCGAACCCACAACCTCTGATGTCTCTCTCTACATGTGTGTCACATTTCAGTGAAAGGACATTTTCGGAATTTTTCTAATCTGGTATCGAGCAAAAATGTACAACTCAAACGTAGCAGCATTTATTGTTGAAATTACGGACGGCCAAAACATGGAATTGGGAGCCCGCGATCTGAAACGGAGTCAGCCATTTTGATTCCGCTCAGCCACTCGGCTTTCCACAAATAAACAACGGTAAAAAAAATGATCTCGTCCAGGAGCGTGAACCGTTGGAACAAACTCCGGTCATCTTGGTAGCAACGGCTTTTTGGCTCGGCCATCGAACAAAGGCGGTGGTCACTGCATCATTGCGCAGCGCTCTCGGATGTGCTTCTGTGGCCGTCTGGAATGCTCTTCCGATATTAGAAGGCGCTTAGATTTAAAGCTCTTCTTTAGAAGCACTTTTAGTGTTTGCCCTTCCCCCGCACCTCCTGAGCATGGTTAGCTACGTACGGTGTGAAGAAGTTCAGCACGCACACTATACACTGCAATGCACGACTACACATCACACACTATACCAGTGGTTCTTAACCTTGTTGGAGGTACCAAACCCCACCAGTTTCATATGCGCATTCACCGAACCCCTCTTTAGTGAAAAATAAAATGTGATTTTTTTCAAATTCAAGACATAGATATATTTTTTACTGGTACACAAAATGAGCCGTGCATGAACATTACCTTGTTCAAAGAATAAAACCAACACAATGCATAAACTCACAACAAATTACATACCTGGAAATCAATGTGACTTCTGCTGTTGCCTTTGAGAGATCAGTTCAGATATGCGTGGCTTCACCTTGGCAAGTGCCACTCTCATGTCATTTTCACAGCAAAGTCTGTTCCTTTTCTTCGTTTTTATGTCCAGCATCCTCGAAAAGGATTGCTCACAAAGATATGTTGTAACAAATGGTATAAAAAATCCAGGGCTTTCTTAGCAATAACTGGATACTTGTTCATTTGTCGACACCAAAACGTTGAGAGCGTTGTTGTTCTGAAGAGTTGCTGTTGAACCTGGCTCTGCTGAATTTCAATGATTTCGTCGAGGAATTCATCATTGACATCTGCTGTTTCAACAGCAAACGTGAACGCCTGTCTCACCCATGCTGGATATGACTCTCTTGTAGGGAAATATCCGTCGAGAGACTTTGCAAGCTCATCTAAGTGTGTGGCAATTGTTTGCTTCAGTTCCGTGGATACAGAAATATCTCCGATTCCAGACACATCTTCGATCTTACTTGCACAGTCGTCCAGAAGCGGGAAGTTTGCGAAGTTATTGTTCTATGTTCGTCGTTTCCATAACGGTAGCTTTTTTTGAAAAGCCTTCAGGTGTTCTTCCGCTTCCATGATATTGACTCCACCACCCTGCATCTGCTGATTGAGATGATTGAGAGCTGCGAATATATCAGCCATGTACGCTAAAATGAGAATGAACTCAGGATTTTTGAAGCAATCTGCATGGCAGTGTTGGTGCTCTTGCAAAAACAGGGCTAATTCCACACGCATGGCAAAAACACGATTCAGCACCTGTCCCCGGGATAACCACCGAATATTAGAATGGAGCAGAAGTACCTCAAATTCAGAGCCCATTTCTTTACACAGCTCACTGAAGATGCGGTGCCTCAGAGCACTTTTTCGCACATAGTTCACACATTCCACCACAGTTTTTAATACTTCTGCCATTTTTGGAGGTAAGTTTTTTGTTGCCAACGCATGCCTGTGCAGAATACAATGCGTCACAATGATGTGTGGTGCATCGGCCTTTACTAGCGCACCAAAACCAGACTTTCTTCCCAGCATGACTGGAGCTCCGTCCGTACAAACTGCAGAAACCATATCCCATGAAAGATTGTTGTCTCTGAAGAAGTCATCCACAAGCTTCTTCACATCGGCTGCCTTCGTTGTTGTTGTAAGAGGCTTACAAAATAAAAACTCTTCTTTAATCATGTCGTCTTTCACATAGCGTACAAAAACAGCAAGCTGGCTTAGATCAGAAACGTCTGTGGTTTCGTCGAGTTGAAGGCTGAATTTTGCCGGGCTTGAAATCAGATCCGCGACTACTTGAGCCAAGATGTCTTTACTCATGTCTTCTATTCTGTCACTGATGGTGTCATTTGAAAGGGGAATTTGGGATAATTTACCTTCGGCCGCTGTTCCGAGTATCAGATTCGCCATCTTTAATGCAGCTGGTTTCACAAGTGTTTCACCAATGGTGTGTGGCTTGCCCTGCTTTGCGATCAGGTAAGCAACTTCGTACGATGCTGTCAGGATCGGTTTGTTAACAGGTACAAATCCAAGAGCAGGCAGAGAGGCCCTTTCATCGAATCTGGCTCTCTTCACCCTGAATTCAGCAAGTGTTGTGTTCTTGTATTCCCCGTCTCCATGCAGCTTCAAGAAGTGTTCCTTTAGTTTTGCCGGTGCAAGACTAGAGTTGCTCAACTTGGCGTTGCAAATCATGCAGATAGGACGCTCACTCCCATCACGTTCCGTGATACATGAGAATCCATGTTGTACATATTCGTCCGACCACTTTCTTCTTTTGCCCGACATAGTTAGTATGGATAAAATATTAAAGAAATCACACGACGTACGACAACAACAGTCACATGTTGACTACTGAGTACGCACTAAATTCCCCGCAGCGCTGATTGGCCAAGCAGTGTTGCATGATCATCTGCAGCCAGTGATGGCCAAGCGGGCCGTGTGTGTCATCACAAATTTACACAATAATTCAAGTGTGTCCGGACCTCCGTGGCGGGGGCTCTGCCGAACCCCTGAGATCGACTCACCGAACCCCTGGGGTTCGATCGAACCCAGGTTAAGAACCACTGCACTATACACTACGCTGCATGCTACACTATACAACTATACACCAATCTACACTATTCTACACTACTGTAATGTCCCTCGGAAAACTTGCCTTTGTTCTTTTTTTTATTAGGGCGCATCGTGCAGATAACATACTTTCATATCCTACGGTACTTCGCTATGACCAGCATATACAGCGCTTGGGCTAGGATAGAAACAAATACTTGGGCTAGGATAGAAACAAAAACTTGGGCTAGGACAGCCACCCAAGCAACGCCGGCACGGAGACGGCGGCGTCAACGGCGATCGCAAGATTGCGATGAAAAAAATCTCGTGGTCAAAAAAAAATATCTCGCGGTCAAAACGACGACGCTTCTCGCGTTCGTTTCGCACTCTCGCCCCGTGCTGTTCCCCCCCCCCCCCCCAGTTACGGTGGAGAAGCAATGCAGATGCAAGGAACAACTCCACTGGAACGTCGATTGCGAGCTGTGCCCATGGACCGATCAATTCTTGTGCAAGTAGCCTCAAGCCGCAGCCTAGGGGTGGCCTCGGCTGAAATCGGACTCCATCTGGTTTCAGCCCCAGGTCCTGCGGGTGTTTGGTGACCCCCACGAAGTTTGTTTGGGGCACCACGGCATCCAGCATGCCCATCGCTACGAGCCGCGTCACACTATACATTACACTACTACAAACGCTACACGTTGATACGCTACACTTCACTACCCTACTATACACTTGTCAACATCCGCACATGGTGAATTTCCACAATGCAGAAGCACCGTTGTTTTTGACCGTCACCACTTGAATGCGGTTAGTGACTAAGTGGCCTTGTTGTTCCTTTTAACTCCGTTCTTGTTAACGCCGCGTTTTGCCAAATGTTAGAAACATTCACTCGGCACACTGAGGGTTCACAGTGCGGTTCGGTGACCCCTACAAAGTTGTTTAGGGAGCCGCCCCTGCAGCATCCGTCATACCCTTCACTGAGCCGCGTTGCACTGTATACACTTCACGCTACACTTGTAGACAACCTTGCCTATAAAAGTAATTTTCTGTGTGTCTATCTGTGTGTGTGGACGTCGGGGATGCGTTCCTGAGTATCGAAACGGCGTTATACCGAAGCGATTGATAGTGTGATGGTGGTGGTGGTAGTGGTAGTAGTAGGTGGTGGTGGTAGTGGTGGTAGTAGTAAGTGGTGATGGTGGTAGTAGGTGGTGGTGGTGGAGGCGAAGGGGCTGAGAGGCGATGGATAACGAGAGAGGACGAACGGTGATGCTGTCAGCGACGTGAGTGTGGGGGTTGAGGCGACGCAAATCGGGTGGCGAGGTTAATAAAGTGACCACGTAATTTGCGAAGCGACGTTAAATCAGAGTATCACTGTAATTTCTGTGCGTTTTGGATCTCGATTAAGTCGGCTGTAGTGTTCATGATGGCGTCAGCGACGTGAGTGTGGGGGTTGAGGCGACGCAAATCGGGTGGCGAGGTTAATAAAGTGACCACGTAATTTGCGAAGCGACGTTAAATCAGAGTATCACTGTAATTTCTGTGCGTTTTGGATCTCGATTAAGTCGGCTGTAGTGTTCATGATGGCGTATAGTGGTGCACTAGTTCTGCATTGATTGCAAATGATAACCAAGGGGGGGGGGGGGGGGAGAGTGGGCGTCATGATGGATACCGTAACGCTCTCCAGCAACGCCTTATCCCACTGGAACAGTTTCATTATCGATAAACTAGAATCGCGCAACATTCACGAGTTTCCCCTCCATCTGTCCACACGCGCAGGGGCGGAGCCATGATTTTGACTTTGGGGGGTTGCTGACTTCAACATTCTGCGATATCCAGTTTATGTTTTCCAATGGGCGCCACAAATGTATGAAACACATTTTATTGGATTTGAACGCGGAGTTTATTATTAGGTCGGAGCCGCTGACGTGGCCGATAAGTTCGAAAGGCTGCCGCTCAAGCAGCCTGCAGGGCAGCACACAGGGTGGCAGCACAAGGTGGCAGCCTGCAGGGCAGCACGAGGTGGTAGCCTGCAGGGCAGCACTAGGTGGCAGCCTGCAGGGCAGCACAAGATGGCAGCACAAGGTGGCAGCCTGCAGCATTTTGCAGCAGCCAGATATCGGGTTATCCCGATTACCGACTTTCCCAAAATTTCAGGGGGGGCTAAGCCCCCCCCCAGCCCCCCCCCCCCCTGTGGCTCTGCCCCTGCACGCGCGTGATGCCTCCCCAAATCGGTACATCAGATGACAGCAAAAATAACAACTGGGTGCGGAGTGTAAATGATGATAATTTAATTATCCAGGAAGTTACACAGAATGAGCAATGCCTGAATCCTTACCCTTGGGGTTCCTCTAGAAATGGCAAAAAGCCACTGAGAGTGGCCACGTGGAGGAGAGGCTGCTACTCTGTACAGAGCTGGACCGGTACCGCCTGGATCTCTGTGGCATTCGGGAGATCCAGTGGACTGGCTCTGACTCCAATCATCATGAGGGGTGCAGAGTCCTCCACTCAGGGCAGGAGAATGCCAAACAACAAGGAGTGGCTCTTATTCTGAAAAAAAGAATGAAGGCGGCGTGGGAAGGTGGCGGCGAGGTGTGGGAAGCTGTAAGCCCCAGGCTACTTTGGGCTCGCCTCCCCATCAACAGGAGGCAGAGAATGGTGGTGGTGGTGGTGGTTTCTTACGCCCCCACCGAAGATGAACATCAGTGGAGGGATGCATGCAAGCCCGTGGATTCAGATTCCTTCTATGACCTCCTGTCACAGGTGTTAGCTAAAAGTGGCCCCTCCTGATAGAGTCATCCTGTTGGGTGACTTCAATGCCCGAGTTGGTGATGATGCTGGCACCTGGTCTGGAGCCATTGGAAGGCATGGGCCAGATCAACTCAATAACAATGGTAGGAGGTTGTTAGACTTCTGTGCAGCCTTTGGGCTTCTCATTTCCAACAGGCTGTTCTGGCATCTGTGCATCCAGACAACATCGTGGATTCACGCCGGGTCCAAGCAAGAACATCCGCTGGACTATATAGCAGTGGACCAGCTAATGCAGGCCCATGTCCTTGACACCAGAACCTACAGTGCTGCTGACCTCACTGACCATTAGCTTTTCATATGTAAGATCTGTGGGCTGGGTAAATCTGTGAGGAGGAGCGAGGTACAATTAAGCTCCCAAGCATTCACTACGTTATAAACAACATTTGCACTCATAAGTCGCTTGCCTAATTGCCTCAGCAACTCGGTGTTTCGTATTGAATTTCAAACAATCGAAGGGTGCCCCTAAGTGGCAGCTGCCCCTGTGTAGCACAAGGTGGCCCTCCACCGGCCTGCACGTGGCATAATTCTGTCTGTAGGGGGCGATCATTGACGCGTCATTTCCGTTGTAGAGTTTCCGAATGTTTTGGAATTAACCACAATTTTGACCGTGACACCAACATGCAATGACCTGTGCGTTGTGAGTGACACAATACTCTGTTTGACATCCGCCGTGAAGCAGAACAGCGCATATTGTGGTGAATGTTACTGGGGTAGCCAGGTGTGCCTGTCGGATTTGAACTTTGAACCTCTGCAACAAATAGAGAATGCGCTACCATATTCCTGGTTCTTTCGGTAAAGTCACGTAGATAGAAAACAAAAACATAAACAAAATAAAATATTAAAAAAATAAAAAATGTAATGCAAATAACAAATAAAAATACATTTTAAAAAATAAATTGATGAGAAGATGCCATGGGTCGACTGACTGAGATGACTGGCCAATACACCGCCTTTGCTCCCCACTACACGCACACACAGTGTGTACGTACACACAGTGTACACACACACAGTGTGTACGTACACACACAGTGTGTACATACAGTGTGTACATACACACTGTGTGTGGGGAGCAAAGGCGGTGTACACACACACTGTACACACAATAATGTTCACGTTGTTGTTGCTGAGTTCACGCACCCAAGGGAGGGGGCAATGGAAAATGAATCTAAATCAACTTAAAATCCATCCCCGTTCTGTGCCGTCACCACTCAGCATGACCTCATCGGCATGAAGTGCCAGCGGGAGGTGTACCTCGCTAGTGATGTCATGTCACCAAGGTATTCACACTCGTTACAGAGCCGCTCATTATGGGAGGGGCGTGTCTCTTGCCCCGGAAGTGACGTCACGTTACCTGCTTACCCGCGTGACGTCGCGAGGTAACAGGAGGCTGCCGATCCACGCTTGCACTGAAATCCGAGGTGAGAAATTCTCATGGTGGTAGTGGTGGTCGTTGTGGTGGTTGTTGTGGTGGTGGTTGTTGTTGTTTACCAAGGTAGAGCCTCTCTCTCTCTCAGGGATGTCAGTTGAGTAGCAGCGAGCATGGGAATCGATGTCCAGGTTGGAACTTTACAACGCGGGGCCTAGCCACGCGGGGCCTTGCCTCCTGCCCTCGCCTGATTGCATTCACTTTATCTCGCTTAAGTTTAATTTGTCTTCACCCGGCTCGCCACTTTGTAACTTTGTTTTATTGTAAATATTCACGCAGTTTTTATTTTCTTTTGTTAGCAGGCCAAGCCCGCTTGAGCTGCTATACCGCTCTTGTTATCAGAAGCGACCTGCCCACAACAACACAAGGTGAGGCTTTGTCAACGTGTGTGAATGTTTTGACTTAAAACTTTGGTGACTGCAGGAATTAATATTCTTGGTTCTTTCCGTAAAGTCACGTAGATAGAAAATAAAATGAAAATAACAGATACTAATTTTTTTAAATGAAGCAAAAAACCCCACAACGTTTCTATGGCAACATTAATGTTGAAGATGCGAGGGCTTACAGGAATATTTATGACATTTGCCCTCTCATTGCGTGCCATGACAGTGCTGTTTGCACAGTCACACATAGTCACTGTAAGATGATTTTCTTGGTCGTGTTTTTGTTTTGTTGCTTGTTGTGGTTGCACCCGATTCAAGAGCCGAATGGCTCACGGGACTATAACCAAAATAAATCAAACTGAAAATCAAAAAACTGAAACCGCGTGATGAATTTTGGGAAAGTTTTTCACTGCATCTCCAAATATATATAAAAGGCAAAGTTGTGATTGTGTGTGTTGTCTGTTCAAAATGTTTAGCGTACTTCCCGACATGCAACAAACTGGAAATTTGCCATGTGGGTACTTTCCAGACTGTACACCGTGCAAACATTATACAAATACACTTTTGTGTTTTCATGGGGGGAAGGGAGCTCAATAATGTATAGATTTTTTGGACGGCAAGTGAGCTGTGACGTCAAATCTGTCACGTGACCCTCGCATGTGGAAGAGTTACGCATTGTTGTGTAGCGGTTAGCGTTGTCTGTGTGTTTGCGTGTGTGTATGTGTGTCTGTGTGTGTGTGTGTGTCTGTGTGTGTGTCTGTGTGTGTGTGTCTGTGTGTCCGGCAAAACAACCCCCTACCTCCTCGCGGTGTCGGACGGGCAACTCTGTCGTGGACAGCGCTGTGGGGGGAGATCCAATTTTGATTGGCTCCTCCCCTCATGGCATATGCGTCCACCACAGGGGCTAAATGGGGGCTCTGGACGGGTGCGAGGGGCTGGTAACCCCTCCACCTTCAATTAATTACCACGAAACTACGAATTAAACTGAAATATGTAACAACTAAGCTTGTGCCGGAGGCCCCGGGGGGCCAGGCGTCTATGACGTCTCCTGGCCAAACCCCAATTGGCGGAGCCAGGAGATTGAATAACTACCCTCGGGGCTACTCCAGAAACAACGAAAAGCCACTACGGTTGGCCACGTGGAATGTTCGAACGCTCACTGCAGAGGAGAGGCTGCCACTCCTCTGTCGGGAGCTGGACCGGTACCGCCTGGATCTATGCGGCATTCAGGAGGTCCGGTGGACCGGCTCTGGCTCCTGCCACCATGAGGGGTGGACAGTCCTCTACTCGGGGCAGCAGACTGCCAAACAACAGGGTGTGGGTCTTCTTTTGAACAAAAGAATGAAGGGGGCGTGGAAGCGTGGCGGTGAGGTGTGGGAAGCTGTAAGCCCCAGGCTACTTTGGGCTCGCCTTCCCATCAACCGGAGGCGAGGAATGGTGGTCGTGGTTACTTATGCCCCCACCGAAGATGAACATCCGTGGAGGGATGCAGGCAAAGCCGATGAGTCAGATGCCTTCTATGACCTCCTGTCACAGGTGCTGGCTAAAGTGGCCCCTCGGGATAGAGTCATGTTGGGTGACTTCAATGCCCGAGTTGGTCATGATACTGGCACCTGGTCTGGAGTGATTGGAGGGCATGGGCCAGATCAGCTCAATAACAACGGTAGGAGGCTGCTAGATTTTTGTGCAGCCCATGGGCTTGTAATTACCAACACGCTGTTCCGGCATCGGCGCATCCACACAACATCATGGATGCATGCCGGGTCCAAGCAAGAACATCTGCTGGACTACATAGTGACGGACCAGCGAATGCGAGCCCATGTCCTTGACACCAGGACCTACCGTGGAGCTGATCTGCCCTCTGACCATCGACTAGTCATCTGTAAGATGCGCCTGCCATTCTTCCACTCCGGTGGTGGGTGTACACCCAGGACCCCATTCCAACCTAAAGTGGCCTGGTCTCAGTTATCTGATGAAAGTTGCAAGCGAGAATTTCATCATCGCTTGCGGCTGGGATTGGCATCGTCCCCGACTCCTCCTGATGTCGAGGGTAAATGGGCGAGGTTTAGGACTGTGACTCATGCAGCTGCAATGGCTGCTTTGGGTACGCGGTCCAGACCTCCCCAGACACCCTGGATGACAGAGGAGTTGTTCACGATGGTTGAGAAAAAGCGACAGGCCCACTGTCATCGGCTACAGAATCCCACGTCAGAGAATGAGGAGGCTTACCGCAGCCTTCGCTCGGAGGTTCGGAGAGCCGTGAGGCGCTGCAAGGATGGGTGGTGGTCGCGGGTTGCTGAGGAGATGGAGTCTGCCTCAGTGGCCCGTGATCACAAATCTCTATTTAACTCCATCAAAAAAGTAACCTGCAGCGCCACACCTATTACCATCATTAGGGGAAAAAACGGTGATCCAATTTCCGACCCCCAGGAACAGGTTCGCAGATTTGCTGAGCATTTCTGTGAGGTCCTGGGGGAGGGAAAATCCCTCAGCCAGGAAAACATCGTGGCACAAAGTGAGGATGACCCTGCTGAGGCTGCGGTGCCTCAAATATTGGATGAAGTCACCCCCTGTGAGTGGCTGGCTGAGGCGCCATCTGCTGAGGAAGTATTGAAGGCGATCCGGAGTCTGAGACCAGGAAAGGCAGCGGGCAGAGATGATCTCCCAAGCGAAATGCTGAGGGAGGGTGGCGTTTGTGCACAGACTGCCCTATATGACATCATAACAACAGTCTGGACCACTGGACGGGTTCCGCAGGATTGGAAGGATGCCCTGGTGGTCCCCCTTTTTAAGAAGGGGGACCGCACAGACTGTAACAACTACAGGGGCATCTCACTCCTCAGTGTGCCGGGAAAGGTCCTGGCAAGGATTATTCAGCATCGCCTTGCCAGGCACGCTGAGGAGAGGCTTGCGGAGCCCCAATGCGGTTTCAGGAAAGGGCGGTCCTGCACAGATGCCATATTTTCTGTCCGTCTGCTACAGCAGAGGTGTAGGGAATTCCAACAAGACCTACATCTCTGCTTTATTGACCTGGTCAAGACCTATGATACCATCAGTAGGCCTGGGCTCTGGGTCGTTCTTCGTGCTTTTGGAGTACCTGACCCTCTGCTCACGATCATTAAGGACCTTCATGATGGTGAGCGGGCCCGGGTAAAACTACGTGGCCGGGAGTCAGAGCCATTCCCTGTACACCTTGGGGTGCGACAGGGATGTCCTCTGGCTCCCACATTATTTAACATCTATTTTGACCACGTAGTTCGTGAAGCCTTCAATAGCTGTACCGGGGGAATCTCCATATGGTACAGATATAATGGGAGGCTAATCGATGCCCGGGTGCGGTCAAGGGATGGCTCCCTATTGCTCAACCACGTTATGTATGCTGATGACTTGGTAATAGCTGCTCAGTCAGAGGAGGAGTTGGAGACGCTGCTGCTGAGACTGGAGCGTGCCACTAAGAGGTGGGGCCTTACCATCAGCCCCACCAAAACTAAGCACCTGCCTGGGTATTTTGTACCATCGGACACTCCACCCCCACAACTCCGAATCGGTGATGGGGCAGTTGTGGAGAGAGTGGAGAGTTTCCCATACCTGGGCAGTGTGCTTATGACTGGCTCCAGTTTAACAGCAGAGGTCTCACTCCGAATCAGTCGAGCGGCAATATCTTTTCATCGGTTGCGTAACGCTGTGTGGAAGCTACCTGGTCTGTCGCTCCGCACTAAGCTTCAGGTCTTCTCGGCCACGGTCATTCCCTCCCTTCTCTACGCTTGCGAAACGTGGACCCCCCTAATGGAACATCTTCGCCGGTTAGAAACATTTAGGCTGGCCTGCCTACGATCCATCCTGGGTTTAACCAGACTGGATTGTGTGAGGAGCTCACAAATCCTTGAAAGATCTGGGCAGGATCCCATCGGTGAGCTCCTCCGGCAGGCAAGGCTGCGATGGCTGGGTCATGTAGCCCGCATGCCCAGCCACCGCATGCCGAAACAGCTTTTGTTTGGCCGGATTGAGGGGGCTAAGCGGGCGCGGCACGGGCTAGAGAAGAGATGGAGTGATGTGGTACAGGAGGACGTGGAGCTGAGTGGACTTGCCGATGACTGGTACCAGCGGTGTCAAGATCGGCCTCTGTGGAGGAGGCTCGTGAAGGATGCTACTGGGCAGTTGGAGGCAGTCGCCCTCCAACCACAACGGAGGGCGGAGGAGCGACACTCACAACAGCGAGCGGAGCGCCGGGTGGCTAAAGCACAGCAGGTTGGCACAGTCGGGGGCACAGGTGGTGCATCAGCCAGTCATCTCAGTCAGTCGACCCGTGGCACCTGGGTCTGCCCCGTGACCTCCTGCCAGCGGGCGTTCGACACTTCACGTGGCCTCAGGGTGCACATAGCCTGGCACAAGCGTCGTGGTGACGTCACCGCCACTTAGTGGCGAATGGCGGTTGTTGTTGTTGTGTCTGTGTGTGTGTCTGTGTGTGTCTGTGTGTGTGTGTGTGTGTGTAAGCGTAACGCATTGTAGTGTAGCGGTTAGCGCTACGCTGCGCAACGAACCCGGTGACCCGAGTTCGATTCCCGCTCACGGCCACCACCGGTGATGATTATTTGAACCGCTTCTGGGCCTCCCCTAGGTCGACTCAGCCTCAAACGAGTAACTGTTGTGGTGTGAACATCGCCACTGGGGAGATATAGGCGGCCGGACGTGGTAGATCCAAGTCCCGGGCGAAGCCGGGTAGTACAGCTAGTGATGAATACATGAATGAATATAGACGTGTAAGTCACATGTGACTGTATATATTCATTCCTCCATGGCTCGATACTGACGTGTAGATGGTGTGGATATTCTTATTTTCTGTGTGCAGCTGACGCTGGTCTGATGGAGCAAAGGCCCTCAGCACAGCATCTCGGTACGACAAGTCAACAATGTGACCAGCGTGCATACAGCACGGATCGGACTGGAAATTTGACACAGCACCAGAGAAGTCACACAGGAGAGAAACCCTTCAAGTGCAGTGTGTGTGGGAAGACATTTTCAGATTCATCTACTCTTAAAACACACCAGAGAACACACACGGGAGAGAAACCCTTCAAGTGCACTGTGTGTGGGAAGAAATTTTCAGGTTCATTTGCTCTTAAAACACACCAGAGAACACACGGGAGAGAAACCCTTCAGGTGCAGTGTGTGTGGGAAGACATTTTCAGATTCATCTACTCTTAAAACACACCAGAGAACACACACGGGAGAGAAACCCTTCAAGTGCACTGTGTGTGGGAAGAAATTTTCAGGTTCATTTGCTCTTAAAACACACCAGAGAACACACGGGAGAGAAACCCTTCAGGTGCAGTGTGTGTGGGAAGACATTTTCAGATTCATCTACTCTTAGAACACACCAGAGAACACACACGGGAGAGAAACCCTTCAAGTGCACTGTGTGTGGGAAGAAATTTTCAGGTTCATTTGCTCTTAAAACACACCAGAGAACACACACCGGAGAGAAACCCTTCAGGTGCAGTGTGTGTGGGAAGACATTTTCAGATTCATCTACTCTTAGAACACACCAGAGAACACACACGGGAGAGAAACCCTTCAGGTGCAGTGTGTGTGGGAAGACATTTTCATGGTCATCCGCTCTTAAAACACACCAGAGAACACACACAGGAGAGAAACCCTTCAAGTGCAGTGTGTGTGGGAAGACATTTTCAGATTCATCTACTCTTAAAAGACACCAGAGAACACACACAGGAGAGAAACCCTTCAGGTGCAGTGTGTGTCGGAAGACATTTTCACAGTCATTTGCTCTTAAAAAACACCAGAGAACACACACGGGAGAGAAACCTTTCAAGTGCAGTGTGTGCGTGAAGGCATTTGCACAGTCATCTGATCTTGTAAAACACCAGAGAACACACACAGGAGAGAAACCCTTCAAGTGTGCTCTGTGCAGGAAGCCGTTTGCAGATTCATCAAATCTTCGAAGACACCAGAGAACACAAAAGCATCACAAGGAGCGGAGTCGGCGTCTGAAATCAGCTTGTGAAAGTCAAAGTGCCGCAATGAGCCCATCATGAAACAAGAACCGGACGAAAATCCCAGCTTGGATACTTTTAAAGGTATAAAGGTGAAATATGAAGAGGTGAAGGTGAAATATGAAGAAGTGATGAGCGAAGAAGTGAAGGTAAAATGTGAAGATGACGATTCAACTCCAAAATGGGACCTTCACATCGTAAAGCAGGAGGAGAATTCTGACTGTGAATCAGAGTGAGGCAACTCCCAGCAGTTTGTGGAAGTGGAGGTGTGGGTGGACGTGCTCCTAGACAATACAAAGTCAAGTGGAGACCCGGTAGATGTGTAAGCCAGAGACGATGTCGCTACAATAGATGCACCTTTGTCACAGGCCTTTAATGACAAGAATGTGAAGTTGAACACTCAGCTCCTAGGTTCAACCTGCAGAGTAAGAGCGAGCGGCCAGTCTTTGTGGACCTGTGGATTGGGGAGATCTCTGACCAGGAGCGAGAGCCAAGAAGCCCCCAAGCATTCACTATGTTACAATAATTGCTTTTACACGGTGCTCACTTAATCGCCTCAGCAACTCGGAGTTTCGTATCTCGTCTGAAACACTCGAAGAGCATCCCCAAGTAGCAGCGGCCCCTGTGTGGCACAGGGTGGTGGCCCTGCACCGGCCTGCATTTATTATTTTTTCCGCCTGACGACGACCGCTTGTGTTACGATCGAAACGTCGTGATCTATTATTATTTTGTCTACCTACGTGACTTTACTAAAAGAACCAAAGAGTATGTGAACAAGAGGCTGTCAGTAGGGGGCGATGATTGATGTTTCATCTCAGTTTTGTAATTTGTCGCTAATGTTTAGAATTCGCCAGCATGCAATGGCCTACAAGTTTTGAATGACACAATAGTATTTTTTACATCCACTTTTAAGCAGACCATGCGTATTTTTAAAATAGCTTCTTGTTAATACGATGTAACCTGATGCAGGATATTTCACTGCAGTAAATCAATTTTGTTAATATGCCTGTCAATAATTAAGAATGAATACTTGTCTGATTGTGCGTGTACATGTAACATTTTGTCTATGAGGGTCAAACATTGATTAAGTGTTCAAATCGAGATTGATTAAGTGATGTTAGGACAAAGTGTGTGTGTGTGTGTTTGGAAGTAACCTGTATAGATATCTCGGGTGAGACACGTTCCATGTGATACAGGTCAAAGGGTACTTTTGTGTTTCACGAAGCGTCTGGAGCAACTCATCGTCTTTGAAATAGGGAGCACCCTCGGATCATTCATCAGTTACAAGGCATACCACTTAAAAGTTACACGTATAGGAGGAGGTACATTCTCTACAACACGAATTATAGTTTTGTGTTACGTGTTGACGTAGATTTTGTCTAACTGGGACTAGAAATGCACCTTGCTGATTCGCGTCTGGATGTTCGTATCTATTGGTTGAAGCAAGCCCCACTTCTGTTGTTGAGACGCTGTGCACCAATGAGGGTCCAAGCATTTTAGGGCCTTCGGCCAGGAAAGTCACAACATTTACGGCACACGAAGGACGCATTCACGCCAGCGCCCCGTGCTCCGTTTTGAAGTTTTAAAATGAAACGTCTTTGAATCGTGTTGTGTTTTGAATTAGATGATTGTTATTTCTTCATTAAAAGCTTATTTCATATTACATCCAGAAGGCTTCGTTGAGAAGGATATTTCGCGTGAATTTTCTCTCGTCGTTAAGTAGGCGGCCTTGCC
Source organism: Petromyzon marinus (assembly GCF_048934315.1). Classification (NCBI taxonomy): domain Eukaryota; kingdom Metazoa; phylum Chordata; class Hyperoartia; order Petromyzontiformes; family Petromyzontidae; genus Petromyzon; species Petromyzon marinus. Next base: position 1,135,042 of record NW_027422993.1, on the reverse strand, counting down.
GGGGGTTCGGTTCGATGCGGACTTTCACCTGTTTGGGATTGCGGGATCGAGATAAGGTGACACGGAGCTGCTGGCCGTCTGCAGATCGATTCCAACGTAATCGAGCGTCTGTCCCTGCGCCTCCGTCGTTGGTACAGGGGGTGCATTTCTCCATTGTGGAGTTTCTCGATAATGTTTGGAATTACCCCAATTTTGACCGTGAGACCAACATGCAATGACCTGTGCGTTGTGAATGACACAACGTTATGTTTTACATCTGCCGTTTAGCAGACTGTGCATATTGTGGTGAATGTTGCTGGGGTAGCCAGGTGTGCCTGTCGGATTTTAACCTTGAACCTCTGCAATAAATAATGTGCTACCACATTATTGGTTCTTTCGGTAAAGTCACGTAAATAGAAAACAAAAATAAAGAAAAAAATTAGTTTATTATTTAAATCGTCATTTTATTTTTTTCTTCAATGTAACATTTTTTTTAATTTACGTGACTTGACAGAAAGAACCAAGAACGTTAATTCCTGCGGTCGCGAACGTTTTGAGTCAAAATAGAATGCGCCACCACTCGGCTCGCCTCAATCTGCGTGGAGGCGTGGGGGTGGGGGTCAGCCTGAGAGAGTTTCTCACCGGCGCAGAACTTCCACACAGAGGCTCCACGCAGCTTCGTGCGGAGCGACAGGCCAGGCAGCTCCCACACAGCGTGGTGCAGCTCGTTAACATTTATAGTCTTGCTTCTTTCGGTAAAGTCACGTAGATAGAAAATAACAAAAACAAGAAAATTGGAAAATAAATTGATGAAAAGATGCCCATTGGGCGACTGAGATGACTGTGCCACACACAATGTACACACACACAGTGTATACACACAGTGTACATACACACAGTGCACACGCACAGTGTACACACACACACTGACCCAGGCAGAGGTGTGTGTGCACTGTGCGTGTACACAGTGTACACACACACAGTGTACACGCACAGTGCACACACACAGTGTACACACAGTGTACACACACAGTGTACACACACAGTGCACACACACACACAGTGTACACACACAGTGTACACACACACAATGTACATACGCAGTGTACACACACACACAGTGCACACAGTGCACACAGTGTACACACACATAGTGTGTACGTGTACACACACAGTGTACACACACTGTACACACACACAGTGTACACACACACAGTGCACACACACACAGTGTGTACACGTACACACACTGTGTACGTGTACACGCACACAGTGTACACACACACAGTGTACGTGTACACACACAGTGTACACACACACAGTGTGTTCACACAGTGCACACACACGCAGTGTACACACACTGTGTGTACGTGTACACACACAGTGTGTACGTGTACACACACAGTGTGTACGTGTACACACAGAGCGTGACGTCACCTCTGCCTGGGTCAACTTCCGTTATCTGTTCAAGTACAATCCTTATTTGGGCAAAGCTACGCCCGGTGACTGGCGGTTCATTAACATAATGTGTTCGTGAAGGCCGTCGCGAGTTTATTGCGACGAGTTCAGCACCCACGCCCCATCCCTCCACGTATGGGCCGGGCTCATTAACATAATTTATTTAAATTAGGACCCGCTCGTTGCGGGAGGGGAGTGTCTTGTACCACGCAAGTGACGTCATCTCCTGCTGCCGCGTGACGTCACGAGGTAACAAATCTGCCGCTCCTGGCGTGAAGTGAAATCCGAGGTGAGAAATTCTCATCGTTGTGGTGGTTGTGGTGGTGGTTGTGGTTATTGTTGTTTACAGAGGTAGAGCCTCTCTCTCGTAGGGATGTCAGTTGAGTAGCAGCGAGAATGGGAATCGATGTCCAGGTTGGAACTTTACAACGCGGGGCCTAGCCACGCGGGGCCTTGCCTCCTGCCCTCGCCTGATTGCGTTTGCTTCAATTATCTCGCTTAGTTGAGCAATCTTTGTAAGAAAGTAATCTACCAGGCTATGCGTTTATTGTGTGTTGACCGACTCTCTGTGTTGCATTGCATTATATTTCAAAAATTTACTCAGTTTGTTTGATTAAAAGACTTTATATTTTTTACATTGTGTACAGTATGGAACATACCCACATGCCAAATTTCAAGTGTGTGGCACGTTGGGAAGTATGCTAAACATTTCGAACAGACACGTATCCACACATTTCCCTTTCATATTTATAGATAAATCAGCATTTTGCGACCCCCACTGCCACCGTGTGGCTGATTATTACGTGCCAGGGACTCTATGAGAGGACAACAGTCCGAGTCCATAATTGGCAATAAGTAACGGCAAAGCAGTTACAAGCGACTCACAGAATTTTGCACAGTTGAGTATACAGAGTACACGACTTCCCTGAAGGCAAACACCTTCAGCGAGCACAATGCCGATCACACGCGTCGAATAAAAAGCAAGGGACAAGTCATTACGTACTAACAACTCCTTACTAACAACTCCTTACTTACTAACAACTCCTTACTAACAACTCCTTACTAACAACTCCTTACTAACAACTCATTACTTACTAACAACTACTTACTAACAACTACTTACAAACAACTCCTTACTTACTAACAACTCCATACTTACTAACAACTCCTATCATTTTTCATTGCTGGAGGGGTTGCCCCCCCTACCTGAAAATCCTGGCTCCGCCTCTGAGTGTGTGACAGTGTCAAGTTTGTGTTTGCAGTAAAGTCTATTAACTCTATTGAGCACGGAGGTTATATCAAAACAGTAGTTTAGGTTTGTTTTCCTCTGCAACTCTTTATAAGAATGGAGTCAGGAAGTTAACACAGCACACACGTGCAGCTTAAGTCGGATCTGTTCATCCCAGCATTCAAGGACATCTGTGCCTGGCTTCACACCTCTAAGTTGCGATTGAACATTAATTCATGCATTTCTGCGTAACACAAATAGTATTATTTTAAACACCCTTTGCTACGTCAGCTGAATTTAGCTTTCATAAATATTCCTTTTGAAGCCAGACAGCTGAAATTGTGTGCTCGGAGTTTTTGGTGAACATTCATTTTGAAGATACGAGGGCTTCCAGGCATGTTTATGACCATTTGCCCTCTCATTGTGTGCAATAACAGCCCGTGTGATGAATTTGGGACACTTTTGCACTATATCATGAATATGTGAATAAGTATAGACGTGTAAGTCACGTGTTACTGTGTATATATGCTTTCCTCTGTGCATCGATACTGACGTGTAGATGGTGTGGATATTATTTTTTTCTGTCTGCAGCTGAAGCTTCCTCTGACGCTTCCTCTGCAGAATTGGTCTGATGGAGCAAATGCGCTCGGCGCAGCTCGGTAGGACAAGGCTCCAATGCGACCGGTGTGCATACAGCACGGATCGGACTGGAGATTTCACACAGCACGAGAGAACTCACACAGGAGAGAAACCCTTCAAGTGCAGTGTGTGTGGGAAGGCGTTTGCACATTCATCTACTCTTGTAATACACCAGAGAACACACACGGGAGATAAACCCTTCAAGTGCAGTGTGTGTGGGAAGACGTTTGCACATTCATCTGCTCTTGTAATACACCAGAGAACACACACGGGAGAGAAACCCTTCAAGTGCAGTGTGTGTGGGAAGGCGTTTGCACATTCATCTGCTCTTGTAATACACCAGAGAACACACACGGGAGACAAACCCTTCAAGTGCACTGTGTGTGGGAAGGCGTTTGCACAGTCATCTAATCTTGTAGAACACCAGAGAACACACACGGGAGAGAAACCCTTCAAGTGCAGTGTGTGTGGAAAGGTGTTTGCATATTCATCTGCACTTATAATACACCAGAGAACACACGCGGGAGAGAAACCCTTCAAGTGCAGTGTGTGCGTGAAGGCGTTTGCACGTTCATCTCTTCTTGTAAAACACCAGAGAACTCACACAGGAGAGAAACCCTTCAAGTGCAGTGTGTGTGGGAAGGCATTTGCAGATTCATCAAATCTTCAAGTACACCAGAGAACACACACGGGAGAGAAACCCTTCAGGTGCACTCCGTGCGGGATAACGTTTGCACAGCAACCACATCTTCAAGTACACCAGAGAACACAGCAGCATCAGAAGATCCACAAGGAGTGGAGTCTGAAATCGGCTTGTGAAAGTCAAAGTGCCACCATGAGCCCATCCCTCATGAAACACGAACCGGAAGAAAATCCCAGCTTGGACACTTTTAAAGTTATCGAGGTGAAATATGAAGAGGTGATGGTGAAGAGGGAAGAAGTGATGGTGAAGAGGGAAGAAGTGATGGTGAAATGTGAAGATGAAGATTCAACTCCAAAATGGGACCTTCACATTGATGGAGGCAACGTGAAGCAGGAGGAGAATTCTGACTGTGAGGCAGAGCGAGGCAACGCCCAGCAGTTTGTGGAAGTGGAGGTGTGGGTGGACTTCCTCCGAGACAATACAAAGTCAAGTGGAGACCCGGTAGATGTGTAAGCCAGAGACGATGTCGCTACAATAGATGCACCTTTGTCACAGGCCTTTAATGACAAGAATGTGAAGTTGAACACTCATTTCCTAGGTTCAACCTTCAGAGTATGAGTGGCCAGTCTTTGTGGACCTGTGGGTTGGGTCAATCTCTCACCAGGAGCGAGAGCCAATAAGCTCCCAAGCATTCACGATGTTCTCATGATAATTGCTTTTACGCTTTGCCCGCTTAATCGCCTCGGCAACTCGGAGTTTTGTGTCGTACCTCGTCTGAAACACTCAAAGAGCATCCCCAAGTAGCAGCTGCCCCTGTGTGGCACAAGGTGGTGGCCCTGCACTGGTCTGCATGTGGACAAGAGCCTGTCAGTAGGGGACGATGATTGATGTGTCATTTCAGTTGTGTAGTTTGTAGGCAATCTTGATTCGAAGCTTTCGTGACTGCAGGAATCCACACATAACAGATCACGGCGTTTAGATTGCAACACGAACAATCGTCATCAGGTGGGACAACCACAGCAAGAGAAACTGCTGAAGTAGTAGGCGCCTACTCCAACAGTTTCTTCTTCTTGCTGCTGTGCTTGTCCCACCTGATGACGATTGCTTGTGTTGTCATCGAAACGCCGCGATCTATTATTTGTAGGCAATGTTTAGAATTTGTTACATTTTGACCCAGGCGCCAGCATGCAACGACCTACTCGTTTTGAATGACACAACAATAGTACGGTGTACATACACTGTTAAGCAGACGGTACGTGTTTGTAAAATAACTTCTTGTTAATACGATGTAATGTGATGCAGTCAATTTCGCTGCAGTAATTAAATGTTAATATTCCCGTCAATGATTTAGAATGAATACTTGTCTGATTGTGCGCGTGCATGTAACATTTTGTATGAGGAACAAACATTGAATAAGTGATGGTAGGACAAAATGTGTGTGTGTGTTTGGAAGTAACCTGTAAAGAGAACTCGGGTGAGACCCGTTGTTCTTGTGATACAGGTCAAAGGGTACTTTTGTGTTTCACGAAGCATCTGCCTCTGGAGCAACTCATTATCTTTGAAATAGGGAGCACGCTTGGATCATTCATCAGTTACAAGGCATACCACTTAAAAGTTACACGTATAGGAGGAGGTACATTCTCTACAACACGAATTGTAGTTTTGTCTTACGTGTTGACGTAGATTTTGTCTAACTGGGACTAGAAATGCTCCTTGCTGATTCACGTCTGGATGTTCGTAACCATCGGTTGAAGCAAACCCCACTGCTGTTGTTGAGACGCTGTGCACCAATAATGGTCCAACACATTGACGGCCTTCAGGCCAGGAAAGTCACAACATTTGCACACGATGGACGCATTCACGCAAGCACCCCATGCTCCATTTTGAAGTTTTAAAATGAAACATCTTTGAATTGTGTTGTGTTTTGACTTCGATGATTTTATTTCCTCAATAAAAGATTATTTCATATTACATCCGGAAGGCTTCGTTGAGAAGGACATTTCGTGTGAATTTTCTCTCATTAAGTAGATGGCCTTGCCGGGGGTTCGGTTCAATGCGGACACAAACAGTGTACACACAGAGTGTACACACACAGTGTACACACACATTGTGTACACACACACACAGTGTACATACACACATTGTGTACACACACACAGTGTACACACAGTGTACATACACACATTGTGTACACACACACAGTGTACACACACACAGTGTACACACACACAGTGTACACACACAGTGTACATACAGTATATACACAGTGTACACAAACAGGGTACACACACTGTATATATATACACACAGTGTACTCACACACAGTGATACAGTGACACAGCGACACACAGTGACACACAGTGTATACACACAGTGTACATACAGTGTACACACACAGTGCACACACACAGTGTACACACAGTGTATACACAATAATGTCCACGTTGTTGTAGCTGAGCTCACACACCAAAGGGAGGGAGCAATGGAAAATGAATCTAAATTAACTTAAACTCCAACTCTGTGACGTCACCACTCTGCATTACCTCATCGGCGTGAAACGCCAGGGGGAGGTGTACCTCGCTAGTGACATCATGTCACCAACGTATTCACCGCTCCCCCGTCCACCGCGCTCTTGCACATGATGTCACCTCCGCTTGGGTCACTGCCGATATCGTTCCAGTGCCAATCCTTATTTGGGCAAAGCTACGACCAGTGACTAGCGGCTCATTAACATAATGTGTATCGTTAAAGCCGTCGCGAGTTTATTGCGACGGGTTCAGCACTCACGACATTTGGGCGCAACATTAACATAATTTATTCATTCTCTAATTTATTTATTTACGGAGCCGCTCATTGTGGGAGGAGCGTGCCTCGTATCCCGGAAGTGACGTCACGTCACCTGCTGCTGCGTGACGTCACGAGGTAACAGGCACTGAAATCTGAGGTGAAAAATTCTCATTGCGATTGTGGTTGTTGTTGTTGTTTACCAAGGTAGAGCCTCGCTCTCTCTCGTAGGGATGTCAGTTGAGTAGCAGCGAGCATGGGAATCGATGTCCAGGTTGGAACTTTACAACGCGGGGCCTAGCCACGCGGGGCCTTGCCTCCTGCCCTCGCCTGATTGCGTTCACTTTAATTATCTCGCTTAAGTTTAATTTGTCTTCACCCGGCTCGCCACTTTGTAACTTTGTTTTATTGTCAATATTCACGCAGTTTTTATTTTCTTTTGTTAGCAGGCCAAGCCCGCTTGAGCTGCTATACCGCTCTTGTTATCAGAAGCGACCTGCCCACAACAACACAAGGTGAGGCTTTGTCAACGTGTGTGAATGTTTTGACTTAAAACTTTGGTGACTGCAGGAATTAATATTCTTGGTTCTTTCGGTGAAGTCACATAGATAGAAAATAAAATAAAAATAACAGATTATAAATTAAATGAAAAATAAAAAATTGAAAATAAAGCAAAAAACCCACGACGTTTCGATCGCAACACAAGTGGTCTTTATCTTATTGAATTTAATCTGTTATTTTTATTTTCTATCTACGTGACTTTACTGAAAGAACCAACAATACGTGCGTCAATGTATCTATCGGTCAAAGACGCTAAGCGCGTGCCGCTGTTGACTCTGAATGTGTGGAGGGGAACACCTTCACCACGGGGAGAGAGAGACAGAGACACGGATAGCCTCGGCTATGTTGATTGATCCTCGATTCATTACTTGGTGGAGTGAGGAAGAATTAATGCTGAGCAGATGAAGGTGGCCAGGCATGGTGCTGGTCACACCACCACCTGTTTACTCATGGCAGTGTGTGACAGTGTCAAGTTTGTGTTTGCAGTAAAATCTATTAACTCTATTGAACACGGAGGTTATATCAAAACAATAGTTTTTTTTTGTTTTCCTCTGAAACTCTTTATAAGAATGGAAACAGGAGGCGAACACAGCACACACATTCAGCTGATGTCGGATCTGTTCATCCCAGCATTCAAGGACATCTGAGCCTGGATTCACACCTCTAAGTTGCGATTGAACATTAATTTCTGCATAACACAAATAGTATTGTTTTCAACACCCTTTGCTATGTCAGCTGAATTTAGCTTTCATAAATATTCCTTTTGTAGTCAGACAGCCGAAATTGTGTGCTTAGAGTTTTGGGTTAACATTCATCTTGAAGATATGAAGGCTTCCAGGCATATTAATGATATTTTCCCTCTCATTGTGTGCCCTAACAGCCCGTGGAGAGAAACCCTTCAGGTGCACTCTGTACGTGAAGGCGTTTGCACAGTCAACACATCTTAAAGTACACCAGAGAACACACACGGGAGATAAACCCTTCAAGTTGCAGTGTGTGCGTGAAGGCATTTGCACGTTCATCAAATCTGATTAATTTGGGAAATGTTTTCACTACATCATGAATATATTAATAAGTATAGACGTGTAAGTCACGTGTGCATTCCTCTGTACCTGACGTGTAGATGGTGTGGATATTCTTTTTTTCTGTCTGCAGCTGACGCTTCCTCTGCAGAATTGGTCTGATGGAGCAAAGGCAGTCAGCACAGCAGCTCGGTATGACAAGTCAACAATGCGACCAGCGTGCATACAGCACGGACCGGACTGGAAATTTGACACGGCACCAGAGAAGTCACACAGGAGAGAAACCCTTCAAATGTACTGTGTGTAACAAGGCATTTGCATGGTCATCAGTTTTTCAGAACCACCAGAGAACACACACGGGAGAGAAACCCTTCAGGTGCACTGTGTGCGGGAAGGCATTTACACAGTCATGTAATCTTGTAATACACCAGAGAACACACACGGGAGAGAAACCCTTCAAGTGCACTGTGTGTGGGAAGGCGTTTGCACAGTCATCTGCTCTTGTAACACACCAGAGAACACACACGGGAGAGAAACCCTTCAGGTGCACGATGTGCGGGATGGCGTTTACACAGTCATATAATCTCGTAATACACCAGAGAACACACACGGGAGAGAAACCCTTCAGGTGCACGATGTGCGGGATGGCGTTTGCACAGTCATGTAATCTTGTAACACACCAGAGAACACACACGGGAGAGAAACCCTTCAAGTGCAGTGTGTGTGGGAAGACATTTTCAGATTTATCTACTCTTAAAAAACACCAGAGAACACACACAGGAGAGAAACCCTTCAAGTGCAGTGTGTGCGTAAAGGCATTTGCACAGTCATGTAATCTTGTAACACACCAGAGAACACACACGGGAGATAAACCCTTCAAGTGCAGTGTGTGTGGGAAGACATTTTCAGATTTATCTACTCTTAAAAAACACCAGAGAACACACACAGGAGAGAAACCCTTCAGGTGCACTCTGTGCGGAAAGTCGTTTGCACGTTCATCAAATCTTGAAGTACACCAGAGAACACACACGAGAGAGAAACCCTTCAAGTGCAGTGTGTGTGAGAAGACATTTTCAGATTCATCTACTCTGAATACACACCAGAGAACACACACAGAAGAGAAACCCTTCAAGTGCAGTGTGTGCGGGAAGGCATTTGCAGGTTCATCAACTCTTCAAGTACACCAGAGAACACAGAAGCATCAGAAGATCCACAAGGAGTGCAGTCTGAAATCAGCTTGTGAAAGTCAAAGTGCCGCAATGAGCCCATCCCTCTGTTGTATATATAGGTGTTATGAAAATTGATGAAAATAATGAAAATTAAATGAAATTTGAGATTGGCATAATTTACCCGAAATTATGTTAATCAGTGTAATTATGCGCATAAATTATGCTGATTCGAGAGATAATCGTATTAATTTATGCGAGTGGGCGTGGTTAGGATAATGCAGGTCGTTATGGATTATCAGGTCGAGCCTCGGTGACGAGGATTGTGTTATGAATTAGAATGACGCAATTAATCGTATGCAGTGACGCAGGCGTTGTGAGCGTGAATGAGAGAGAGTCGATTCGACTCTGCTCTTTAATTCCGTATTATCGATAAGGATACGATTACTCTCGATTGAACATTATGGATTATGTGTGTTATGGATTATGTGGTGATAGTGTGCTTATGATAGGTCCCCAGGATTCAGATCTCATACGCAGAACAATATTATGCAGAATTTCAGGAAGAATCACACACAAACCTTCTGCTTTAATCAATTTTATTTCTAGCTAACTTTAATTTTTGGATAATATGAAAACTCAATCTCGGGATTTTGGAATTTCAACACAGCGTTAACATGACACCATCACGATTACGTTGTTTCACCTCGATAGCGGCACCTGTGGTTAATTCCCGACGCGTAACGCAATCGATCGGTTGTTGAGAGAGAGATTAAAAACATGCGAACTATTCTATCAAAACCTTAACCTTATAATATGCAAACTCGTATTCTTGAATGATTACACAACACGGCACTCGGTCTTTGATTCGTATCCAATCCTTAACACATTCTGATATGCGAAATTATTATGCTTGAAATCGTCAGCACAGTACCACGGCGATGTTTGTTCATTGATTCATCAACGATTATGCAATTAAAGCGTTCGACTGAAATAATTCTGATTGCCTCATCAACGTAACTCAATGGGTGGCGATGTTTTTCGTTATCAGCTAATAGTTGACGCAGTTATCATGAGTCTTGTATGTTTAATGGGAGGGTTGTTGATTTCTTGCGTTGAGCAAACGCCTAGGTTGATTTCCTTGTCAAAAAAAAATTGTTCGTTGTGTAGCGGTGGGGGAGTGAGGAGGGGGGAGAGTGTGGGGGGGCATACGAACGACTGCCAGTTTCTGTCCACCGCTGGCTGGATGAGTCAGCACGACGCTCGCCGTCGTCGCGCCGATGGGTGTTGAGTGCAGGACCGCTGCCCTCTCAGCCCTGGTGACGCGAAGTTGCGCACTGTAGCACGCTGGTGGCACGCTGCTGGCACGCGCTGGTGCTGATGCTGGTGGCACGCTGGTGGCGCGCTGTTGGCACGCGCTGGTGCTGGTGCTGATGGCACGCTGGTGGCGCGCTCCCTCTCCTTGAAGATGCGCGAACGCGCCCGTGCTGATTCGCTGATAGCAGTTTCTCTCCACTGCTGGCTGAGCTGCTGCACGCTCTTGCTTGGCGTTGCTGGCCGCGCTCTTTCTCCTTGAAGATGCGCGAACGCGCCCGTGCTGATTCGCTGACAGCAGTTTCCTCCACTGCTGGATGAGCTACGCCGGCGCGCGCTCTTTCCGCTGCTGTAGTATCTGCCGCTGCGCTCGCCGGCGACAGGTCAAGTTTTTCTTCTGCTGAGTGAGCCGAGTCGCACGCGCTCTCTTTGTTGAGGTTGTTGGCGGCTCTCTGACAGCAGGTTTCCTCCACTGCTGTATGACTCAAGTCGCACGCGCTTGGTCACTGGTTTGCTGAAGTTGTTGGCGGCTGCCCAAGCTTTTCCTTCAGTTGAGTGAGTTGAGTCGCACGTGCTCTCTCTGTTGAAGTGCGCGAACGCGCCCGTGCTGGTTCGCTGACAGCAGGTTTCCTCCACTGCTGTATGACTCACTTTTGTTGATACATCGCGACTCAGCGATCCTCGCTACTCAGCGAGGCTCGGAGCCAGCCGCTCCATGCGACTGCTCGTCCTGTGGACGTCTTGACTCGCTGATCTGTCTTGACTCTTGACTTAACTTCACTGACTTTGAAAATTCTCTCTGCGCAGTGGAAAAGGGGGGGGCGGGGTCTGTGTGTGTGAGTTCGTGTGTGTGTGTACAGATGGCTCCTGCGATAACGATCTGATTGCCCTGGTGTGAAATTCCTCTATCGCGCTCTTCGGGAGAGACAAAGGTGGTCGGGAGCACCTATCTCTTTATACTTTCGACTTATATTTCTCAAATACCATTTGGTCCCATGTTCGCCACGACTCGTGTTTGTAACTACGTCCTCCCGACACCTCTCGGTTTACCGAGGTTCGAATTGTTATGATGGAATTATTAAAAAGAAAAATAATTTTCATCCTGAGTTTAAGAGGTCCGTTTCCAGATTGTTGGAATCCATATCCCTTGGTTCTGTAAGGTTCTATAATGGAATATCGTTTAAGGTTAACACATTATTATTAATGTTATTTTGCAATTTCTTTAAAACTTGTTTGTCTGGTTGCCGTGTGTGGGGTGGGGTGTGTCTCCTCATCAAACCCGGCTGGCTTTTCCAGATGGCCCCTTGTGATAAGGTGTAATTCCTGCTTCTCCGCGCTGTGAGAGAGACAAAGGTGGTCGGGGTTGCTTGGGATATTGTTTAAACTCTTTCGTAGGTTTGCCGTTCGCCTCATTCCTTCTCGATAACCTTTGATGTGACTCGGTATTTTGTCTCCAAGCTTTGTTTTAACAGTAAAAGTATTAAAGGTGAAAATCATTTGATAGCGAATTAATTATTGGATAATAATTCACTGATGTATCTGGTGGCCTGGTCTTGATTGGAGTGAGCGCGAGGACCTCTAATTTTATCTTATTCTTGTTGCCTTTTAATTTTTTTGTTGTTTTACTGGAAAATAAGGAAAAGAATATGTATACGATTTACCCTGTTGGCGTCTGGTGTCTGCTCTCTTGGTGTTCTGACCTCGGAGGGACCTTTCCTAAGGGGCCCATCAAACTCTTGTTCATCTGGAGATTTTCGCCGATAGCTGTTACATCCTCGCCTTGAGAGTTTTATTATTTCTTTATATCTCTATATGGCCTGTTTATGACCGACACCTGGTTTTTCGTGTTTCTGGCTTACGGGTTTGATTCATTATATAAAAAAAATATATATATTGTTTGTCACGAAAGAAAGGAAAAATAAATCTATGTGTATGCATCCGTAAATATTCTTATGGATATTAATTGGAAAAAGGGCCGTATACATTCCGCCCTTTTAAAAATGATCGGTGGTCTGCCACCGGTTATTTTTAATATTAAAGAAAAATGCCTTTTTCCACCATGAACTATCAATTGTCTTCAAGTTTGTGATTTTTCTTTATAACGCGCGCGTACGTGTCACAACTTAGCATGATTACATTTGAAATAAGAAAATAAAAGAACAGGAAAAAGAGAGAAATTAAGGCAACATGTTACATCGGGTCTTATCAATTATTGCTTTGATTTTTGTTTCAGTTTCTGGGAAACACTGGATAGCGGTTTCGAGCCCGGTGGTACACCGTTTCCCTCCTGGCATCTCTTTGTTTAATGTTTACCAAGTTATTGGCAACCTTACTGCCACGTTTGGTCAAAAGTACAGAATAATTTTTCTCATGACCAGGTATTTTCGAGTAACCTGTGACCTTTCCATGCAACATCATCACATCGTCGTTTTGGTTCATCGTCGGTATGGCTTTAGCCAAATGAGCATGGTTCCTTGGTTCGTATCGGTAATTTTTTTTATCCCTCGCCTTCCCTGTGGGTTTATGTGGCGTGAAGCCATGTCGTGCGCCACCAGGATTAGTACACAACACGAGTTTCCGTGCTCGACTGTTGGGGTCATTTGCCTTCTCCGCAGCCCTGTGCAGATTTGCTGACTCCGTACCACGATTCGATTCCGTGCCTCGATTCGATTCCATGTTTTTGTGTGTGCTGGATTTCCACACATTCCCCGATCCATCATGGATTTTTGTCTCCGTAACGCGTTTCCCTGGCGCTTTTACAGTACTCTCACGCAATTTTGCGACACAATTGATCGCGTTTCCACTTACCAAACAAGCATGTTTCTCCCCCCGATCCTGTTGGTTATCATTTCCTGTTAGATCACGCTTCATGGTTAATTTTCCTTGTTCAATAGGTGGGTTCACCACGGGAGCGACTCTCGCGTTCCCCACCACATCAAAGCGGGTGCATGACGCATTTAGTTTTCCACAATCATGGTTCCCTTCCTGGTTCTGTTTGTAACCTCCAACCTGCTTGATTTTTTCAAAGGGCTGTGATTTTTTTTTCAGATCAGCGGATACCTCTTTCCCTGTCATTTTCCTCTCAACCAGTGTGAGCGATTTATCACGTGCCCATGTCACCCTCTTTGTTACAGCCAAGCCATGTGTGCCCCTTGTGTATCGTGGAATGGGGAATCGGCATGATTCTGCTCTTGGCCTATACACGCCGTGATTCTCGCGATTATGTGTATTTGTGTGTCGTGGCCGCCCATTCTCTATGTGCCACTGTCGACCGTAATTGTTATCTCGCCATCTGTGTGGGTAATTTTGGCCGGCTGTGTGCCGCTGCATTGGGTGAAGATATGGTCCTGCTCTTTGCTTCCACCCGTGGCGATTGTCGCAAATACGCGTCTCTGCACGCTGCGAGCGCTCCTGGCCTGTGTGCCGTGGAATTGGGAACTGGTCTGACTTTGCTCGTGGTCTCCACGCGTTGCGATTGTCGCAAATACGCGTCCCTGCACGCTGCGATCGCTCCCGGTCTGCGTGCCATTGTCTCGTGTAATTGTTATCTGACCACCCGTGTATGTAATTATGTTGGTAATCCGTGGGTGCTTTTTGTTTTCTGCACTGTGGGCCTGCGTGCATCAAATGCCTCACATGTTTTTTATTTTCCTCTGATAGGCTGGTTGCCTTGTCCCGTTCACTGTGTGCTGTGAAATCATTGTTTTTAGCCCGGTACAGCCAAGCCAGGTGTGCCCGATCCACTATGTGGTCTAAGGAGGCTGTCTCTGGATTCAAGACCATTCCCACAATTTCTGTAATCTCTGGACTCAAAGATCCAAAAAACATAATTTTGAACCTTTTGTCACCTTCGTGATACTGATCCACATCGCCCGCATAGTACGCTCTTTTAAATCGCATGAGGTAATCCCGAGGATCCTCGTCTGCACACTGGGTCATAGATTTTGCAGCGTTAAATCCCTCAGACAGTGTTAGATATTCTCCAAACTTCCGAATCACTGCCAGGCTCAGCTTTTTAAAATCGTTCCGAACCTCGTATGGTAGCGACTTTACCCATGATATGGACTGTCCATGCAAGCTGCGTTTCAGCAAACTCGCTTTTTCATCCGTTTTCCTCAGACCCCTGATCATTGCTTCTGCTTCTACCGTTGCGATGTGAGTGTGAATGTCCCTGTTCTTATTGTGTGGATCAAAATAGGGAATTCTGACGAGAGCTTTGTCCATCAATTTCAGAGTGTTACTACTGAACGAGTATTCGGAAAGTTGATCATCGTCATCCGAGTCAGATTCGGATGAGTCATTAACATCACGGTGGCGTTGCTTAACATGATTTTTGTAGTGTATTTTGCGCCTGTAACGTGGGTCAACTTTGCTCGGTGACTCATGTTTGTCCCATGGCTCATACTTATGTGGTTTTTGTGGGGTGTTTGATTTATATTTGTCTGGTGCGTCGTGCCTGTCGCGATATTTGTGTCGGCCGTCTGTGCGTGGTGTGCGTTTTCCTGGGGAGTTGCCTCTGTTGTGTTCGCCTCGGAGATTCGGCTCCGTCCTTTCTCGCGTTATCAGTACATAATCTCCTGGTGATTTAGTTTTAATATTCTGTCTCACTCTGACTTCGGGGTAATCAGCCCCACCCGTTTCTTTTCCGAATTTTTCCTCATTCCATAATCTCTGTTTGTCTGTCTGTGCGAGAGGGTCTGAGTTCAGCGTAGCTATTTCTGAAGTTTTTACATCGTGTTCGCTTTTGTCCCATTTTATCCAGTTCTTAAGCAGTGTCCCAATGTCATCAATACAGCTCCCTTTCCATGTGTCTCCCTGATTTGTTTGCTCTGTAGCAGATCGGCCTGACCTTTTTGGTACAAGTTCCCAATATCCCGCAATCCACTCAAAAAATACTCTTAATACGAGCATCTCTGGAATTTCACTTCAGAGTGCATATCAAAACAGTTGTATCCAGAATGCATCAGTTCGACTCGTGTGACTCTGGTATTCCCTTCAGAGTACGTATAAAAACACTTGTATCACAGGATGTGGTCAGTTTGACTCGAGTAAAAAATCTTACTTCAATTGTCTTTGTTATACCCTGCTACTCTGGAATTTCCCTTCAGAGTGCGTTTTTTGTTTGCTTTACACCCGTTACAGTCACAGGGCAACGTTAGATCATAAAACCTTCGTTAATACAACAGTGATTTGTTCCTTAATTCAAGCATAAACTGTCTGCGAGAGATCCCGGACGACGCGCCCAATATGTTGTATATATAGGTGTTATGAAAATTGATGAAAATAATGAAAATTAAATGAAATTTGAGATTGGCATAATTTACCCGAAATTATGTTAATCAGTGTAATTATGCGCATAAATTATGCTGATTCGAGAGATAATCGTATTAATTTATGCGAGTGGGCGTGGTTAGGATAATGCAGGTCGTTATGGATTATCAGGTCGAGCCTCGGTGACGAGGATTGTGTTATGAATTAGAATGACGCAATTAATCGTATGCAGTGACGCAGGCGTTGTGAGCGTGAATGAGAGAGAGTCGATTCGACTCTGCTCTTTAATTCCGTATTATCGATAAGGATACGATTACTCTCGATTGAACATTATGGATTATGTGTGTTATGGATTATGTGGTGATAGTGTGCTTATGATAGGTCCCCAGGATTCAGATCTCATACGCAGAACAATATTATGCAGAATTTCAGGAAGAATCACACACAAACCTTCTGCTTTAATCAATTTTATTTCTAGCTAACTTTAATTTTTGGATAATATGAAAACTCAATCTCGGGATTTTGGAATTTCAACACAGCGTTAACATGACACCATCACGATTACGTTGTTTCACCTCGATAGCGGCACCTGTGGTTAATTCCCGACGCGTAACGCAATCGATCGGTTGTTGAGAGAGAGATTAAAAACATGCGAACTATTCTATCAAAACCTTAACCTTATAATATGCAAACTCGTATTCTTGAATGATTACACAACACGGCACTCGGTCTTTGATTCGTATCCAATCCTTAACACATTCTGATATGCGAAATTATTATGCTTGAAATCGTCAGCACAGTACCACGGCGATGTTCGTTCATTGATTCATCAACGATTATGCAATTAAAGCGTTCGACTGAAATAATTCTGATTGCCTCATCAACGTAACTCAATGGGTGGCGATGTTTTTCGTTATCAGCTAATAGTTGACGCAGTTATCATGAGTCTTGTATGTTTAATGGGAGGGTTGTTGATTTCTTGCGTTGAGCAAACGCCTAGGTTGATTTCCTTGTCAAAAAAAAATTGTTTGTTCGTTGTGTAGCGGTGGGGGAGTGAGGAGGGGGGAGAGTGTGGGGGGGCATACGAACGACTGCCAGTTTCTGTCCACCGCTGGCTGGATGAGTCAGCACGACGCTCGCCGTCGTCGCGCCGATGGGTGTTGAGTGCAGGACCGCTGCCCTCTCAGCCCTGGTGACGCGAAGTTGCGCACTGTAGCACGCTGGTGGCACGCTGCTGGCACGCGCTGGTGCTGATGCTGGTGGCACGCTGGTGGCGCGCTGTTGGCACGCGCTGGTGCTGGTGCTGATGGCACGCTGGTGGCGCGCTCCCTCTCCTTGAAGATGCGCGAACGCGCCCGTGCTGATTCGCTGATAGCAGTTTCTCTCCACTGCTGGCTGAGCTGCTGCACGCTCTTGCTTGGCGTTGCTGGCCGCGCTCTTTCTCCTTGAAGATGCGCGAACGCGCCCGTGCTGATTCGCTGACAGCAGTTCCTCCACTGCTGGATGAGCTACGCCGGCGCGCGCTCTTTCCGCTGCTGTAGTATCTGCCGCTGCGCTCGCCGGCGACAGGTCAAGTTTTTCTTCTGCTGAGTGAGCCGAGTCGCACGCGCTCTCTTTGTTGAGGTTGTTGGCGGCTCTCTGACAGCAGGTTTCCTCCACTGCTGTATGACTCAAGTCGCACGCGCTTGGTCACTGGTTTGCTGAAGTTGTTGGCGGCTGCCCAAGCTTTTCCTTCAGTTGAGTGAGTTGAGTCGCACGTGCTCTCTCTGTTGAAGTGCGCGAACGCGCCCGTGCTGGTTCGCTGACAGCAGGTTTCCTCCACTGCTGTATGACTCACTTTTGTTGATACATCGCGACTCAGCGATCCTCGCTACTCAGCGAGGCTCGGAGCCAGCCGCTCCATGCGACTGCTCGTCCTGTGGACGTCTTGACTCGCTGATCTGTCTTGACTCTTGACTTAACTTCACTGACTTTGAAAATTCTCTCTGCGCAGTGGAAAAGGGGGGGGCGGGGTCTGTGTGTGTGAGTTCGTGTGTGTGTGTGTACAGATGGCTCCTGCGATAACGATCTGTTTGCCCTGGTGTGAAATTCCTCTCTCGTGCTCTTCGGGAGAGACGAAGGTGGTCGGGAGCACCTATCTCTTTATACTTTCGACTTATATTTCTCAAATACCATTTGGTCCCATGTTCGCCACGACTCGTGTTTGTAACTACGTCCTCCCGACACCTCTCGGTTTACCGAGGTTCGAATTGTTATGATGGAATTATTAAAAAGAAAAATAATTTTCATCCTGAGTTTAAGAGGTCCGTTTCCAGATTGTTGGAATCCATATCCCTTGGTTCTGTAAGGTTCTATAATGGAATATCGTTTAAGGTTAACACATTATTATTAATGTTATTTTGCAATTTCTTTAAAACTTGTTTGTCTGGTTGCCGTGTGTGGGGTGGGGTGTGTCTCCTCATCAAACCCGGCTGGCTTTTCCAGATGGCCCCTTGTGATAAGGTGTAATTCCTGCTTCTCCGCGCTGTGAGAGAGACAAAGGTGGTCGGGGTTGCTTGGGATATTGTTTAAACTCTTTCGTAAGTTTGCCGTTCGCCTCATTCCTTCTCGATAACCTTTGATGTGACTCGGTATTTTGTCTCCAAGCTTTGTTTTAACAGTAAAAGTATTAAAGGTGAAAATCATTTGATAGCGAATTAATTATTGGATAATAATTCACTGATGTATCTGGTGGCCTGGTCTTGATTGGAGTGAGCGCGAGGACCTCTAATTTTATCTTATTCTTGTTGTTGCCTTTTAATTTTTTTGTTGTTTTACTGGAAAATAAGGAAAAGAATATGTATACGATTTACCCTGTTGGCGTCTGGTGTCTGCTCTCTTGGTGTTCTGACCTCGGAGGGACCTTTCCTAAGGGGCCCATCAAACTCTTGTTCATCTGGAGATTTTCGCCGATAGCTGTTACATCCTCGCCTTGAGAGTTTTATTATTTCTTTATATCTCTATATGGCCTGTTTATGACCGACACCTGGTTTTTCGTGTTTCTGGCTTACGGGTTTGATTCATTATATAAAAAAAATATATATTGTTTGTCACGAAAGAAAGGAAAAATAAATCTATGTGTATGCATCCGTAAATATTCTTATGGATATTAATTGGAAAAAGGGCCGTATACAACACCTCATGAAACACGAACCGGACGAAAATCCCAGCTTGGACACTTTTAAAGTTATCGAGGTGAAATATGAAGAGGTGATGGTGAAGAGGGAAGAAGTGATGGTGAAGAGGGAAGAGGTGATGGTGAAGAGGGAAGAAGTGAAGGTGAAATGTGAAGATGAAGATTCAACTCCAAAATCGGACCTTCACATCGACGGAGGCAACGTGAAGCAGGAGGAGAATTCTGACTGTGAGGCAGAGCGAGGCAACTCCCAGCAGTTTGTGGAAGTGGAGGTGTGGGTGGACTTCCTCCGAGACAATCCAAAGTCAAGTGTAGACACGGTAGGTGTGTAAGCCAGAGACAATGTCGCTACAATAGATGCACCTTTGTCACAGGCCTTTAATGAAAAGAATGCGAAGTTGAACACTCAATTCCTAGGTTCAACCTGCAGAGTAAGAGCGAGCGGCCAGTCTTTGTGGACCTGTGGGTTGGGGAGATCTCTGACCAGGAGCGAGAGCCAATAAGCTCCCAAGCATTCACTATGTTATAGTAATTGCTTTTACACGGTGTGCTTAATCGCCTCGGCATCTCCGAGTTTTGTGTCGTACCTCGTCTGAAACACTCGAAGAGCATCCCCAAGTAGCAGCTGCCCCTGTGTGGCACAGGGTGGTGGCCCTGCACCGGCCTGCATTTATTATTTTTTCGGCCTGAGGACGACCGCTTGTGTTACAATCGAAACGTCGTGATCTATTATTATTTTGTCTACCTACGTGACTTTACTCAAAGAACCAAAGAGTATGTGAACAAGAGGCTGTCAGTAGGGGGCGATGATTGATGTTTCATCTCAGTTATGTAATTTGTCGCTAATGTTTAGAATTCGCCAGCATGCATTGGCCTACTCGTTTTGAATGACACTACAATAGTATGTTTTACATCCACTGTTAAGCAGACGCTGCATATTTTTTTCAAATAGCTTCTTAATCAGATGTTATCTGATGCAGTATATTTCACTGCAGTAATTAAATTTTGTTAAAATTCCTGTCAATTATTTCGATTGAACGCTTGTCTGATTTTGTGTGTACATGCAACATTTTAATTATAAGGGTCAAACATTGAATAAGTGATGTTAGGACAAAGTGCGTGTGTGTGTTTTGGAAGCAACCTGTACAGATAACTCAGGTGAGACCCGTTGTTCTTGTGATACAGGTCAAAGGGTACTTTTGTGTTTCACGAAGCGTCTGCCTCTGGAGCAACTCATTGTCTTTGAAATAGGAAGCACACTCGGATCATTAATCAGTTACAAGACACACCACCTTAAAGTTACACGCAGAGGAGATACATTCTCTACAACACGAATTATAATTTTGTCTTACATGTTGACGTAGATTTTGTCGAACTTGGACTAGAAATGCTCCTTGCTGATTAACTTCTGGATGTTCACAACCATGGCTTGAAGCGAGCCCCACTGCTGTTGAGACATTGTCCACCAAAACCGGTCCACAGTTGGCTTGCACACACAGTGTACACACACACAGTGTATACACACAGTGTACACACAGTGTACACACACATAGTGTACACACACAGTGTACACACAGTGTACACACACACACAGTGTACACACACAGTACACAGTGTACACACACAGTACACACACAGTGTACACACACACAGTGTACACACACAGTACACACAGTGTACACACACAGTACACACACACAGTGTATACA
Organism: Petromyzon marinus; assembly: GCF_048934315.1. Classification (NCBI taxonomy): domain Eukaryota; kingdom Metazoa; phylum Chordata; class Hyperoartia; order Petromyzontiformes; family Petromyzontidae; genus Petromyzon; species Petromyzon marinus. The sequence goes on along the minus strand of NW_027422993.1, from coordinate 1,114,093 downwards.
CACACTGTACACACACACATAGTGTACACACACAGTGTACACACAGTGTATACCCTGTGTATGTACATACAGTGTATATATACGTACACACAGTGTACACACACACAGTGTACACACAATAATGTCCACGTTGTTGTAGCTGAGCCCACGCACCCAAGGGAGGGAGGAATGAAAATGAATCTAAATCAACTTAAACTCCAACCCCACTCTGTGACGGCACCACTCTGCATTACTTCATGGGCGTGAAACGCCAGGGGGAGGTGTACCTCGCTAGTGACGTCATGTCACCAAGGTATTCCACCGTGCTCTTGAGCGTGACGTCACCTCCGCTTGGGTCACTGCCGTTATCGTTCCAGTGCCAATCCTTATTTGGGCAAAGCTACGCCCAGTGACCGGCGGCTCATTAACATAATGTTTCCGGTAAAGCCGTCGCGAGTTTATTGCGACGGGTTCAGCACCTATATATCGAATGGTACATTAAAATAATTTATTTACACTCTAATTTATTTATGGTGAAGCTCATTGTGGGAGGAGCGTGTCTCGTTCCCCGGAAGTGATGTCATGTCACCTGCTACCGTGTGACGTCACGAGGTAACAGGAAGCTATCGCTTCCTGCACTGAAATCCGAGGTGAGAAATTCTCATTTCGATTGTGGTTGTTGTGGTGGTGGTGGTTGTGGATGTTGTTTACCAAGGTAGAGCCTCGCTCTCTCTCGTAGGGATGTCAATTGAGTAGCAGCGAGCATGGGAATCGATGTCCAGGTTGGAACTTTACAACGCGGGGCCTAGCCACGCGGGGCCTTGCCTCCTGCCTTCGCCTGATTGCATTCACTTTAATTATCTCGCTTAAGTTGAATTTGTCTTCACCCGGCTCGCCACTTTGTAACTTTGTTTTATTGTCAATATTCACACAGTTTTTATTTTCTTTTGTTACCAGGCCAAGCCCGCTTGAGCTGCTATACCGCTCTTGTTATCAGAAGCGACCTGCCCACAACAACACAAGGTGAGGCTTTGTCAACGTGTGTGAATGTTTTGACTTAAAACTTTGGTAACTGCAGGAATTAATATTCTTGGTTCTTTCGGTAAAGTCACGTAGATAGAAAATCAAATAAAAATAACATAATAAAAAATAGTAAATAAAGCAAAAATACTCCACGTTTTGATTGCAACACAAGTGGTCTTTATTTAATGTAATTGTATTATCTGTTATTGTTATTTTCTATCTACGTAACTTTACCGAAAGAAACAAGAATACGTGTGTCAATGTCTATCGGTCAAAGACGCTAAACGGAGTGACGCGCAAACTCCAACTATACAGCAGGCGTCAGGGTCGGGATCGAACCCACGACTTCCTGTACACCAGGTGAGGTAGTTAACATCTCACCACGGAGAGAGACACGCAAACTCCAGTTAGCCTCGGATATGTTCATTGATCCTCGATTAATTACTTGGTGGAGTGAGAAAGCATTGATGCCGAGCAGATGAAGGTGGCCATGCATGATTCTAGACACGCCACCGCCTGTTTACCCAGTGACTGTACAGTTTGTGTTTGCAGTAACGTCTATTAACTCTGTTGAACACGGAGGTTATTGCGTAACAATAGTTTACTTTTGTTTTCCTCTGGAACTCTTTATAATAATGGAAACAGGAAGTTTACACAGCACACACATTCAGCTGAAGTCGGAACTGTTCATCCCAGCATTCAAGGACATCTGAGCCTGGATTCACACCTCTAAGTTGTGATTGAACATTAATTTATGAATTTCTGCCTAACACAAATAGTATTGTTTTCAACACCCTTTGCTATGTCAGCTGAATTTAGCTCTCATAAATATTCCTTTTGTAGCCAGACCGCCGAAATTGTGTGCTTGGAGTTTTGGGTTAACATTCATTTTGAAGATACGAGGGCTTCCAGGCATATTTATAACCATTTGCCCTCTCATTGTGTGCCATAACAGCCCTGTGATGAATTTCGGAAACGTTTTTACTACATCATGAATATATGAATATAGACATGTAAGTCACACGTGACTATATATGCATTCCGCTGTGCCTCGATACTGACGTGTAGATGGTGTGGATATTATTTTTTTCTGTCTGCAGCTGAAGCTTCCTCTGACGCTTCCTCCGCAGAATTGGTCTGATGGAGCAAATGCGCTCAGCGCAGCTCGGTAGGACAAGGCTCCAATGCGACCGGTGTGCATACAGCACGGATCGTACTGGAGATTTCACACAGCACGAGAGAACTCACACAGGAGAGAAACCCTTCAAGTGCAGTGTGTGTGGGAAGGCATTTGCACGTTCATCTGCTCTTGTAGAACACCAGAGAACTCACACGGGAGAGAAACCCTTCAAGTGCAGTGTGTGCGTGAAGGCGTTTGCACGTTCATCTCTTCTTGTAGAACACCAGAGAACACACACGGGAGAGAAACCCTTCAAGTGCAGTGTGTGTGGGAAGGCGTTTGCACATTCATCTACTCTTGTAATACACCAGAGAACACACACGGGAGAGAAACCCTTCAAGTGCACTGTGTGCGTGAAGGCGTTTGCACGTTCATGTCTTCTTGTAGAACACCAGAGAACTCACACAGGAGAGAAACCCTTCAAGTGCAGTGTGTGTGGGAAGGGGTTTGCACAGTCATCTACTCTTGTAGCACACCAGAGAACACACACGGGAGAGAAACCCTTCAAGTGCAGTGTGTGTGGAAAGGTGTTTGCATATTCATCTGCTCTTGTAATACACCAGAGAACACACACGGGAGAGAAACCCTTCAAGTGCAGTGTGTGTGGGAAGGCGTTTGCACATTCATCTACTCTTGTAATACACCAGAGAACACACACGGGAGAGAAACCCTTCAAGTGCAGTGTGTGCGTGAAGGCGTTTGCACGTTCATCTCTTCTTGTAGAACACCAGAGAACTCACACAGGAGAGAAATCCTTCAAGTGCAGTGTGTGTGGGAAGGCGTTTGCAGATTCATCATATCTTCAAGTACACCAGAGAACACACACAGGAGAGAAACCCTTCAGGTGCACTCCGTGCGGGATAGCGTTTGCACAGCAACAACATCTTCAAGTACACCAGAAAACACAAAAGCATCAGAAGATCCACAAGGAGTGGAGTCTGAAATCAGCTTGTGAAAGTCAAAGTGCCGCAATAAGCCCATCCCTCATGAAACACGAACCGGAAGAAAATAACAGCTTGGACACTTTTAAAGGTATCGAGGTGAAATATGAAGAGGTGATGGTGAAGAGGGAAGAAGTGATGGTGAAGAGCGAAGAAGTGAAGGTGAAATGTGAAGAAGTGATGGTGAAGAGCGAAGAAGTGAAGGTGAAATATGAAGAAGTGATGGTGAAGAGGGAAGAAGTGAAGGTGAAATGTGAAGATGAAGATTCAACTCCAAAATGGGACCTTCACATTGATGGAGGCAACGTGAAGCAGGAGGAGAATTCTGACTGTGAGGCAGAGCGAGGCAACTCCCAGCAGTTTGTGGAAGTGGAGGTGTGGGTGGACTTCCTCCAAGACAATCCAAAGTCAAGTGGAGACTCGGTAGATGTGTAAGCCAGAGACGATGTCGCTCCAATAGATGCACCTTTGTCACAGGCCTTTAATGACAAGAATATGAAGTTGAACACTGATTTCCTAGGTTCAACCTGCAGAGTAAGAGTGGCCAGTTTTTGTGGACCTGTGGGTTGGGTCAATCTCTCACCAGGAGCGAGAGCCAATAAGCTCCCAAGCATTCACGATGTTCTCATGATATTTGCTTTTACGCTTTGCTCGCTTAATCGCCTCGGCAACTCGGAGTTAATGTATCTTGTCTGAAACACTCGAAGAGCATCCCCAAGTAGCAGCTGCCCCTGTGTGGCACAAGGTGGTGGCCCTGCACCGGCCTGCATGTGGACAAGAGCCTGTCAGTAGGGGGCGATGATTGATGTGTCATCTCAGCTGTGTAGTTTGTAGGCAATCTTGATTCGAAGCTTTTGTGACTGCAGGAATCCACACTCTCTCGTTATTTCGGTAAAGTCATCATGTGGGTAGAAACATCAGATCACGGCGTTTAGATCACAACACAAGCAATCATCATCAGGTGGGACAACCACAACAAGAAGAAGATGCTGAAGTAGGCGCCTACTTCAGCAGTTTTGTCTTCTTGCTGCTGTGGTTGTCCCACCTGATGACGATTGCTTGTGTTGCGATCTAAACTCTGTGATCTATTATTTGTAGGTAATGTTTATAATTTGCTACATTTTGACCCAGACGCCAGCATGCAACGGCCTACTCGTTTTGAACGACACTACAATAGTACGTTGTACATACACTGTTAAGCAGGCAGTGCGTATTTTTAAAATAGCTTGTTAATACGATGTAACCTGATGCAGTATATTTCACTGCAGTAATTCAATTTTGTTCATATGCCTGTCAATAATTACGAATGAATACTTGTCTGTGCGTATTTTAAATGTTATTCTTTTATAAGGTGATGTTGACACATAACCGGCATGCCATAAATAGGAAATTAACTCTGCTTATTCGAATCAATGTATTCATATATGTTGATGAACCGTTTCAAGCAGATTTTGTCTCTAACGGCGACTACAGGGACCACGTGATTGTTTAAAAATGTCTTTGATTATGACTATAATTGCCTACAATTCGTCATGTGTAGCTTATTAGGTCTATAATTTATTCACTACCCAAAATGTATTTACTTGAAAACATAGAGCTGATATTTGTAAGCAATGTCTTTTTTATTTATACGTTTGAAAAAAAATATTTGCACAAATTGAACTTGTTCAGATACAAGGTGAATTCACAAGGCTTTGTAAAAAATCCAATATTTCAGAATTTTGCCTTATGGGAGAATATTTTTTTAAATGTTGGTAAAAATAAAGATTCAGAAATATATATTGTGCCGTGTCTTCAATGTTACTGTAAAGTGGAATTGGTAAAAAAAAATTTACGGTTCAATGAGCCACTCCGTCTATGGGAAAGCTACCCATACGGATGCTTACCTGAACCGGATTCCCACCACCATCCATCCCAGAAGAATTCCCTCATCAAGACTCTGCACCATAGAGCCCAATGCATATCCGACCAGGAACACATAGCCAGTGAACTCAAGCACGTACACCACGCTCTTAAGGCTAATGGTTACTCCGACTACAATCCGCAAAGCTATCACTCCAACCGTGAAGAAGGACCCTCTTGAGGAGCCTTTCAAAACCATCACTTTGCCCTACATTGTGGGGATCACAAAAAAGATCGCCAAAATCTTGAATAAACACAAGATCCAGGTCCGATTCAACACATTACATAAAATCCGTGATCTGGTTCCGTCTGTAAAAGATGTGATTCCAGACATACAGTACCCTGGTGTCTATAAACTAAGTTGCCTCTGTGGTAGTAGTTACATTGGAGAAACCAAACGACATGTCTCGGACCTCATTCGTGAACACAAAGCAGACCTGAAACACGGTAGGACCAACACCTCAGCCATGGCAGATCACTGTTATAATTCAGTAGGCTCACATGACATTGACTTCTCCAAGACAGAGGTTCTTTGTAAGCCATCTGGCTACCATGAGAGATTCGTTCATGAGGCTATCCACATATACACAGAGACAATTTCAACCGGGAAGATGGATTCTGGCTTAGCAATCATTGGAAAGATTTGATAAACCATTTCGGGTCTTAATTGATTGTTCACGCTTACGGTGGCTTTCAGACAGCATACATTATTTTCGTCTCCCCCCTCCTCTATTCCGAACATAGATGGACTCGTCCTCCTGAACAAACTACCAAATCGCTCTCCGTGGTGCTAACGTTAAAAAAACCCACCACTTTTTTCAAAATTTCTTGTTGTGGATTTCACACCTGACGACAATTGCTTGTGTTGCAGTTGAAACGTCGTGAGAATTTTATTGTTTTATATTTTTATTATTTTATTGTTTCCCTTCTACGTGGTGGTGACTTTACCGAAAGAACCAAGAACATGAATTCCTCGCAGTCACGAAAGCTTTAAATCAACATTTATTTTTACTTCGTTAACATCTTTCACTTTCGCACGCCGCTAATTTTTCGCGACAAGAAGTTTCATTACCACAGGTGACACGTGCAGTGGGTCCAAGACGAGGCGAGACGGTTCGCTAGAGGCAACACGTTTATTCAACAAGGGAACCACAACACAGAGGGGTGACGACCCCTCACAGCCGATAACCTCAGGAGGCAGTCCCTCCACACTACGGTGCCCTTACTTTGGTTCTAGCGCTAACCCAACACTGGTTATGTCTGAACCCGTCCCTAGCCAGGGTCACTGGGCTCTTCGCTTCAGGGTCTTCAGGGTAGCGCTCAGAGTCTTCTTCAGATCTTCAGGTGAACGAGGACCGCCAAACCCGTTCAGGGGTCCGGCTTTTATCCCCGTTCCAGGGTCTCTCCGCCCCTGGCCAAGCCTTCTGGGACTCTCTAGGGGGCCCTGGAACATCCCCCAGCCCCCCTCTTGGGGTCTGGGGGCCCTGTTCGTCACACCTAGTCTGTACACCACCCCCTGTTGACGCTCGTCCGCTATAACAGGTCAGCTCCCGTGGTAATACGCATACAGCCCAACAATGGCGCTACATCATCCCCCCCTTGTAGCATCCAGGCGTCTGCTACGTTCACAGAAAGCCCTAGACGCATGCACGAATATGCTCAAGGTGCCATGTCATACGTTCGAGCGTATGGCTGTCCCGACTTATTTATTACCTTTACATGTAATCCAACTTGGCCTGAGATAAAACCAAAAAAATAATAACTTTCATTCGGCCAGACACCCAGCCGTCAATACGACTTCACAGCCAGGGTGTTCAGACAAAAGCAAGTTAAATTCATCGAGAGCATTCACTGAGAGTCGTGTTTTTTGGAGAATCAAGATGCTGGATGTACTCAACTGAGTGGCAGAAGCGAGGACTTCCACATCATAGGGGTTTCCCCTTTTTTCTGGCAACAAAACTGAAACCTTTTGGCGTCCTCTGGTCGAGCACCAATTGGTGTGGACCAATCGGTTTCAAGGACAATGCTACATATTATCATAGTGCGTGTATTTTGTTTGCATTTTGACTGCAGGTATTGTGGTTAATGCTGTAACATGAATCCTTGTAAAAAGGTTTCAGTTTTGTTGCCAGATAAAAGGGGAAAAACCCTATTATTATATTTTGGTACCGGCAAAGGAGGTCTAATCATGTAGATGACTTCCCCACGCTCATTTTAATCTGGCTGAAAGAAAAAAATCATCCAATCCAAATCAATGTTATATCTGCCGAGTTTCCAAATCCAGAGGAAGACCCAAAATCTGTTTGCAGTAGTGACCACAAATATGATTCATGGGCCATGCGGAAACCTTAATGCCAATGCAGCAGCATGTATATAGGACATAGAGAGCAGCAAGAAATATCCGAGACAATTTATTAAAGACACACAAACTGGAGATGATGGATATTCTCGCTATAGAAGGCGAGCTCCAGCAGACGGTGGATACACAGCAAGACTGAAGATTAGAGGCAACGCGAAAATCTAAATGGACAACAGGTGGGTTGTTCCGTATTCTCCGCTTCTTTCTAAAATGTTTCAGGCGTAGATGTGTTGACCACGCTCCACCTCCTCCAGTCAGTGTGTGTATCATGGTGTGTGTGTCAGTGTGTGTCTGAGTGTGTGTGTGTCAGTGTGTGTGTCAGTGTGTGTTTAACTCTCTGCTTTATTGACCTGGTCAAGGCCAATGATACCATCAGTAGGCCTGGGCTCTGGGTTGTTCTTCATGCTTTTGGAGTACCTGACCCTCTGCTCACGATCATTAAGGACCTTCATGATGGTGAGCAGGCCCGGGTAAAACTACGTGGCCGGGAGTCAGAGCCATTCCCTGTACACCTTGGGGTGCGACAGGGATGTCCTCTGGCTCCCACATTATTAAACATCTATTTTGACCACGTAGTTCGTGAAGCCTTCAATAGCTGTACCGGGGGAATCTCCATATGGTACAGATATAATGGGAGGCTAATCGATGCCCGGGTGCGGTCAAGGGATGGCTCCCTATTGCTCAACCACGTTATGTATGCTGATGATTTGGTAATAGCTGCTCAGTCAGAGGAGGAGTTGGAGACGCTGCTGCTGAGACTGGAGCGTGCCACTAAGAGGTGGGGCCTTACCATCAGCCCCACCAAAACTAAGCACCTGCCTGGGTATTTTGTACCATCGGACACTCCACCCCCACAACTCCCAATTGGTGATGGGGCAGTTGTGGAGAGAGTGGAGCGTTTCCCATACCTGGGCAGTGTGCTTATGACTGGCTCCAGTTTAACAGCAGAGGTCTCACTCCGAATCAGTCGAGCGGCAATATCTTTTCATCGGTTGCGTAACGCTGTGTGGAAGCTACCTGGTCTGTCACTCCGCACTAAGCTTCATGTCTTCTTGGCCACGGTCATTCCCTCCCTTCTCTACGCTTGCGAAACGTGGACCCCCCTAATGGAACATCTTCGCCGGTTAGAAACATTTAGGCTGGCCTGCCTACGATCCATCCTGGGTTTAACCAGACTGGATTGTGTGAGCTCATAAAACCTTGAAAGATCTGGGCAAGGTCCCATCAGTGAGCTCCTCCGGCGGGCAAGGCTGCGATGGCTGGGTCATGTAGCCCGCATGCCCAGCCACCGCATGCCGAAACAGCTTTTGTTCGGCCGGATTGAGGGGGCTAGGCGGGCACGGCACGGGCTAGAGAAGAGATGGAGTGATGTGGTACAGGAGGACGTGGAGCTGAGTGAACTTGCCGATGACTGGTACCAGCGGTGTCATGATCGGCCTCTGTGGAGGAGGCTCGTGAAGGATGCTACTGGGCAGTTGGAGGCAGTCGTCCTCCAACAACAACGGAGGGTGGAGGAGCGACGCTCAGAAAAACGAGCGGAGCGCCGGGTGGCTAAAGCACAGCAGATTGGCACAGTAGGGGGCACAGGTGGTGCATCAGCCAGTCATCTCAGTCAGTCGACCCGTGGCACCTGGGTCTGCCCCATGACCTCCTGCCAGCGGGCATTCGACATTTCACGTGGCCTCAGGGTGCACATAGCCTGGCACAAGCGTCATGGTGACGTCACCGCCGCTTGGTGGCGAACTGCGGTTGTTGTTATTGTTGATAGTGGAGCTGCTGGTAGTATATTTGGAGTGTCTCTCACCTCGTGGTCGCATGGATTTGTTTCTGGTTCCTCCGGTTTCCCCCCCTCCAGATTTAGAATTAACATCACGCATTAAAAATATTTCACTGCGATACATTTCCTCACGATGAAGTCACTTTGTGTTGAGCTTTCATTCGTGATGGCCAGGTCGCTTGTGAAAAAAAGCTACATAGCTCAGTGGGCCTTACCTTGTACAATAAAATAGAAAAACTAGTTTATAGTTGAAGAGAGATGAATTGGATCTGTCACGTGGGTTATTTATAAAAAAAAGGTTATTCGTTTCATCAGGTCATGTGCACAGATTACAATAACATTTGGCCATTATGTGACTTCACCAAAAAAGCCAAAGAGTATGTTATGGTCAAGTTTTATTTTAATTTTTTTTAAGGATATTTGCTCTTAATGTGCTTACTTTCCCCAAGCATATTCACTGCATTGTCTTGGTGAATGCGAGGCATCGCGTGGTCATAACCCACCGGTATATTTTCCCCTTACGCGTCAAGAGATTGACATTCTCAATGGAAATCATGTCAGGTGTTCACTGAAAGTGTCAGAGATGAATGTTCAGGATAAAACTGAACATTCGTGCTAAAGATTGGTGCCATATTGTACGATTATAATTGTGCAAAATGCAACCAAAACACAATTGGCACGGTTAGCAATGTACGGCTACAGTCTACATTATAGACTGCCAGTACACTCACTCAGGTTAATAACCATTACTACAGTCTACATTATAGACTGTCAGTAGACTCAGCTTAATAACCAGGCTACAGTCTACATTATAGGCTGTCAGTACACTCAGCTTAATAACCAGGCTACAGTCTACATTATAGACTGTCAGTACACTCACCAAACTTAATAACCAGGCTACAGTCTACATTATAGACTGTCAGTACACTCACCATACTTAATAACCATTACTACAGTCTACATTATAGACTGTCAGTACACTTACCATACTTAATAACCATTACTACAGTCTACATTATAGACTGCCAGTACACTCACCATACTTAATAACCAGGCTACAGTCTACATTATAGACTGTCAGTACACTCACCAAACTTAATAACCAGGCTACAGTCTACATTATAGACTGTCAGTACACTCACTTCGATTAAGAGCCAGGCTACACTCTACATTCGTGTTTTTTAAAAGCTTTTTATATAATTATTTTTAAATCAACTTCATTTTTCTATCTGCGTGGTGACTTTACCCGAAAGAACAAAATAATATTAAATTCCTGCAGTCACGAAAGTTTCAAGTCAAAATCACACGATCGGTTTTTATCCCAGCCGCTAACTCATCTTCACCCTCATCAGAGGGCCTCCCCATCGTCTTCCACTTTCTGCCCGCAACTCCTCTCTTGTTGTGGGGTCTCAGAGAGGTAATTTGCAGCGGTCCCATGGATTTCACCCCTACGCGAGGTCACAGAAGCAATTGCGTAGAGACACAACACATTCTCCTGCGGAGGGAGGGAGCTGGTAAGGAGGTTGGGTTGCCCGGTCAATGGCCAGGGTCAACAACGGCACCACCACGTGGTGCATTCAGCACAATATGCCCGACTGTGAGGGCGGGCACAAGCCGGCGTGAGTAGGTTACACGTTGAGTTTTATAAGGGCACCACGGGGTGACCAGCCCCTTCCCACCCAGCCCCTCCCCTCCCACCCCCCACCCAGCCCCACCCCTCCCACCCCCCACCCTCCCCACCCAGCCCCTCCCCACCCCCCACCCAGCCCCTCCCCACCCACCCACCCCCCACCCACCCCCCACCCACCCCCCACGCATGTTTCCCTCCACGATGTCTCCTTTAAGCAATAAATTAATCGCGGGGTGAAAAGAAAACAGTCATCTCGACGAATACTGGCACATCTTATGCCCCTCACGAGGTAAACTATTCACAAATTAAATCGTTTGTATTTTGTCAATGACCATAGCCTCAACACTGCCCCATAGACTCAGCACTGCCCCTTAGACTCAGCACTGCCCTATAGACTCAGCACTGTCCCATAGACGCAGCACTGCCCCATAGACTCAGCACTGTCCCATAGACTCAGCACTGTCCCATAGACTCAGCACTACCCCATAGACTCAGCACTGCCCCATAGACTCAGCACTGCCCCATAAACTCAGCACTGCCCCATAGACTCAGCACTGCCCCATAGACTCAACACTGCCCCATAGCCTCAGCACTGCCCCATAGACTCAGCACTGTCCCATAGACTCAGCACTGCCCCATAGACTCAGCACTGCCCCATAGACTCAGCACTGTCCCATAGACTCAGCACTGCCCCATAGACTCATCACTGCCCCGTAGACTCAGCACTGCCCCATAGACTCAGCACTGCCTCATAGACTCAGCACCGCCCCATAGACTCAGCACTGTCCCATAGAATCAACACTGTCCATTAGACTCAGCACTGCCCCATAGACTCAGCACTGCCGCATAGACTCAGCACTACTGTGGGGGCTACCGTCCCCCGCCATCACTGAATTGTCGGTTCCGTTGCCCACCGACTCCCCCGTTCCATTCATACCGCTACCTCCCCGGCTGCTCTGTCAGGTCCAGACTACCGACCCCTAATGCCTCGCCCCCCTGTACCTCTGCCTGGGATGTCGACCACGTTTGCGTAGCTTAATTAGCGGCTCGTACGCTTTGCGCTCGCGATGCGCTACCCTGTTCAACGGTGGCGTGTCGCGGTGAGCGCGCTCGCAAAGTAAAACCCCGTCCTGCACGGGAATAAACAGGCGCGGCGCGCCCCCGTGGGATTCCCTCCGAACCACGCTCCACGCGCTCGAGCAAAAACAAACACGCCACGATTACTTTGCTCCGATTTAACGGGCTGTTTACACAGCTGCGTATTCGCACACGCCAGGCGCTTAATTCGCTATTAGACAATCGCGCGAGTGCGCGCCCGCCACCCCGTCACACAGGCGCGTGAGCGCAAAGCGCTACTGTAGGCTATTGCGCAGGTACGCGAGCGCTGGGCACCACCGAAGATATTCGTGTAGGTACGCGCGCGCTGAACAATACTGTAAACGATCGTACAGGTACGGACAATAAGCACGTTCTACTCCCTTATTCGCTGCAAACAGCCGCGTATGCGCGCGAACACAAAACACTCTGTACACACTCGTACCGGTATGCGAACACCAAACACTCCGTCTCCCTCCTCGCACTCACAGTGACCACGACACAGCTTGATCCTATTAGTGGTTTTATTCCCCGCGATTATCGAACTAGACTGCGTGTCAGTACGGACCAGCAGGACAGGTCTAACCTATCTCGCTACTGCCTGATACTTAATGGACCTGTCTGCCCTCTATTTTCTCTCCGAATTTCGTCCCTTTGTTTTACCTCTCTCCCTCGTACTTACGGTCCGACCTCGCAGCGATGGAGGTCGCGGATAGATGATGCTGTAAACAGAATCTGGCTGTTCTCTGCCCCGTCTCACGGACGTGCGAGTAACAGTCAGGTGACGGCTCCTCGATCCCTCCCTCATGTTGATCTCCAGTCAAATAAAAATGGCCCCGTGCTTCCCCAAAACGTCCCTTTTTATGCTCCTTTCAAAGCCCCCGCACCGCCCATCCGCGGTGCATCACGGGTCAGACCGTTAATCCGCGGTGCATCATGGGTAGGGCCGTTAATCCGCGGTGCATCATGGGTAGGGCCGTTAATCCGCAGTGCATCATGGGTAGAGACGCTAGCCCGCGGTGCACCATGGGTAGAGCGCTTAACCCATGCTGCCCCGCTCCCCACCTGTCTGCTGGTCCGTGTGTGTCTTGGGAATCTCCTCACTGCGCTTCACAAGTTAAGCCACGGCGCCGCAGTGCCATTTGGCCTGGGGGGGTGCCTGCCAATTCCCTGACCCTGAGAAACCGTGGAGCACCCCCACGAGGGGGCCTCTCGGGTAAAAACTCAGGGCAGGTGCCCCCCTCTCCTCCCCATGAGGCCCTACTTGAGTGTGTATGACTTTAGGTGGGGGGGGGGTGGCGGGGGAAGTGCTGTGATGGGAGCCGGGTGGCTTCTCGGTCGCAGCAGCACAGCGACGGCCCCGGTTTCGACGGAGCGGCTTCGCTGTTGTGGCACCACAAAAATCCCTCAGCCAGGAAAACATCGTGGCACAAAGTGAGGATGACCCTGCTGAGGCTGCGGTGCCTCAAATATTGGAAGAAGTCACCCCTGTGAGTGGCTGCCTGAGGTGCCATCTGTTGAGGAAGTACTGAAGGCGATCCGGAGTCTGAGACCAGGAAAGACAGTGGGCAGAGATGATCTCCCAAGCAAAATGCTGAAGGAGAGTGGCGTTTGTGCATAGACTGCCCTATATGACATCATAACAACAGTCTGGACCACTGGACGGGTTCCACAGGATTGGAAGGGTGGCCTGGTTGTCCCCCTTTTTAAGAAGAGGGACCACACAGACTGTAACAACTACAGGGGCATCTCACTCCTCAGTGTGCCGGGAAGGGTCCTGGCAAGGATTATTCAACATCGCCTTGCCAGGCACGCTGAGGAGAGACTTGCGGAGCCCCAATGCGGTTTCAGGAAAGGGCAGTCCTGCACAGATGCCATATTTTCTGTCCGTCTGCTTCAGCAGAGGTTTAGGGAATTCCAGCAAGACCTACATCTCTGCTTTATTGACCTGGTCAAGGCCTATGATACCATCAGTAGGCCTGGGCTCTGGGTTATACTTCGTGCTTTTGGAGTACCTGACCCTCTGCTCACGATCATTAAGGACCTTCATGATGGTGAGCGGGCCCGGGTAAAACTACGTGGCCGGAGTCAGAGCCATCCCCTGTACACCTTGGGGTGCGACAGAGATGTCCTCTGGCTCCCACATTATTTAACATCTATTTTGACCACGTAGTTCGTGAAGCCTTCAATAGCTGTACCGGGGGAATCTCCATATGTTACAGATATAATGGGAGGCTGATCGATGCCCGGGTGCTGTCAAGGGATAGCTCGCTATTGGTCAACCACGTTATGTATGCCGATGATTTGGTAATAGCCGCTCATTCAGAGGAGGAGTTGGAGACACTGCTGCTGAGACTGGAGCGTGCCACTCAGAGGTGGGGCCTTACCATCAGCCCCACCAAAACTAAGCACCTGCCTGGATATTTTGTACCATCGGACACTCCACCCCCACAACTCCCAATTGGTGATGGGGCAGTTGTGGAGAGAGTGGAGAGTTTCCCATACCTGGGCAGTGTGCTTATGACCGGCTGCAGTTTAACAGCAAAGGTCTCACTCCGAATCAGTCGAGCGGCAATATATTTTCATCGGTTGCATAACGCTGTGTGGAAGCTACCTGGTCTGTCGCTCCGCACTAAGCTTCAGGTCTTCTCGGCCACGGTCATTCCCTCCCTTCTCTACGCTTGCGAAACGTGGACCCCCCTAATGGAACATCTTCGCCAGTTAGAAACATTTAGGCTGGCCTGCCAACGATCCATCCTTGGTTTAACCAGGCTGGATTGTGTGAGGAGCTCACAAATCCTTGAAAGATCTGAGCACAGTCCCATCGGTGAGCTCCTCCGGCAGGCAAGGCTGCGTTGGCTGGGTCATGTAGCCCGCATTCCCAGCCACCGCATGCCGAAACAGCTTTTGTTCGGCCGGATCAAGGGGGCTAAACGGGCGCAGGACGGGCTAGAGAAGAGATGGCGTGATGAGGTACAGGAGGACGTGGAGCTGAGTGGACTTGCCGATGACTGGTACCAGCGGTGTCAAGATCGGCCTCTGTGGAGGAGGCTCGTGAAGGACGCTACTGGGCAGTTGGAGGCAGTCGCCCTCCAACAACAACGGAGGGCGGAGGAGCGACGCTCACAACGAGTGGAGCGCCGGGTGACTAAGGCACAGCAGGTTGGGACAGTAGGGGGCACAGGTGGTGCATCAGCCAGTCATCTCAGTCAGTCGACCCGTGGCACCTGGGTCTGCCCGGTGACCTCCTGCCAGCAGGCGTTCGACACTTCACGTGGCCTCAAGGTGCAAATTGCCTGGCACAAGTGTCGTGGTGATGTCACCGCCACTTAGTGGCGAATTGCGGTTGTTGTTGTGGGGCATTACCATCAACCCCACCAAAACGAAGCAGCTGCCTGGGTATTTTGTACCATCGGGCACTCCACCCCCACAACTCCCAATCGGTGATGGGGCAGTTGTGGAGAGAGTGGAGAGTTTTCCATACCTGGGCAGTGTGCTCATGACCGGCTCCAGTTTAACAGCAGAGGTCTCACTCCGAATCAGTCCGGCACAACACTGTGTGGAAACTACCTGGTCTGTCGCTCCGCACGAAGCTTCAGGTCTTCTCGGCCACAGTCATTCCCTCCCTTCTCTACGCTTGCGAAACGTGGACCCCTCTAATGGAACATCGTCGCCAGTTAGAAACATTTAGGTTTGCCTGCCTACGATCCATCCTGGGTTTAACCAGGCTGGATTGTGTGAGGAGCTCACAAATACTTGAAAGATCTGGACAAGGTCCCATCTGTGAGCTCCTCCGGCAGGTAAGGCTGTGTTGGCTGGGTCATGTAGACCGCATGCCTAGCCACCGCATGCCTAAACAGCTTTTGTTCAGCCGGATCGAGGGGGCTAAATGGGCGCGGCATGGGCTAGAGAAAAGATGGAGTGATGTGGTACAGGAGGACGTGGAGCTGAGTGGACTTGCCGATGACTGGTACCAGCGGTGTCAAGATCGGCCTCTGTGGAGGAGGCTCGTGAAGGACGCTACTGGGCAGTTGGAGGCAGTCGCCCTCCAACAACAACGGAGGGTGGAGGAGCGACGCTCATAACAACGAGCGGAGCGCCGGGTGGCTAAAGCACAGCAGGTTGGCACAGTAGGGGGCACAGGTGGTGCATCAGCCAGTCATCTCAGTCATCTTAGTCAGTCGACCCGTGGCACTTTGGGTTTGCCCTGTCACCTCCTGCCAGCGGGCGTTCGACACTTCACGTGGCCTCAAGGTGCACATTGCCTGGCACAAGCGTCGTGGTGACGTCACCACCACTTAGTGACGAATGGCGGTTGTTGTTGTGTCTTTGTGTAGTGTGTCATTGTGTGTGTGGTGTGCGAGTCTGTGTGTGTGGTGTGTGTTGTATGTGTGGTGTGTGTGGTGTATGTAACTTTGTGTGTTGTGTGACTTTGTCTGTGTGTGGTGTGTGTGGTGTGTGACTGTGTGTGACTCTGTGTGTGTGTTGTGTGACTGTGTGTGTGGTATGTGATTGTATTTGTGTGTGTGTGGTGTGTATGGTGTGTGTCTGTGTGTGTGACTGTGTGTGTATAGTGTGTGTGACTGTGTGTGTGACTCTGTGTGTGTGTGTGAGTCTGTTTGTGTGTTGTGTGACTGTGTGTGTGGTATGTGATTGTGTTTGTGTCTGTGTGTGGTGTGTGTGGTGTGTGCCTGTGTGTGACTGTGTGTGTGTCTGGTGTGTGTGACTCTGTGTGTGTGTGTGACTCTGTGTGTGTGTTGTGTGACTGTGTGTGTGGTATGTGATTGTGTTTGTGTCTGTGTGTGGTGTGTGTGGTGTGTGTCTGTGTGTGTGACTGTGTGTGTGTGTGGTGTGTGTGTGGTGTGTGTGACTCTGTGTGTGTGTGTGGTGTGTGTTTGTGGTGTGTGTGACTCTGTGTGTGTGTGTGGTGTGTGTGTGTGTGGTGTGTGTGAGACTTGTGGTGCCGCCGCAGCGGAGCCGCTCCGTCGGGACCGTGCCCACCGCCGTGATGCCGCCACCGGAGAGTGACGACGCCGACGCTGCGCGCCCCTCGCCGCCCCCCACATGAACGCACGCATACCCCACGTAGAGCCGGGAGGGAAGGTCACCTGGCCGACGGGTTTTCGTCCAGAAGCCTCTACTGAGATCAAGCTTCATGGTTTCCCACGGCCGGGGAATTGGGCGACCTACCCCTAAGGCTAATGGACACTGCGGCGCCGTGACCTTGGATTGTAATGGCATGGTCATGGCAGGGGCTGTTGAGCCACCGCGGATGGAAGCGGGCACACACAACACGAGTCAGTGGGCGGGTAGCGGAAAGCAGACGTCGAGGGAACCACTGCGGTGACGTCACCAGAGCTGGGATCCGACGGTCAAAAGGGCGGGAAAATCCGGGCTCCTGATTGGATGGGAGACCACGGGGGCGAAACAGCGGAATGCCTTTGTTATAGGTAGGATAAAAGGAGGGGGATTCAGGCAGTAAGATCAGAGTCCTTCCTTCAAGCCATCGAAGTCAGCGGGGTGTTGGAGCCAGCCGTTCGAGTCGTCCGTGTGACGAGCTTCAACGCAGCCAGGCACAATCCTCCATGGGGACAACCCACAGCATTGCCCTTCTACAGCTTCCGGCGCATCAGATTGGAAGTAAGCGTAAGTAAGAGAGAGGTGAGTTTGGGCTAATTAGTCAGAGGGTAGAAAGTGGAGCGCCAGGCAGGATAAATTGAGTCCAGGATCCACGAAGGATAGGCTAGTTAGGGTCTGCTGACCCACACAATCACGCGTAGTTTAGCGAGTTACTCACGGGGAATAAAATAGCCAGTAGAGTATAAACGGTCTCGTGTGGTCTTTGTGAGTGTGAAGAGGAGGGTGGAGTGCCTTGCGTTCGCGTGCATGCACGGCTGTTTATGGCGAAGAGGAGGGTGAAGCGCCTAGTGTTCGCATACACACGCGGCTGTTTAGACGGCCTTTAAATCGGGGCGGAGTGACTCCCTCCAATCAGCGGTGCGCGCACGGTGGACACCTCTGCCCTCTAACCCCTAACCCCAAGTTCCTCACGTGTGATTGGTGTACAGAGCCGGGCAGGTAGCGGAGCTGGGTTGGTTAGTGCCTGGGTACGTAGGGCGTGTGCGCGAACAGATCCCGGGGGGCTAAGCGCCGGCTGCGGAGTCACGCGTCGGCGCGCTGTACCCTTTTGTTTACGCACGAGACGGGGTTTTACTTCGCGGGCGTGCTCACAGCAGCGCGTCCGCCACTGAGCCGCGTAGAGCGTCGTAAGCATAAAGCAGGCGGCCCCACTAATTGAATCATGCCTACGCGGGCAGCAGCAAAGTCAGGGGTACAGGGGGGTGAGGAATTGGAGGTCAGTAGCCCGAACCCGACAGAGCAGTCGGGGGGTAGTAGCGAGAATGAAACGGAGGAGGCGGGGGGCAGCAGCCCCCGCATATTGGTGTCGGAAGCGGCACGAACCCGCAGCGCGTTACCCCACGCAAAAATAAGACACCACCCTCAAAGACCACCTCACCCACACTCCCACCCTGGCTTTCCCCGATTTCACCACTGACTTTATTTTGGACACCGACGCCTGCGGCAGTGGGCTAGGCACGGTGCTGTCGCAGGTGCAGGATGGGACAGGGCAAGTCATCGCATATGCCAGCCGGACCCTGAGCGGGGCCGAGCTGAACTATTGTGTGACCCGTCAAGAACTGTATGCCGTGATCTTCGCATGTAAACAGTTCCGGCCGTACTTGTATGGCAGAAAATGTCGGGTACGCACTGACCATTATGCCCTACAGTTCCTCCTTACATTCAAGGAACCGTGGGGGCAGATGGCCCGATGGCTGGCGCAGCTGCAGGAGTACAACCTGCAAATCGAGTACCGTGCTGGGCGTATGCACACCAACACGGACGCCTTGTCGAGGCGACCCGCGGTGTGCGCCGAGACAAGGACGGGGGAAGCCTGCCCATGCTTCGCGGGGGGATGCTGCCGGCAAGCAGCGGGCCCCAGAGGGCGCGCCGAAACTAAAACCCCCCTCGCGGGAGAGAGTGCAGTATGTGCAACAGAGACCCCGGCAGGAGGAACCAGGGACCCGGAGGACCACCCGGCGGGCATGGGGCCCACACCCCGGGGCCTGACGGATCGCTCAACCCCACCCGATCGGATCCAGGAGGACGTCGGCTGCGCCTTCCCGGGCCTGGACGACGAGCAGCTGAGACGGACCCAGCTGCGGGATCCGGATCTGGCGGCGGTGGAAGCGGCCCTACGGGAGAAGAGGGACGCCCTACCAGGACCCTGGAGTGGTTTGTATGCCCGGTTGTGCGTGGTAACCGAAGCCGGCCAGCCTGGGTGCATCTGTGTTCCCGCCCAGGTGCGACCCCAGCTGCTAAGACTGGTGCACGACCACCCGCTCGGGGGCCATGATGAGGAACGGTGCACTCGGGAGACCCTGCGTCGCCAGTATCTCTGGCCCAAGTTAGCACCAGACGTGGCCGCCTGGGTGCAGGGCTGCCGCGCGTGTCAGCAATGCGGCCGAAACCAGGGCGATACCAGGTACCCCTGAGGCCGTTCCGCGTCAGTCGGACGAATCAGCTGGTTGGGATCGACCTGCAAGGTCCATTCTCGTTACAACAGACGGTGATGTGGGCTGGCAGCACCTGACGACGGCACGTGGGGCAAAACGTTGGACACCGCATTTGACAGAATTGGGTGACATTGCTCATTACTGTGCCAAGGTGTGATTCGAAGCGGTCTAAATACGGGGCTCACAAGTGGCTGCTTGTAAAAGCCAAAGAGCGGAATAAAACCCATTGCATTTAGAGGATATTGTCCCTTGTAATGCTTTGAATGTTGAACTGTGTCCATGTACATACAGAACAGAACAAACATACTTGTGATTAAAAAGTACATTAATTTGATCAAAACTTATTTCAGTAAATTAAAAATTGTAAAATCAAGTCTTCATTTGACACGAACGTAACTTGAGGCATAATGCACAGGCTGGTCTGGGTTTTTCTCCTAGAAATGCACTTCAGGTTGTCCATTAGTTCTGCAATATATAAACCCCATGGTAAAAGGTCTCGAGACCTCCCACGAGGCACAAATCAGACCGCGCGGCGTTGCAGCGGCTGTTTCTAATACGAACTACTAAAAATGTTACTCGGGCAATTCACGTTGAAAGAATGATTATAGTTTTAAGTTATGTCAACACAACAACGGTTATAGTAAAGTCTTTTTTATTCGAAAAATCATTCTCATGTCCAGCTGCCTGGTGGGGTGGCGCCCTACCGCCCCCTAGTGGACTAAGTCAGACCACCCACACACTTCTAGATTTAAAGCTTTCGTGACTGCTAGGATCCATACTCTTTGGTTCTATTGGGTAAAGTCACGTAGGTGAAAATAAAATAACAAAAAATCACGACGTTTCGGCCACAACACAAGCGGCCTTCATCAGGTGAAGGGACGAGACTGTCTGGAGGACAGCGCTGGAGTGAGAGAAGCCACGCTTAGATCACGACCTTTAAGCTGTGTGAGAAGAAAAAGACCAAGCGCCTTGACAAAGGAATTAGCATATAATTTAGCATTGAAATGGCTCATTGAAATAACTAAGTTAAAGTATACACATCGTCAGAGGTGCCCCTTGACAAAGCAATTAGCATAGAATTTAGCATTGAAATAGCTGAGTGATTAGCTTGTAACTGGTCACAGAAATAGCTATGTTAAAGTCAGAGCATATTTCACGTAAACAAAACGTGCCAATAAGTTACTGCTTCAGCACACTGGTTGTGTATTGGATAGTAAACCCAGAACATTTACCATTATAGTATGATGTTACGCTGATTATTACAACCAGCTTCATCAGGCGATTTGCCATAATTGTGAAGAAGTATTCCTGTTTCCGTCTATGAAGTCAACTCAGCCTTAAATGAGTACTTGGTGCAGGGTGTGAACATCGCCACTTGGGAGACAAATGCGGCCGGGCGTGGTGTTTGGCCACCCACCCCATCGTGTGCTGGGCCGGCCTTCATAGGTGTTGGCTCCCAGCGATTGCCCCGAGTCTGTTAAGGCTATACGGGGGTCTTTGTGTGTATGAGATGCATGCGAGTGTGTGTGTATGAGATGTGTGTGTATGTGATGTGTGTGTGTGTATGAGATGTGTGTGTGTATGAGATGTGTGTGTGTGTATGAGATGTGTGTGTGTATGAGATGTGTGTATGAGATGTGTGTGTGTATGAGATGTGTGTGTGTATGAGATGTGTGTGTGTGTATGAGATGTGTGTATGAGATGTGTGTGTGTATGAGATGTGTGTGTGTGTATGTGATGTGTGTGTGTGTGTATGAGATGTGTGTGTGTATGAGATGTGTGTGTGTGTATGAGATGTGTGTGTGTATGAGATGTGTGTGTGTGTATGAGATGCGTGTGTGTGTATGAGATGTGTGTGTGTATGAGATGCGTGTGTGTATGAGATGCGTGTGTGTGTATGAGATGTGTGTGTGTGTATGAGATGTGTGTGTGTATGAGATGTGTGTGTGTATGAGATGTGTGTGTGTATGAGATGTGTGTGTATGAGATGTGTGTGTGTGTGAGATGTGTGTGTGTATTAGATGTGTGTGTGAATGAGATGTGTGTGTGTGTATGAGATGTGTGTGTGTATGAGATGTGTGTGTGTGTATGAGGTATGTGTGTGTATGAGATGTGTGTGTGTATGAGATGTGTGTGTATGAGATGTGTGTGTATGAGATGTGTGTGTGTGTATGAGATGCACTGCTGTATAATAATGTACTACTCACTACTGAGTACACAGACAGTCCCCACTGTGTTCACAGCTACCACCCCAGCGCACGCATAAACTCAACTCAGTCATTAAAAATGTTAAGTTATGTTTAGCAAACAATAGTCATTGCAACGTTATACTTGAATCTAATAACAAGTTTAAGGCACAGCTGTATAATAATGTACTACTCACTACTAACCACAGTCCCCACTGTGTTCACAGCTACCACCCCAACACACACTCACACAGTGCGCTAACCACTGCACCACCGCTCCCCACACACACACAGTGTGCTAACCACTGCACCACCGCTCCCCACACTCACTCACACAGTGCGCTAACCACTGCACCACAGCACCCCACACACACGCAGTGCGCTAACCACTGCACCACCGCTCCACACACACACACGCAGTGCGCTAACCACTGCACCACCGCTCCCCACTACACACACAGTGCGCTAACCACTGCACCACCGCTCCCCACACACACACAGTGCGCTAACCACTGCACCACCGCTCCCCACGTCCACCACAACCTGGCACCCGATGATGTATCGATCGGCTCGGCTCACCGTGTCTGCTGCACCACGTGACGAGGCTGCTGCACCACGTGACGAGGTGCAGGACGAAGAGTTTCCGCATCCCCATTCACTCCACGCCAAGTCACCTGCAGAGAAAATCGATTTAAATTTCGATTAACTATACTCGCGCCGATTCATAATGGGATAACATTAGGAATCGATTATAGTAGAGTTACGGATGTATGAGTCGATTTCCATTGGGATAACATGGGAATCGATTTATTTGTGACTTAGGCTAATAAAATCGATTTGCATTGGGATAACATGGGAATCGATTTATTTGTGGCTTAGGCTAATAAAATCGATTTGCATTGGGATAACATGGGAATCAACAGTGGTCTAAAACGAACCTACATTAATCGATTCCTACTGTGTAGCCGTGGGAATCGACCACGTTTGCCGATCACGTGTGTGGGCGTGGTCTCTCAACGTCAATCAACCAGGTAGGGCGTTGACTGGTGGAGAGTTTGGGATCTGATTGATTGATTGCTTCTGTGGACAGGTGTCTTTTATACAGGTAACGAGCTGAGATTAGGAGCACTCCCTTTAAGAGTGTGCTCCTAATTTCAGCTCGTTACCTGTATAAAAGACACCTGGGAGCCAGAAATCTTTCTGATTGAGAGGGGGTCAAATACTTATTTCCCTCATTAAAATGCAAATCAATTTATAGCATTTTTGACATGCATTTTTCTGGATTTTGTTGTTGTTATTATATCTCTCACTGTTCAAATAAATCTACCATTAAAATTATATTTCTTAAAATTATATTTCTTTGTCAGTGGGCTAACGTACAAAATCAGCAGGGGATCAAATACTTTTTTCCCCTCACTGTAAACCCCAATGATCCGATCGAAATGAGGGATTTTGATCGGATCATTGGGAGGCCACGTGTCACTACCACCCCCCCCAACAGTCATGAGCAGCACCTCCCCACACGCCCTGCCACCGAGAAAAATGTTTCACGTACGAGAGTGAAACTGATATTTTCATTCTCAGCTGGAATTTAGCCAAATGCAATACGCTTGAAAAACCTGGTTTAAAATCACAAGCAAGTTGCCTGAATTTCAAACCCATGGTCTCAGCGGTACAGCTCGGTGCTCTTGGCAGGCTGAGCCAACCGGTCACTTCATCGCAAGCAACCGGAAGCATCAAGGTTGTCAATGCCGTGCGCGTCGTCCTAATGGGGAGCGGCAGTGTGGTGGCTTGCAACGCTGTGTTGCGAACCCAGTGAACAGAGTTCAATTCCTCCCCACTCACGACCAATAACGGTGCCGAATATTTAAACCGCTTTCCATGGGTCGGCATGGCTTTAAATGAGTACCTAGTGCAGTGTGATCGTGGTGGTGGTTGTGATGGTGGTGATGATCATGGTTGTGATGATGGTGGTGGTGATGGTATCTCTATGGGTCTCTGTGAGTCCCTGAGCCTCTATCGGTGTCTACGAGTCTCAGTCACTCTGGGTCTATATGGGTCTCTATGAGTCTCTACGGGTCTCTACGGGTCTCTGTGTGTCCCTGTGGGTCTCTGTGAGTCTCTGTGTGTCTGTTGGTCTCTGTATGTCTCTGTGTGTCTCTGTGGGTCTCTGTGTGTCTCTGTCGGTCTCTGTGTCTCCCTGTGGGTCTCTGGTGGCCGGGCCTGCTGTTGGCCACCCACTGCTCGTGTGCTGTGCCAGCCTTCATAGACGCTGCTACTCGCCAACAGCAATTGCCTCAACAGTCTGTTATTTCAAGTTTCATTTCAAGTTTTCATGTATTAGGTATAGCCCTGTGACATGGGAATAAATAGGGGTCACCCACCTAAGTTAATTATAAACGTGGGAGCGTTATACGCATTAGTTCGCTATCACGACATACAGTACCCTGGTGTCTACAAACTAAGTTGCCTCTGTGGTAGTAGTTACATTGGAGAAACCAAACGCAATGTCTCGGGCCGCATTCGTGAACACAAAGCAGACCTTAAACACGGTAGGACCAACACCTCGGCCATGGCAGATCACTGTTATAATTCAGTAGGCTCACATGACATTGACTTCTCCAAGACAGAGGTTCTTTGCAATACATCTGGCTACCATGAGAGATTTGTTCATGATGCTATCCACATATACAAACACAGAGACAATTTCAACCGAGAAGATGGACTCTGGCTTAGCAATCATTGGAAGGATTTATTTCAGGTCTTAATTGATTGTTCACGCTTACGGTGGCTTTCAGACAGCATAAATTAATTTTTCGTCTCCCCCCTCCTCTTTTCAGAACATAGATGGACTCTTGATTTAAAGCTTTCGTGACTGCAGTAATTCATATTCTTAGCTCTTTCGGTAAAGTCACGTTGAAGGGAAACAATAAAACAATAAAATATATATAAAACACAATATATATTTTATTATTTTATTGTTTCCCTTCAACGTGACTTTACCGAAAGAGCTAAGAATATGAATTACTGCAGTAACGAAAGCTTTAAATCAAAACATCAACAGGCTGATGTGCCACATCTCCTCCTTCAAGAAGTCTCACTGCCCTGCGATGTTGTGTCCACACAACCCAAACTACGGAGTGCCTGGTGGTAAACCGCTGTGCTGTAGCCTGCGCCCCTCCAGTGGAGGAGGAACAGTAAAACCTCGCTGATGCTCTCCTGAAGCACTCCTGTTGCGCAACAATCATTGAGACTAGTTGCACGTGCATCGATTGTAAAACCCCGTTCCGTTTCAGGAAGTGGGGACAGTTGGTGCCGTGTGCTCGTTTCACGTCGGGGTGCCACTAAAGGCGCAGGTCCCACTCCTGAGTGATCGGTTACGCGACGCTCTTTTGCACGAATAATCAATCTCTTGCAATTTAATTTAATTATTTAAATCTTTCGTGACTGCAGCGATTCATATTCTTTGTTCTTTCGGTAAAGTCACCACGTAGAAGGGAAACAATAAAATAATAAAAAACATAAAACAATAAAATTCTTACGACGTTTCGACCGCAACACAAGCAATCATCGTCAGGTGTGAAAACCACAGCAAGAACATTTAACTCGTAATCTCGTAGTCACTTACATGTTAATATCGCCTGATGATGTCACTTACATGTTAATATCGCCTGATGATGTCACTTCCCTCTTAATGTCGCCTGATGATGTCACTTCCTGCTTAATGTCACCTCATGATGTCACTTCCCTCTTAATGTCACCTGATGATGTCACTTCCCTCGCATTCAATGCAAACATGTCCAGGGCCCCGAGCCCGCCACTTCCGTCTGAAATGTCCAATGCGCCCATCGCAGAAAGCTGGTGCTACACACAGGTAACTTGTTCCCCTGTGGCCAATCACATTCAACGGGTCTCCGTCTTGTGCCGGTCAAAGTATGCGCATGGCTAATGCATTTAACTTTTACACGTTTTTTGTTCATCACAAAGCCATCCAAAATGGTTTCATAATTATGTGTAAGTGCAATTATGGATTATCATTGTACAGGCTATTTTTGTACATCAGATTGCAAAGTTCATAGAATTGCACTAACAACATTATACTAGATAATTGTCTCTGATTTTGACTGGTAGTGTATTTTTACAAAAGGGGCAGCAGTTTTTATCAAATAAAAAAATAAAAAGGCCTTTTATTGCACACTCTAATCTATGACATGTTGAGACTTGTTGTGTTAACGCTGTGCAGTAATGAACACGCAAGGTAATCCCAGAACACTAATAAGACCCTTTCATTTACAGTAATGTTTCTTTCCTTATAGACAGTTTGTGTTTTTTAGCACAATATTCAGATGTGTGGGTGAAATACTTGAGGGTGTGTCAATGGTCATGTATTTATGGTAATGAATGAGCTTTATAGCTGTTATGTGCTCGTGTGTTTCAGGTTAAGGTCGTAAAGTTCTCTTATATGTGGACCATCAACAATTTCAGCTTCTGTCGTGAAGAAATGGGCCAAGTTCTCAAGAGTTCTACATTTTCAGCAGGCACCAATGATACATTGAAATGGTACAGTAAATTCTGGCTATTTTATGACATTAAAAAATCACAATGCTCACAGAGGTGCTTTACTAGAACAATGTTGCATAGTGCATGTTTTAGTTCATACTATATTGTTTTAGTAATGTAGTCTGCGCGTACATACACACCTAATATGTCTTGTTTATATGTTCAATCAGGTGCCTACGCATAAACCCCAAGGGTTTTGACGAAGAGAGTAAAGATTACCTATCGTTGTACTTGTTATTGGTCAGCTGTCCCAAGAGTGAAGTCTACGCCAAGTTCAAGGTTTCTATTCTTAATGCCAAGGGAGAGGAAACCAAGGCTATGGGTGAAACTACTTGTATTTAAGTATCAATTCACGTCATATGTGTATTTGGTAACAGGATTATATCATAATCAGCCATTATTTATCGACTGCTTGAAACATTTTATAAACCTTACGAACACCATCCCTCATCCTTCACATGAGCTGATCTAATATCTCCTTGTCTACGTTTGACATCGTCTTGGGCATGTACTCTACTTTTCTTCCTATTCGACCACTAGTCTCACCCATCAACCATCCCATTTAGCGATGTGTCCTGTCCAAGCCCAATCTATATTTACAACAGTGAATATGATGTCTCTAATTTGCCGTTTTGATTTGACCAACGTGTTCCTCTTTCAGTTTCTCACTGTAATTCTCAACTTACTTCTCTCCATGCTTTGTGTATTTTTTAGTTTTGTTCCATTTGTCAGTGTTTCTATTTGTAATCAGTGTTTCATAGTAGGTGATATGCACTAGATTGGAATCTTTCATCCTGTAGCACATTGCAACTTTTCATTATCAAATTCATATTCCAAAAGTGCTCTTGATCCTGTTCCACCTTCAGAAGTTGCCATTATGCATATTTTTTGTGTCTTCCACGATATTGACCCTCCAATAATAATTTTATTTTGCTTAGTGTACCTGGACATTGTCATTCACGGACATTTCTTTTCCTAGTTTTACAATCTTCACCATGTGTTATTCCGTTGTGATTTATCAAGTGACGGCTTTATTTGTTCTGCTTGCACTCACTGTTTATTACAACTTCATTATTTTTGTTTGTATTCTCATCCATTTTTTTATTCATTTCTGGTGGTTTTACAAAGGTTGGCATTTTCATCCCATTTCACACTTCTCCTTTACCTTGCTTTAGTGGTTCATATTGTTTGTTTTATAATTGCCTTATTACTTTCAGGATACTCTTTCAATGCGCGATAACTATTTTAAGTGATGACATCCATACATTTACTGTGCTTTGCTAAGGCTATTAACATTTTTCTGAGAGTCTAAATCTATCTTTTTGTTTTTAACTTTCATGTTTTTTTCTTATTATTTGCTTTGGTGTTGTCTTTGGTAATGTTAACATGTAACTCACGTCACACAACCATGTTTACAAAGACAAGCATTATGAATACACAAACACATTCACGTAATCCATATGAACTATATCTTCATACACTTAAATCCAGGGCTGATTTTCATCTACCTTGAAGTTAAAAGCTAAACTGAACTATTTTTATTTTACCAGGCAAGGCCCACTGAGCTACAGTGTGGGAAAAAAGTATTTGATGCCCTGCTGATTTTGTACGTTTGCCCACTAACAAAGAACTGATCAGTCTATAATTTTAATGGTAGGTTTATTTGAACAGTGAGAGACAGAATAACAACAACAAAATCCAGAAAAACGCATGTCAAAAATTTTATAAATTGATTGGCATTTTAATGAGGGAAATAAGTATTTGACTCCCTCTCAATCAGAAAGATTTCTGGCTCCCAGGTGTCTTTTTTACAGGTAACGAGCTGAGATTAGGAGCACACTCTTAAAGGGAGTGCTCCTAATCTCAGCTTGTTACCTGTATAAAAGAAGCAATCAATCAATCAGATTCCAAACTCTCCACCATGGCCAAGACCAAAGAGCTCTCCAAGGATGTCAGGGACAAGATTGTAGACCTACACAAGGCTGGAATGGGCTACAAGACCATTGCCAAGCAGCTTGGTGAGAAGGTGACAACAGTTGGTGCGATTATTCGCAAATGTAAGAAACACAAAAGAACTGTCAATCTCCCTCGGTCTGGGGCCCCATGCAAGATCTCACCTCGTGGGGTTGCAATGATCATGAGAACGGTGAGGAATCAGCCCAGAACTACACGGGAGGATCTTGTCAATGATCTCAAGGCAGCTGGGACCATAGTCACCAAGAAAACAATTGGTAACACACTACGCCGTGAAGGACTGAAATCCTGAAGCGCCCGCAGGGGGCCCTGCTCAACAAAGTACATATACATGCCTGTCTGAAGCTTGCCAATGAACATCTGAGTGATTCAGAGGACAACTGGGTGAAAGTGTTGTGGTCAGATGAGACCAAAATGGACCTCTTTGGCATCAACTCAACTCGCCGTGTTTGGAGGAGGAGGAATGCTGCCTATGACCCCAAGAACACCATCCCCACTGTCAAACATGGAGCTGTAAACATTATGCTTTGGGGGTGTTTTTCTGCTAAGGGGACGGGACAACTTCACCGCATCAAAGGGAAAATGGACGGGGCCATGTACCGTCAAATCTTGGGTGAGAACCTCCTTCCCTCAGCCAGGGCATTGAAAATGGGTCCTGTATGGGTATTCCAGCATGACAATAACCCAAAACACACGGCCAAGGCAACAAAGGAGTGGCTCAAGAAAAAGCACATTAAGGTCCTGGAGTGGCCTAGCCAGTCTCCAGACCTTAATCCCATAGAAAATATGTGGAGGGAGCTGAAGGTTCGAGTTGCCAAACGTCAGCCTCGGAACCTTAATGACTTGGAGAAGATCTGCAAAGAGGAGTGGGACAAAATCCCTCCTGAGATGTGTGCAAACCAGGTGGCCAACTACAAGAAACGTCTGACCTCTGTGATTGCCAACAAGGGTTTTGCCACCAAGTCCTAGGTCATGTTTTGCAGAGGGGTCAAATACTTATTTCCCTCATTAAAATGCAAATCAATTTATAACATTTTTGACATGCGTTTTTCTGAATTTTGTTGTTTTTCTGTCTCTCACTGTTCAAATAAACCTACCATTAAAATTATAGACTGATCATTTCTTTGTCAGTGGGCAAACGTACAAAATCAGAAGGGGAATCAAATACTGTTTTCCCTCACTGTACATAGCTCTTTTTCAGAAGTGCCCCGGCCACAAACGATAGCTTAACGAGATCGCTTATTGTGTGGAAATGTATAGCAGCCAAATACTCTGGATTTTTATAAATATGGAGGGAAAAACCGGAAGACCTGGATAAAAATACATGCAACCACAAGAACATGCAGATTACAAATATACAGGCATCAGGGTTGAGATTGAACCCATGACCTATATACCAGGCGAGGTAGTTGACTGCCACCGTGGCGCAGGGCTTTAGAATACATTGCTGTCTTTACACTTTGAAAATAGAATTAAGTTTTTTTTTTCCCATTACATGAAATTACCACAGTTTATTTTAAGAACTGGTGAGTATTGTTTGAAATCTATTTTTTTACAGAGAGCCCACGAGCATACCGCTTTTTCCAAGGAAAAGACTGGGGATTTAAAAAAATTCATTCGAAGAGATTTTTTGCTTGATGTATCTAATAGCTTGCTTCCAGATAACAAACTGACACTCTTTGGTGAAGTAAGTATGACATGCTGCAGCTAATGTGTAATTTTCTATTTTATTCATTACAATTGCACAGTTGGAGTCAATATTCTATTTAATTGAAGATTGTAATAATTACTTTCCCTATTCCATACAAGGAAATTGTTAACATGAGTTTTACAAGCACTTTTTTCCTCCACTGATGCTAGAGTTAACATAGCACAACAATTAAATAATCAAGCATAATTTTTTTTAGGTTTTCTCCCTCTGGATAGTGTTTATATTTAAACCTTGACATTTTTATAAACTAGAATGTCAGGTGTTACATAAAGTGTTTTGTTTAAATGTCGCCACATGAATTCCTTTTCCTATTCTCGGACATCAGCCAGTTTGATGTAAATGTTTCTTGTCCTTAGGGGGGTCCTTTTAATCAGCCAGATTTACATTTTTTACCTTTAAAATCCTTTACAAAATACAAGCATTTTTGAGAATGAAAGGAAGCACATCAAGAAGGGCTGTTCACTTCCTCTGTTGTTGTGCAGAACCCATAATTAGGGGCCTCACTACCTGTTTAAACTGTTTATACAGTGTAAAATAACTTGACAAAAATATAGAATGAAAATTGATTAATATGAAAAACATTTCACGGACCACTATTTTGGCATTCACAACACTTGTTCTGATATAGGATGTCTGTGCAGATTTGCTTGCTTGATTGAACCAAAGCCTACATCTTCATGCAAAATGTGTAGTTAAGTGAGGATTTGTAAAAAAAAAATCATCAAATGCCTTCTCAAAGCTGGTTGATGTCTATGCAGGTTAGTGTGGTGCAGGATTCCGTGAACATTTCTGGACAATCCAGCATGAGTACATTGAAAGTGCCAGATTGCCGGCTGGCAGTTGACTTCGGGGAGATCTGGGACAATTCCCGCTTCACTGACTGCCTGCTTCGTGTTGGTGGCCAGGAGTTTAAAGCACACAAGGCCGTATTGGCAGGTCTGTGCCACAACAAGCAACACATGCGTCGTTTAGTGTACAATAGAACCATATAATTAATGATACTGTAATTAGTTTGGGGTAATCAACTACAGCCATTTCCTGTTTTACACTGAATTTTATTAACTAACACTGGCAAATGCTTACGTCAATTTGTAATGCTTTTTGTTAAAGGATACATCAGTAAATATGTGTAATGAATTCAACTGAGTCACAGACGCACTTCTTCAACCGACACACGGGGTACTACCCCTTAACACATGAACAACCTATGGTGGTGGACCACCAGGCTATCTACACTAATTACACGGGAATTAGCTACGACGGACCGGACCCTGGCCGGGGTCCGGGTCCACGTGTTGGTGACTCTTGTAGGACGTAGATTCTTCAGGATGAACAACAGCAGCCGGTCCCTCTCGGGACCCGGCTTTTATCCTCTGTGGCGGGGGTGGCTCCGCCCTTGGCCACGACCACCTTCTGGAATCCTCTAGCGGGTTCCCGGCCCTGACACGTGACCACCCCTAGCCCCCACCTGGGGGCCCTGTGTACACTTTACTGGTCACGTGTCCTTCGTGGTCAAGTGCCATGGCCCTTGGTAACCCCATTCCCATGGCCAGCACTCTCACACCCTATCCTGTAGGGGTCGGCACCGCACGCAGAGCGTGGTGCCACTCAGCACTGTCAGACAGCGCTCACCATGTCCCTCACCACACACAGAAACCCACACACTCACCACACACAGAAACCCACACACTCACCTCACACAGAGACCCACAGACTTCAACACACAGAGACACACAGACTCACCACACACAGACACACACACAGACCCACAAACTCACCACACACAGACACACACAGAGATCCACAGACTCACCACACACAGAGACCCAGAGACTCACCTCACACAGACACACACAGATACACACAGACACACACAGACTCACCACACACAGAGACCCACGGACTCACCTCACACAGACACACAGAGACTCACAGACTCACCACACACAGACACACACAGACACTCACAGACTCACCACACACAGACACACACAGACTCACCTCACACAGAGCCCCGTGTCGGCATCTTCAGGCTGAGTCGACCTTGAGGAGGCCCAGACAGGGTTCAGATTTTTCCCGCCATCGCCGCCATTCGCCCCGACCGGAAGCGGAAGTAGAAGCTGGGGGTGGAGGTGGGGGTCGCCGAAAGAGGCGGGGCGGGAGGCGGCTTCCGGGGGCGTGGTCTCGCACTGGGACGTCACTCGGAGGGGCGTGGCTGACAGCACCGGTGACGTCGCAATCACCACGTGCTTCCTCATAGTTCGAGACAGGAGTGAAGGAGACGGCCGCTTCTCAAATTTCAGCTGCTTCAGCTTCATCATCTTCGTCCAACTTCTGCTGAAGCCATCCGTGCCAAACCTTTGACGAGGTGAGTGTGTGGGCTAGTGGTGAGTGTGTGGGTCGGTGTTGTGGGCTCATGGTGTATGTGTGGGTCCGTGGTCAGTGTGTAGATCCATGTTGTGGGTTCGTGGTGAGTGTGTCAGTCCGTCTTGTAGGTTTGTGTTAAGTTTGTAGGTCCGTGTTGTGGGTTATTTGTGAGGCTGGGTCCGTGGTGAGGATGTGAGTCCATGTGAGTTTGTGGTGATAATGTGAGTCCGTGTTGTGAGTTCGTAGTGAGGATGGGGGTTCGTGGTGAGGATGGTGGGTTCCTGGTGGGGGGACGTGGGACAGTGGTGAGGATGTGAGTTCGTGTTGTGACTCTCTACACCATCTCCACCCCCCTCCCACCCCCCCACTCACAGCTTTCCACACAGAGACCTTGGGGACTGCTGCGTGAGCAAAGCCACTCTGAGCATCAGCACCATGGAGGTACGCATGGGCCCCTACACTCGACTTACTAACACCACCAGCACTTACGAACACCACTAGCACTTACGAACACCACCCACACTTACGAACACCACCCACACTTACAAACACCACCCACACTTACGAACGAGCTTCCATGAAATATATATTTGTTTAACATCGACTTACAACTCGCACTTGCGAACCGAACCGTGGAACGATCCTCCGCGAGATGGAGTGAGTGTTTGTGATGCCTGTACACTACTCTGTGGCACCACGGTGGCTATGAGATGTTAACAACCTCACTTGGTATACAGGAGGTCGTGGGTTTGACCCCGACCCTGAGGCCTACTGTTTATTTGAAGTCTGTGTAGAGGAGCCTACTCCAATATTGTTTTTGTGTGTGTGTATGTGCGTGTAGACGAGCCAAGCTGGAGCGAGAAGGAGGCAGGGAGTCTCTGACAACACGTGGAGCGCGCTGTCAGCAGCCGGCACCGGCCCTATCCGCAGTAAATCGCCTCGAGGTGAGAACAGCAGTGAGCAAACATATCCATCGTTGAATGGGGGGAAGTCACTACCGCCATTTTGCATGGGGGACTTGACGGTGGCCATGTTGCTTAGGGGACTTTATGGCAGCCATGTTGCACGGGTGACTTCATTTTGGCAATTTTGCATGGGGGATGTCACGGCAGCCATGTAGCATGGGGTACATTACTATGGCCATGTTGCATGGGGGACATCACTCTGGACATGTTATGTGGGGGATTTCACGGTGGCCATGATGCATGGCAGTCTATAGGATGGCCACGTTGCATGAGGGATATCACAGCGGCCATGTTGCATGGGGTTGTCATGGTGGCCATGTGACATGGGGGATGTCACGGCAGCAATGTTGCGTGAGGGATGTAACTTCGGCCATGTTGCAAGTGGGACTTTTTTGGCGTGGTAGAATCGTTACTCGGTATAACCTTCGTGGGGACTTTGTTCATTGCCTGTTGCTGATGATGAGATGTACAGTGACCCGCTGATTTTATTTTTGTTTGCTCAATTGCGATCACTCGTCCAGGTGTGTGTGTGTGGGGGAATGTTGGTGCGGTGATGTGTGCATTGTGCTGTGAGCCCATTGAGAGAGGTTCACTTCCCTGCCACGGCTCACGTCACAGACGAGTCGATGTATCAAATGCTAGCGGGCATCCTTCTAGGTCAAGCTACGCCTTAAATAAGTATGTCGTGTGGTGCGTGAACACCAGCATTGGGGAGACGAAATCATTCCGATCTTCGTAGTGGTCATATCTGCCTTTGATTTTTTGTCTTGTTGGCTTTAATCGGTGCTTATTCTTAGCTCTTTCGGTAAAGTCACCTTCAACGTGACTTTACCGAAAGAGCTAAGAATATGAATTACTGCAGTCACGAAAGCTTTAAATCAAAATTTAATAGGTGCTTGTTAACACTTGCTGCTACAATGACTAAAGGGTGGGATTTTCTTGTGTGTGTAAGTGTGGTTACTTGGGTAGCGGTGGTGTAGCTGTGCTTTGAATAACCGCAGGAGCCCCGGTTCGATTTCCGGCCACGGCCAACATCGGGAACGAGTGATGTTGAACCGATTCAAGGAACCTCTCCTTGAGCTCGCCCGAGCTGAAATGACTGCCTGCTGCGGTGTGTAAAACATCGGCACTGGGGAAGACAAAAGCAGGCCAGGGGTGTACCCCGGGGCCACATCGCCACCACCGCGACGGTGTGGCGGTCTCAATAGGCGCTCGCCAATCACGTTTCACTTGTCCGTTGCTTGTACCCATCATCATCGTCATCGTCGTCGTCATCATCGTCACCGTCTTTCCCCCACCAACCCACTCTCTTTGTCCTCAGGTGCTGGAGCTGGTGTGAGGGGCCGCCCGCTGCAACGGCACTTTGCGCGGGGACCGGCCCGCGGCACCGTACGACGCACAACCCCGCCGCGTTCTTGGGTTCTTTCGGTAAAGTCACCACCATGTAGAATGAGAATAAAATAATAAAATAAAATAACACAATAAAATTCTCACAACGTTTCGGCCACAACACAAGTGGCCTTCTTCAGGTGAAAGGAACAGACCTGTAGGGACGACACATTCATTGAAGCTCTGTCGGCCCGACAGGTTTGTTCCTTTCACCTGAAGAAGGCCGCTTGTGTTGTGGCCGAAACGTCGTGAGAATTGTATTGTGTTATTTTATTTTATCAATTTATTATTTTATTCTCATTCTACGTGGTGGTGACTTTACCGAAAGAACCAAGGAAGATGAATCCTTGCAGTCACGAAAGCTTCAAATCGAAACCCCTCCGCGGTCGAGCGGTGGGCACCGCCCACCGCCCGACCGCTCGACCACCGGCACAAACCAAGCCCGCCCCCCCGCATCACACGAAGACGTTTCCGCGAAACACAGCGGGATCTCGCCCTAGACATTGGGACGTCGGTTTCTTTCCGTGTCGTGTCTACGCAGCTGACGTCTACAACGCGGTCAAGATGGACATTTTTATTGTAAACCACGGGTAAGCGGAAACGCGGAGGGCAGCGATGGACCGAGCGCTTTACGACGCAGCGAGCCCTCCGGACGGGCGCATGCCCCACAGAATCAGATTCCGATTTAAAGCTTTCGTGACTGCAAGGATTCATCTTCTTTGGTTCTCTCGGTAAAGTCACCACCACGTAGAATGAGAATAAAATAATAAATTGATAAAATGAAATAACACGATAAAATTCTCACGACATTTCGGCCACAACACAAGCGGCCTTCATCAGGTGAAGGGACGAGACTGTATGGAGGACAGCGCTGGAGCGAACACAGCCACGCTCACCTGATGAAGGCCGCTTGTGTTGTGGCCGAAACGTCGTGAGAATTTTATTGTGTTATTTTATTTGATCAATTCTATTATTTTATTCTCATTCTACGTGGTGGTGACTTTAACCGAAAGAACCAAAGAAGAGAATCAGATTCATATTCTTAGTTCTTTCGGTAAAGTCACGTTGAAGGGAAACAACAAAATAATAAAATAAATAAGCGATCTTTTTTATTTATATATATTTTATTATTTTGTTGTTTCCCTTCAACGTAACTTTACCGAAAGAACTAAGAATATGAATTACTGCAGTCACGAAAGCTTTAAATCAAAATAGAATCAGATTCGTTCATCAGGATGATTATTTATACACGGGAGGTATCCCATCGTTAATTTTTTGTTTTATATATATTTACAATTGTTAACAAATACGTAGAGTTTGATGAGACAAGTTGCCACTTACACGTGCCCGCGGCTTAATTTGTGTTTTCGATTCTATTTTGCCTTCTGAAAAAGAAATCTGCCCAACGAACCCCCCCAACAGGGAGTCCGTGCACCCCGGGTTAGGAGGCACTGCTGTGCACTGTAATTCCTGGTTTTACTCTATCATTCCGTACGATTGGCGCTGTGTCCGCATAAGTACATTAGACACACGCACGCACACACACCAATACGTGCGCTGTTTGAAATTGAAAATGTAATCGAGGCGGGTTTTTACATGTAAGTAAAAAAAAAGATACATTATTATTAGCATCAATGCAGATTAAAAAAAACACGTACGCACAGAATCTCTGTTCGAGTCGACATACGTGATCAAACACAAACTCGTCCGTCTGTCAGCTGGTCTAACGTGTCAGTGAGGAGGACCGGGTGTCGGTCACGCACACGAGAGTCGAGTCAGCCCTGGGGCGCCTCGCTCCCTGCCGCGAGCCACCATGGGGAGCCGTGGCATCGAGCGTGCGGCGTACGGGGGGGACCCGATGGCCCCTTGACCCCCGTACTCTTTGGTTCTATTCGGTAAAGTCACCACGTAGGTAAAAAAATAAAACAACAAAAATCACGACGTTTCGGCCATGATACAAGCGGCCTTCATCAGGTGAAGGGATCAGGCTGTCTCGAGGACAGCGCTGGAGTGGAACAGCCACGCTCAGACCGCGGACCTTTAAGCTTAAAGGTCCCTTCACCTGATGAAGGCCGCTTGTGGTGTTGTGGCCGAAACGTCGTGATTTTTGTTGTTTTATTTTTTGACCTACGTGGCTTTACCGAATAGAACCAAAGAGTATGGATCCTTGCAGTCACGAAAGCTTCAAATCTAGAATTCCTTGACCCGTATCGGTCAAAAATAACTTCCGTCACTGAAATACGACGCGACTCAAGATGCGTTAAACACGCCTTCCCCAAACTTCACAATGTTTTCAAAATCAAATAGTTTGGTGGTGGTGGTGGTGGAGGAGCCCACGTTGGCCTTTGGGCGCGTGTGCTTTCTCGGAGGCGCGTATTGAAGCAGACTCATCGCAACAAAGTGAACTTGGTTCTGTCTCTCACTGTTCAAATAAACCTACCATTAAAATTATGGACTGATCATTTCTTTGTCAGTGGGCAAACCTACAAAATCAGCAGGGCATCAAATACTTTTTTCCCTCACTGTATACACACACACATATACACACACATATATACACGGCTGGTTGGGTGGGTGAGTGGGGTGTTTGTTTTTGGCATCATCCGAGCAAGTGCTTTGGCGCGCGGCAGTCACACACACAAAAGACAAAAGATCCCCCGTGTAGCCTTAACAGACTGTAGGGGCAAGTGCTGTTAGCGAGCAGCACCTATGAAGACCGGCACGGCACACGAGGGGGTGGGTGGCCAGCACCACGCCCGACCGCCTTTGTCTTTCTCTCCGGGCGGCGCACGATTCTGCTCGCAGCTCCTCACTCACTCTCAGAACTCATCAATTGTATTCGCGCGGCTCTTAGCTTCTCGCATCTCTTATCGCTCATCGAAATCCTTGACTCTGCAAAGCGACTTAAACTATCAGGGTAAATGTAGAATGAAACTTTCAGCGACGCTGTCGGTCAGCACCTAGCAACACATCACCCCTCTCCTCTGCAAGACTAAGTTGCATGATCCTTTGTCCTTGCTTATATGTGAAACGACTTCGTGATATATAAAAAAATCACGACTTCGTGATATTTTAAATATTTTTTTATTCACAGTCTGTTCAAGGCTACACGGGGGATCTTTGTCTTTGTGTTGGGTGCTAACAGCACTTGCCCCAACATTCTGTTCAGGCTACACGGGGGATCTTGGTCTGTGTTAGGTGCTCACTAACAGCACTTGCCCTAACAGTCTGCTCAGGTTATACGGGGGATCTTTGTCTTTGTGTTGGGTGCTAACAGCACTTGCCCCAACATTCTGTTCAAGGCTACACGGGAGATCTTTGTCTTTGTGTTAGGTGCTCGCTAACAGCACTTGCCCCAACAGTCTGTGTGTGTGTACACTGTGTGTGTGTACACTCTGTGTGTGTACACTGTGTGTGTGTATACTGTGTGTGTGTCCACTCTGTGTACACTGTGTGTGTATACACTGTGTCTGTGTGTACACTGTGTGTGTGTCCACTCTGTGTGTGTCCACTCTGTGTGTGTGTACACTGTGTGTGTGTGTACACTGTGTGTGTACACTGTGTGTGTGTGTACACTGTGTGTACACTGTGTGTGTGTACACTGTGTGTGTGTACACTGTGTGTGTGTTTACACTGTGTGTGTGTAGTGGGAGGCACAGGTGGTGCATTGGCCAGTCATCTCAGTCAGTCGACCCATGGCATCTTTTCATCAATTTATTATTTTCAATTTATTATTTTTACTTGTTACGAATTTTATTAAAATGTTAATTTATTATTTTTATCTTTAATTCTGTTTATTTTTTGTTTTCTACCTACGTGACTTTACCGAAAGAACCAGGAATATGGTAGCGCATTCTCAAATTTGTTGCAGAGGTTTAAGGTTCAAACCCGACAGGCACACCTGCCCACCCCAGTAACATTCACCACAATATGCGCAGTCTGCTTAACAGCGGATGTCAAACATAGTATTGTGTCACCCAAAACGCACAGGTCATATTGCGTGTTGGTGTCACGGTCAAAATTGTGGTAATTCCAGTAACATTATCCAGAATCTCCACAAGGGAGATGACGCGTCAATGATCGCCCCCTTACCGACAGACTCATGCCCACGTGCAGGCCGGTGTAGGGCCACCTTGTGCCACACAGGGGCAGCTGCCACTTAGGGGCACCCTTCGATTGTTTGGGATGAGATTCGATACGAAACACCGAGTAGGCAAGCGACTTATGAGTGCAAATATGTTGTGTATAACGTAGTGAATCGATAATAGAAGTTTTTGGGTTTCATCGCATAAATATATAAATGTTGTGTCGTTAAAACCCGCCACCACCCGACACAGCCAACTAGTAAGGGTTGTCACGTAAACAGAACGTGCCAATTCGTCACTAGCACAGCACGAGTGTATAGTGTAGTGTATAGTGTAGTGTATATAGTAGTGTATAGTGTAGTATATAGTAGTGTATAGTGTAGTGTATATAGTAGTGTACTAGCACAGCACTAGCGTGTAGTGTATAG
Organism: Petromyzon marinus; assembly: GCF_048934315.1. Lineage (NCBI taxonomy): Eukaryota > Metazoa > Chordata > Hyperoartia > Petromyzontiformes > Petromyzontidae > Petromyzon > Petromyzon marinus. Next base: position 1,074,968 of record NW_027422993.1, on the reverse strand, counting down.
TGTAGTGTATAGTATTGTGTAGTGTATAGTTTATGGTACTAGCACAGCACTAGTGTGTAGTGTATAGTGTAGTGTATAGTGTAGTGTACTAGCACAGCACTAGTGTGTAGTATAGTGTAGTGTATAGTAGTGCATAGTGTAGTGTAGAGTAGTTTAGTGTAGTGTACTAGCATAGCACTAGTGTGTAGTGTAGTGTATAGTGTAGTGTTCTAGCACAGCACTAGTGTGTAGTGTAGTGTATAGTGTAGTGTATAGTATATTGTACTAGCACAGCACTAGTGTGCAGTGTAGTGTTTAGTGTACTAGCACAGCACTAGTGTGTAGTGTAGTGTACTGTGTAGTGTATAGTGTAGTGTACTAGCACAGCACTAGCGTGTAGTGTAGTGTATTGTGTAGTGTATAGTGTAGTGTAGAGTAGTGTATAGTGTAGTGTACTAGCACAGCACTAGTGTGTAGTGTAGTGTATAGTGTAGTGTACTCGCACAGCACTAGTGTGTAGTGTAGTGTATTGTGTAGTGTATAGTGTAGTGTACTAGCACAGCACTAGTGTATAGTGTAGTGTACTGTGTAGTGTATAGTGTAGTGTACTAGCACAGCACTAGTGTGTAGTGTAGTGTATAGCATAGTGTATAGGGTAGTGTAGAGTAGTGTAGTGTATAGTGTAGTGTACTAGCACAGCACTAGTGTGTAGTGTAGTGTATAGTGTAATGTATAGTTTAGTGTATAGTGTAGTGTACTAACAGAGCACTAGTGTGTAGTGTATAGTGTAGTGTACTAGCACAGCACTAGTCTGTAGTGTAGAGTAGTGTAGTGTATAGTGCAGTGTATAGTGTAGTGTATAGTGTAGAGTATAGTGTAGTGTACTAGCACAGCATGTGTAGTGTAGAGTAGTGTATAATGTAGTGTATAGTGTAGTGTATAGTAGTGTAGTGTATAATAGTGTATAGTGTAGAGTAGTGTATAGTGCAGTGTACTAGCACAGCACTAGTGTGTAGTGTATAGTGTAGTATATAGTGTAGTGTACTAGCACAGCACTAGTGTAGTGTATAGTGTAGTGTAGAGTAGTTTAGTGTATAGTGTAGTGTACTAGCACAGCACTAGTGTGTAGTGTAGTGTATAGTAGTTTATAGTGTAGTGTAATAGCACAGCACTAGTGTGTAGTGTAGTGTATAGTATAGTGTAGAATAGTTTAGTGTATAGTGTAGTGTACTAGCACAGCACTAGTGTGTAGTGTAGTGTATAGTGTAGTGTACTAGCACAGCACTAGTGTGTAGTGTAGTGTATAGTGTAGTGTACTAGCACAGCACTAGTGTGTAGTGTAGTGTGTAGTGTATAGTGTAGTGTACTAGCACAGCACTAGTGTGTAGTGTAGAGTAGTGTAATGTATAGTGTAGTGTACTAGCACAGCACTAGTGTGTAGTGTATAGTGTAGTGTATAGTGTAGTGTAGAGTAATGTATCGTGTAGTGTACTAGCACAGCACTAGCGTGTAGTGTAGTGTATAGTGTAGTGTACTAGCACAGCACTCGTGTGTAGTGTAGTGTATAGTGTAGTGTATAGTGTACTAGCACAGCACTAGTGTGTAGTGTAGTGTATAGTGTAGTGTAGAGTAGTGTATAGTGTAGTGTATAGTGTAGTAGTGTGTAGTGTAGTGTATTTCATACAGCTGCGGGGACATGCCCCTTGCACTGCACACAATTTTTATAATCATGTAATGACTGGCTCCGACACGGTAAAGACTTGAAGTTTGTTTATTAATAAATATTCGGCACAGACTTGTTCCTCTATCTCTCTCTCTCTCTGCGGATGTCCACCCGCGCTCACCCCGCTCACCAACACGCCGCCGGCTGACGGCGCGCTGGGGAGCGGCTGAGCGGCTGGAGGTCTCGCCGCCACGTGGCCGGCGGAGATGGCGGGGCAACAGCAGCGATGGGGAGCTCCTCTCGATCTTCAACACCGACCCCTAACGTTGCTGTGCCCCCGGCTTATATTCGCTCCGCGGAGGCTAAGCCCCGCCTCTGGCCACGCCCCTCTTGGAACCTTCGGGAACGTTTCAGAGGCTTCCCTGGTGGATCCTTTCACCCAGATGTAATACCCACTATAGATAAACACAGCCTGTATAAGGTAATTCAGTTCGATCCTCCACACATTTCGAACCGCTTTTAATGAACGCACGCCCAGTGTCAATTGTGGCATTCGGCAAAGGTAACTTTAAACCTAATGTCAAAATAATTAACGTCCACAAACAAACGGTAACCATCGAACGAGGAAGGACACCAGTTCAATCCCTGGTTGGGGGCTGACTCAGCCCAACATGTCTACAACAACTCCACGTCCGAGGCCCGAACGCAAAAAGACGGAAACCTCCCCAGGGTTCCACGTGGAGACCTGGGGACACTTGGAGGCATTTTGACACCACTCACCACCCCCGCACGGTGCGATGCTGAGACGCTTGGAGCAGGCCGCACACACCCCCCTCCATCCTCCCCTTCCTCCCTCCCCCCTTCCCTCCCACCCCTCTCTCCCCTCCCTCCTCCCCTCCCTCCCTTCCACCCCTCCCCTCCCTCCCACCCCTCTCTTCCCTCCCTATCTCCCTCACCCACTGCTCGTCCCTCCTGACCCCCCCCTCCCGAATTGATGATACGGGTTCCATCTCAGCGTCATTGCCTGTCGCAGTTGCTCCATCCACTCACGCCCCCTCCGACCCCTCTCCCCGCCCCCCCCTGCACCCCCTCCCTCCGCCCTCCCTCCTCCTCCCCCTCTCTCCACCCCTCCCCCCGCTCCACCCACCCTCCTCCCTCCGCCTCCTCTATAACCCCCCCTCCCCCAACTCTGCTCCCTCCACCTCTCCCCCCGCGCCCCGCCGTGCCCCCCCCGGCGTGTCTCCATGCCTCCTCCGTCGGGTTGAAGTGGACGTTCCGCCCCCGGCTGGCGAGCTCCTGTAGCTCCCGTCGCCTCTCGACAGAACTCCGATGCCGCGAGAACTGCTCCCTCAAGAACACCTCGCGCTCCATCGCAACCCTCGCCTGCTCCACCGCCTCCCTCTGCCTCACCCGTGAGTCCCTCCTCGACTCCCTGTTGCCTCCGGCCCCGCCGCTGACCCCCCGCCCCCGGCCCTCCCTGTCCGGCGGCCGCTGCTGCCCCCTGTCGGCGTCAATCAGCTGCCTTAGCCTGTCCGAGATGTCGGAGATCCTCCCGCGGTTGACTTCTCCTCCTCGACCTCGGCCCCTCTCCATGGCCGGCGGTTGTCACCGGTCGGATTCTTGCTCGGCCCCTCCTGTGCCGTCACAGCAACCATCGCGGCCGTCATCGCCTCCAACACCGTCACCTCTGCGTGGGTCTCTGTAGGTCTCTGTGAGTGTGCTGGTTTCTGTGGCTCTCTGTGGGTCTCTATCAGTGACGTGCGGTGAGGTCAATGGCTGGGGGAGGCACTGGCTGGTGTCAGAGCCAGATTCAGACACTGAGGGGGGCGTGGCCTCACTGATGTGGGCGTGGCCTCACTGAGGGGGCGTGTTAGACACGTCCCCCTCAGTGAGGCAGATGTGAGAGCTGCCTCCCCTGGTGCTTTTTCATTGCAGTTTCACGACGAGACCAGCGGCCCTACATATCTTTATACACACACGTGAAATAAGTTACCTGGAGTATGGAAGGCGAGGACATGAAATGAAGGGGTCTACAAACATTACATTGGTGACATACTGAGATAGTAACAAGCACGCGCTTTTTGCCCACGCTCCATCCAGTTACTGAGGGGTTGCGCAATCAGAGGGGAGGCTGAGCTCGTCGCTGCCTCACCACTCGTCTCTTCCTGTATTTGCAGCGGAGCTCCGCAAATTTGGCGATTTTGACTCTAAAAATGATTGGAATCGTACAGAAATTACATTCATAACACACATCAGTGGAAAAATCTTAATATTTATTTTATTGGATTATTCTTTATTTTTACTTTTCGTAACAGCTGTTTTCATTGAAGTATCACAGGTGAGGCTCTGCCTCCCTTGCCTCCCCTGACCGCACGTCCCTGGTCTCTATGAGTGTGAGTTTCTGTGGGAATGAGTCTCTGTGGGTAGCAGTGGGTCTCTATGAGTGTGGGTTTCTGTGGGTATGGGTCTCTGTGGGTAGTAATGGGTCTCTATGAGTGTGGGTTTCTGTGGATATGGGTCTCTGTGGGTAGTAATGGGTCTCTATGAGTGTGGGTTTCTGTGGGAATGGGTCTCTGTGGGTAGCAGTGGGTCTTTATGAGTGTGGGTTTCTGTGGGTATGGGTCTCTGTGGGTAGCAGTGGGTGTCTATGAGTGTGGGTTTCTGTGGGTATGGGTCTCTGTGGGTAGCAGTGGGTGTCTATGAGTGTGGGTTTCTGTGGATATGGGACTCTGTGGGTAGCAGTGGGTCTCTATGAGTGTGGACATTTGTGAGCATGGGTCTCTGTGGGTAGCAGTGGGTCTCTATGAGTGTGGGTTTCTGTGGGTATGGGTCTCTGTGGGTAGCAGTGGGTCTCTATGAGTGTGGGTTTCTGTGGGTATGGGTCTCTGGGTAGCAGTGGGTCTCTATGAGTGTGGGTTTCTGTGGGTATGGGTCTCTGTGGGTAGCAGTGGGTCTCTATGAGTGTGGGTTTCTGTGGGTATGGGTCTCTGTGGGTAGCAGTGGGTCTCTATGAGTGTGGGTTTCTGTGGGTATGAGTCTCTGTGGGTAGCAGTGGGTCTCTATGAGTGTGGGTTTCTGTGGGAATGGGTCTCTGTGGGTTGCAGTGGGTCTCTATGAGTGTGGGTTTCTGTGGGTATGGGTCTCTGTGGGTAGCAGTGGGTCTCTATGAGTGTGGGTTTCTGTGGGTATGGGTCTCTGTGGGTAGCAGTGGGTCTCTATGAGTGTGGGTTTCTGTGGGTATGGGTCTCTGTGGGTAGCAGTGGGTCTCTATGAGTGTGGGTTTCTGTGGGTATGAGTCTCTGTGGGTCGCAGTGGGTCTCTATGAGTGTGGGTCTCTGTGGGTATGGGTCTCTGTGGGTAGCAGTGGGTCTCTATGAGTGTGGGTTTCTGTGGGTATGGGTCTCTGTGGGTAGCAGTGGGTCTCTATGAGTGTGCGTCTCTGTGGGTATGGGTCTCTGTGGGTAGCAGTGGGTCTCTATGAGTGTGGGTTTCTGTGGGTATGGGTCTCTGTGGGTAGCAGTGGGTCTCTATGAGTGTGGGCATTTGTGAGCATGGGTCTCTGTGGGTAGCAGTGGGTCTCTATGAGTGTGGGTTTCTGTGGGTATGGGTCTCTGTGGGTAGCAGTGGGTCTCTATGAGTGTGGGTTTCTGTGGGTATGGGTCTCTGTGGGTAGCAGTGGGTCTCTATGAGTGTGGGTTTCTGTGGGTATGGGCCTCTGTGGGTAGCAGTGGGTCTCTATGAGTGTGGGCATTTGTGACCATGGGTCTCTGTGGGTAGCAGTGGGTCTCTATGAGTGTGGGTTTCTGTGGGTATGGGTCTCTGTGGGTAGCAGTGGGTCTCTATGAGTGTGCGTCTCTGTGGGTATGGGTCTCTGTGGGTCTTTGTAAGTATGGGTCTCTGTGAGTGTGGGCATTTGTGAGCATGGGTGTGGGGCCTTACGTGGTGAAATGAAAATTATCGTGAGGCGATGTATGATGATTATGCGTAATCTAAACTGTTTTTTGTGTGTATACATAAACTGTATATCATGTATATATGAACTGTATATTATGTATATATAAACTGTATATTACGTGTATATAAACTGTCCGCACCAGGGACAGCTCCAAGCGAGGAGTGAGGAGCACGCTGGGGCCTTCTTGGCGTTGATTCAGCGACGGAGAGCCGTGGGGAGGGAGGGGGTGAGATGGGGAGAGATGAGAGAGGGACATCGAAAGAGAGAGATGAAACATCTCCTGCTGCTACTTTTGCTGCGTCTCCCCTTAAACTCATACAGGAGACTACACATTATAGTGGTAGGACACAGTACTACTACTACACAGTACTACTACTACACAGTACTACTACTACACAGTACTATTACACAGTACTACTACACAGTACTACTACTACACAGTACTATTACACAGTACTACTACTACACAGTACTACTACACATCACTACTACACAGTACTACTACTACACAGTACTACTACCACACAGTACTACTACACAGTACTATTACTACACAGTACTACTACTACACAGTACTACTACTACACAGTACTACTACACAGTACTACTATTAAACAGTACTACTACTACTATACAGTACTACTACTACACAGTACTATTACTACACAGCACTACTACACAGTACTACTACTACACAGTACTACTACTACACAGTACTATTACTACACAGTACTACTACTACACAGTACTACTACACAGTACTACTACTACACAGTACTATTACTACACAGTACTACTACTACACAGTACTACTACACAGTACTATTACTACAGAGTACTACTACACAGTACTACTACTACACAGTACTACTACACAGTATTACTACTACACAGTACTACTACACAGTACTACTACACAGTACTATTACACAGTACTATTACTACACAGTACTACTACACAGTACTACTACACAGTACTACTACTACTACACAGTACTACTACTACACAGTACCATTACTACACAGTACTACTACACAGTACTATTACACAGTACTACTACTACACAGTACTACTACACAGTACTATTACACAGTACTACTACACAGTACTACTACTACACAGTACTACTACACAGTACTATTACACAGTACTACTACACAGTACTACTACTACAGAGTACTACTACTACACAGTACTACTACACAGTGCTATTACACAGTACTACTACACAGTACTATTACTACACAGTACTACTACCCAGCACTACTACACAGTACTACTACTACACAGTACTACTACTACTACACACGCCAGCTCGTGACGTCTACTTAGTAACACTTGGCCTGCTGAGTCTCTGTTTCTGTCTCTGTCTCTCTCTGTGTCTGCCTCTCTCTCTGTGTCTCTCTGTCTGTCTCTTTCTCTATCCCTGTGTCTCTCTCTGTGTCTCTCTCTGTCTCTTTCTCTATCCCTGTGTCTCTCTCTGTGTCTCTCTCTCTGTCTGTCTCTTTCTCTATCCCTGTGTCTCTCTCTGTCTGTCTCTTTCTCTATCCCTGTGTCTCTCTCTGTCTGTCTCTTTCTGTATCCCTGTGTCTCTCTCTGTGTCTCTCTGTCTGTCTCTTTCTCTATCCCTGTGTCTCTCTCTGTATGTCTCTTTCTCTATCTCTGTGTCTCTCTCTGTGTCTCTCTTTGTCTGTCCTTTTCTCTATCCCTGTGTCTCTCTCTGTGTCTCTCTCTCTGTCTGTCCCTTTCTCTATCCCTGTGTCTCTCTCTCTCTCTGTCTGTCCCTTTCTCTATCCCTGTCTCTCTCTCTCTCTTTCTCTATCCCTGTGTCTCTCTCTGTGTCTCTCTCTCTCTCTGTCTCTTTCTCTATCCCTGTGTCTCTCTGTGTCTCTGTCTGTCCCTTTCTCTATCCCTGTGTCTCTCTCTCTGTCTGTCTCTTTCTCTATCCCTGTGTCTCTCTCTCTCTGTCTGTCCCTTTCTCTATCCCTGTGTCTCTCTCTCGGAGGCGACGACGAGATGGTGACGACGATGGACGTGAGTAGCACGACGGGCAATCATCCCACTTCCCAGCAACAGCCACGAGGTCCCACACAGGGGCCCCTCCTGGACTCTCAGCGAGGCCACGCCCCTCCCCGGCCACGCCCTCCTTCTGGAACCTGCGAGCGCCCTTCCCGATTGGCTCCCTCTGTGACTTTTATCCGAGATGTCCCCCTCTCAAGTTTCTACCGTGGCCTGCAGGCGTCAGTAGTGGCGTCGCAGGCAGCGCTATGCCACGCCACTCGCAAAGGTTAAAGCTGAGTACTTAACAATAATGACATTTTGATTTAAAGCTTTCGTGACTGCAGGGATTTATATTCTTGGTTCTTTCGGTAAAGCCACCTGCACGTAGAAGGGAAACAATAAAATAATAAAAATATAAAACAATAAAATTCTCACGAAGTTTCGACTGCAACACGAGCAGTCATCATCAGGTGTTTCCCTTCTACGTGACTTTTACCGAAAGAACCAAGAATAATAATGACATTGCCAGGCATCTTAATTTCTTTGGGAGTACTCCCTCGGTGATTTAATATTGCTCGAAATAGATTGGTTTAATGTGGTTCATTAAGGTCCAGGTAATGACTACGCTTGCTGTACGAGTTACAAATCTGTTATGAGTGGCTAATGCTGATTTGTTTTTACGTGGATTAAATGCACACAGCAGCCAGTGCAAAGGCGTTTTTTTGTACAAATACATTTTGAAGTATATATAGTATGGCCAATTTAAACACTGCATAAAACAAATTATAAGATTAATGCCTTTTAATGTTAATGAATGCAAAGGAAAAAAGATCAAAACACAGTGTTTAACCATTCGGTCTCTGATACATTTAATGTTTAGTTATGAAATCGGCTCAAATCTATCAATATATCAATAGTTACAATTCCTGTAAGTTTTAAACTATTATACACTGCAAGTACATCAAGTGAAGGTTGGTTGAATACTGTAGTTAAAATTTTTGAAGATTTTGGTTGAGGTTTTATTTTGAACAGTACAATCGTGTTCATCAACCAATCAACAGAGAGCCGCTCTATGGGTATCTCGGTAAAGTCAAGTAGGTAATAAAATAATTTAAATTAAAACAACATTTTATCTTATACCTACTACGTAACTTTACCGAAAGAAACTAAGAGTGTGGATCCCTGCAGTCACGAAAACTTCAAGTCGAGATTATTATTATTGTTGCTGATACAGCTGACCCTGGACTTTCAATATCCCGGGAAAGGATTCGAGACTTCCCCGGACGTCGGCAAACGCGAACTTACCAGGAAGAGAAACCGGGACAGGTGGCAACTCCAAGTGGAGCGCCCCGCGACAATTACCGACCGCGCGCGCGGTCGGAGCGAGCGACTGGCGGCGCGTGGGCGGGGCTTGGTGACCCACCCGGACTGTACCACCCCGCTGGACGTTGTGGGGGGGGGGGCTGGCAGTGCCCTGCCCGACAATGGGTCTCGGTGGTCACAATTTACATTTAGAGATGGGATCGGCCAAGTTCGGCTTCCCCCCCACCCCCCACCGCCCACCGCCGCACCCCCTCCACTTTGTATCGGATACGGTGAGTTCAGCTCCTGGCTAAGTGACTCAGTGCCCAGGTCGACTGCCGCCACTCTGCTGCGTCATTAAAATCGTAAGCCCGGCCAGGTTCAAGTCCTGCTCTGGAGAGGGGGTGGTGTTGACTCAGCCCATCATCATCATCATGCCTCGGTGGGAGTGGTCGATAAAATAGGTACCTATTAGGTGGCACGTGACTAGTAGCCACCAGGGCCATAGAAAGATGCGGGCTGGATGTTTTATGCCGGGTGAACAATTATGATGCCGGATCATCGACGCATGCAGAGAGAATCGAAGCCCCGGGCAAATTGTAGCTCGTGGCGAGCGGACACCGTGGACCCTAGCGACTGGGTCGCGACTGATTAATGAAAAGATTGTGGGGTCATTAGGAAGGATCACAGGGAGGTGGTGAGGATGGGTCTGGTAGGACGGGGAAGTGGGAATTGGAGCGAGTGGACAGTGTGGGGGAGGGGTTCATTGGGGTCTTGGTTTTGTGGGGGGGGGGGAGGTATGGGCGAGGCGGGGGGGGCTGTAAACAGCCCTGAACCAGTGGTGGAAACTCCACATTACTATGGTGGGGGGCGAGTAACCCCACGGATTATCAAACCCGGAGATCTGCGTTGGGTCTTTCACATCCACTACCACCTATGGGCACACGACCCTGCCACGTGGGGGCGGACCCTGCCACGTGGGGGGGCGGACCCTGTCACGTGGGGTGGGGGGCGGACCCTGCCACGTGGGGGCGGACCCTGCCACGTGGGGGAGGACCCTGCCACGTGGGGGGGGCGGACCCTGCCACGTGATGCGCGTTCGGTCGACCTCACGGCCACATCGCGTCACTGTGTCACGTGAGAACTTTGTGCTATAGAGTCACTAAATATACTGTTATAGAGTCACTAAATATACTGTTATAGAGTCACTATTAATACTGTTATAGAGTCACTATTAATACTGCTATAGTCACTAATAATACTGTTATAGAGTCACTATTAATACTGTTATAGAGTCACTATTAATGCTGTTATAGTCACTATTAATACTGTTATAGAGTTACTATTATTACTGCTATAGAGTGACTATTAATACTGTTATAGAGTCACTATTAATACTGTTATACAGTGACTATTAATACTGCTATAGAGTCACTATTAATGCTGTTATAGAGTCACTATTAATACTGCTATAGAGTCACTATTAATACTGTTATAGAGTCACTATTAATACTGTTATAGAGTCACTATTAATACTGTTATAGAGTCACTATTAATACTGTTATAGAGTCACTATTAATACTGCTATAGAGTCACTATTAATACTGTTATAGAGTCACTATTAATACTGTTATAGAGTCACTAATAATACTGTTATAGAGAGACTATTAATACTGTTATAGAGTCACTATTAATACTGCTATAGAGTCACTATTAATACTGTTATAGAGTCACTATTAATACTGTTATAGAGTCACTATTAATACTGTTATAGAGTCACTATTAATACTGCTATAGAGTCACTATTAATACTGTTATAGAGTCACTAATAATACCGTTATAGAGTGACTATTAATACTGTTATAGAGTCACTATTAATACTGCTATAGAGTCACTATTAATACTGTTATAGAGTCACTATTAATACTGTTATAGAGTCACTATTAATACTGTTATAGAGTCACTATTATACTGCTATAGAGTCACTATTAATACTGTTATAGAGTCACTATTAATACTGCTATAGAGTCACTATTAATACTGCTATAGAGTCACTATTAATACTGTTATAGAGTCACTATTAATACTGATATAGAGTCACTATTAATAATGCTATAGAGTCACTATTAATACTGCTATAGAGTCACTATTAATACTGCTATAGAGTCACTATTAATACTGCTATAGAGTCACTATTAATACTGTTATAGAGTCACTATTAATACTGTTATAGAGTCACTATTAATACTGTTATAGAGTCACTATTAATACTGTTATAGAGTCACTATTAATACTGTTATAGTCACTATTAATACTGCTATAGAGTGACTTAATACTGCTATAGAGTCACTATTAATACTGCTATAGAGTGACTATTGATACTGCTATAGAGTCACTATTAATACTGTTATAGAGTCACTATTAATACTGTTATAGAGTCACTATTAATACTGCTATAGAGTGACTATTAATACTGTTATAGAGTCACTATTAATACTGTTATAGAGTCACTATTAATACTGCTATAGAGTCACTATTAATACTGTTATAGAGTCACTATTAATACTGCTATAGAGTCACTATTAATACTGCTATAGAGTCACTATTAATACTGTTATAGAGTCACTATTAATACTGCTATAGAGTCACTATTAATACTGCTATAGAGTCGCTATTAATGCTGCTTTAGAGTCACTATTAATACTGTTATAGAGTCAATATTAATACTTCTATAGAGTGACTTAATACTGCTATAGAGTGACTATTGATACTGCTATAGAGTCACTATTAATACTGCTATAGAGTCACTATTAATACTGTTATAGAGTCACTATTAATACTGCTATAGAGTCACTATTAATACTGCTATAGAGTCACTATTAATACTGCTATAGAGTGACTATTGATACTGCTATAGAGTGACTATTAATACTGCTATAGAGTGACTATTAATACTGCTATAGAGTCACTATTAATACTGCTATAGAGTCACTATTAATACTGCTGTAGAGTGACTATTGATACTGCTATAGAGTCACTATTAATACTGTTATAGAGTCACTATAAATACCGCTATAGAGGGACTATTAATACTGCTATAGAGTGACTATTAATACTGTTATAGAGTCACTATTAATAATGCGATAGAGTGACTATTAATACTGTTATCGAGTCACTATTAATACTGCTATAGAGTCACTATTAATACTGCTATAGAGTCACTATTAATACTGCTATAGAGTCACTATTAATACTGCTATAGAATCACTATTAATACTGTAGAGTCGATATCTACTGCTATACAGTCAGCATGTACTACTGTACAGTCCATTAATACTGCTATACAGTCAGCATGTACTACTGTAGAGTCGATATCTAATGCTATAGAGTCAGCATGTACTACTGTACAGTCCATTAATACTGCTATAGAGTCAGCATGTACTACTCTAATCATAGCAGGTACCACCACTTTCGCTTGCCCTGCTCTAATCATAGCAGCTTACACCACAGTATGCATGCACTGCTGCAGGGAAAGCAGGTACCACCACACTATGCACTGCTGTAGTAATAGCACGGACCACCACAGTCACTATGCACTGCTGAATTAATAGTGCTCAGTTGTGGCGAGAGTGCAGAGTTTCTCACATCTGCCCAGTGTGCTCATGACCGGCTCCGGTTTAACACCAGAGTGTGTGAGGACGGGTGAGACATCCTCTAACACAAGTGCGGCTACGCTTTTTTTTGGTCACGCTGCACAATGGTGCCGATCGCCGGGACTGGTTTACTACGGCCTTTGGAGCGGCTTTGCCAGTTTCGCCAGATCGGCTCAGGACCGCTGGATAATGTCGGATGATAATCGTGTGGTGACGGATAATCGATGACGATCGACGGTGTCTCGAGCTGAATGCGGTGCCCAACGTGCGACATTGGTTGACGCGCGGCCGGCCAACGCGCCGTCTAAATCCGCGTCTCTCTTCTGGAATTCTCAGGCGGGCAACGCTTTTGGTGAGCCGGCGGTCGCAATGAGCTGGAGCTTCCTGACCCGTCTGTTGGAGGAGATATCTCTGCACTCGACGTACCTGGGCAAGCTCTGGCTCACCACGTTCCTGATCTTGCGCATCATTTTAACACGTAGGCTTTCGCGACCAATATTATTCATAATAAAGGTTTTTGGGTTAGATCGCGTTTATTTATAAATGTGTCGTAACCCTCCACCACCCGATTAATAATGCGCATCATGCTGACTATCGCGGCGGGCGAATCCATCTACCACGACGAGCAGAGCTCGTTCATGTGCAACTCGCAACAGCCGGGCTGCACAAACGTCTGCTACGACTCCTTCGCTCCCCTCTCCTACGTGCGCTTCTGGATTTTTCAGATTATCACCGTGGCGGCGCCCAGCATTCTCTACCTCGCCTTCGCCATACACAGGATACAGAGGTCTAGTAGAGTTACGACGACGACGATAATCGTGATGATGATAATGACGATGAAGGCCCCCCCCCCCCCCAAAAAAAAACCTTAATTCCACTCTTTGTTTTGGTGAGAAGGATATTTTTAAACTTTCATTCCCGCGTCGTTATCCGCAGGTCAGAAGGCTCGACCGGCCACAAAAAGCACCGACGGACCGAGCAAGCCGAGGAGAATGTCCAAGCGGAGAAAGGAGGGGAGTTTGCCGACGAGGCTGGCGAGGTCAAGAAGAACGACCACAGATGGCACGACGGGCGCCGCGCGATCCCGGCCGACGGCCTCATGTGGGCGTACACGCTGCAGCTCGTCCTGCGCACGGTGGCCGAAGTGGGCTTCCTTCTGGGCCAGTACGTGATGTACGGCTTGGAGGTGATCCCCCGCTTCGAGTGCCCCCGCCGCCACCCTTGCCGCCACCGCGTCGACTGCTTCGTGTCGAGGCCCACGGAGAAAACCGTCTTCCTGTACGTGATGTACGCCGTGGGCGGCCTCAGCCTGGCTCTCGACCTGGCCGAGCTGTGGCACCTGGGGATGGGCGCCCTCGGGGACTTGTTGCCAGGCAGCCGAGCCAAGCGCCAGCAACGGTCAGGGCCGGATTAAGGTTCTTGTAGGCCCTAGACACTTCTGTCTCGTAGGCCTTTAGTCAGGGCCAGATTAATGTTCTTGTAGGCCCTAGACACTTCTGTCTCGTAGGCCTTCAGTCAGGGCTGGATTAATGTTCTTGTAGGGCCTTGACATTTCTATCTCGTAGGCCTTCAGTCAGGGCTGGATTAATGTTCTTGTAGGGCCTAGACACTTCTATCTCGTAGGCCTTCAGTCAGGGCCAGATTAAGGTTCTTGTAGGGCCTAGACACTTCTATCTCGTAGGCCTTCAGTCAGGGCTGGATTAAGGTTCTTGTAGGCCCTAGACACTTCTGTCTCGTAGGCCTTCAGTCAGGGCTGGATTAATGTTCTTGTAGGGCCTTGACACTTATATCTCGTAGGCTTTCAGTCAGGGCCGGATTAAGGTTCTTGTAGGGCCTTGACACTTCTATCTCGTAGGCCTTCAGTCAGGGCCGGATTAATGTTCTTGTAGGCCCTAGACACTTCTATCTCGTAGGCCTTCAGTCAGGGCCGGATTAATGTTCTTGTAGGGCCTTGACACTTCTATCTCGTAGGCCTTCAGTCAGGGCTGGATTAAGGTTCTTGTAGGGCCTAGACACTTCTATCTCGTAGGCCTTCAGTCAGGGCCAGATTAAGGTTCTTGTAGGGCCTTGACACTTCTTTCTTGTAGGCCTTCAGTCAGGGCCAGATTAAGGTTCTTGTAGGGCGTAGACACTTCTATCTCGTAGGCCTTCAGTCAGGGCTGGATTAAGGTTCTTGTAGGGCCTTGACACTTCTATCTCGTAGGCCTTCAGTCAGGGCCGGATTGAGGTTTATTGTAGGCCCTAGACACTTCTGTCTCATAGGCCTTCAGTCAGGGCCGGATTAAGGTTCTTGTAGGCCCTAGACACTTATATCTCGTAGGCCTTCAGTCACGGCTGGATTAATGTTCTTGTAGGGCCTAGATACTTCTTTCTCATAGGCCTTCAGTCAGGGCCAGATTAAGGTTCTTGTAGGGCCTAGACACTTCTATCTCGTAGGCCTTCATTCAGGGCTGGATTAAGGTTCTTGTAGGGCCTTGACATTTCTATCTCGTAGGCCTTCAGTCAGGGCCGGATTAAGGTTCTTGTAGGGCCTTGACACTTCTATCTCGTAGGCCTTCAGTCAGGGCCGGATTAAGGTTCTTGTAGGGCCTAGACACTTCTATCTCGTAGGCCTTCAGTCAGGGCTGGATTAAGGTTCTTGTAGGGCCTAGAGACTTATATCTCGTAGGCCTTCAGTCAGGGCTAGATTAAGGTTCTTGTAGGCCCTAGACACTTCTATCTCATAGGCCTTCAGTCAGGGCTGGATTAATGTTCTTGTAGGCCCTAGACACTTCTATCTCGTAGGCCTTCAGTCACGGCTGGATTAATGTTCTTGTAGGGCCTAGATACTTCTATCTCATAGGCCTTCAGTCAGGGCCAGATTAAGGTTCTTGTAGGCCCTAGACACTTCTATCTCGTAGGCCTTCAGTCACGGCTGGATTAATGTTCTTGTAGGGCCTAGATACTTCTATCTCGTAGGCCTTCAGTCAGGGCCAGATTAAGGTTCTTGTAGGGCCTTGACACTTCTATCTCGTAGGCCTTCAGTCACGGCTGGATTAAGGTTCTTGTAGGGCCTTGACACTTCTATCTCGTAGGCCTTCAGTCAGGGCCAGATTAAGGTTCTTGTAGGGCCTTGACACTTCTATCTCGTAGGCCTTCAGTCAGGGCCAGATTAAGGTTCTTGTAGGCCCTAGACACTTCTATCTCGTAGGCCTTCAGTCAGGGCCGGATTGAGGTTTTTTGTAGGCCCTAGACACTTCTGTCTCATAGGCCTTCAGTAAGGGCTGGATTAAGGTTCTTGTAGGCCCTAGACACTTCTATCTCGTAGGCCTTCAGTCAGGGCCGGATTGAGGTTTATTGTAGGCCCTAGACACTTCTGTCTCATAGGCCTTCAGTAAGGGCTGGATTAAGGTTCTTGTAGGCCCTAGACACTTCTATCTCGTAGGCCTTCAGTCAGGGCTGGATTAAGGTTCTTGTAGGCCCTAGACACTTCTATCTCGTAGGCCTTCAGTCAGGGCCAGATTAAGGTTCTTGTAGGCCCTAGACACTTCTATCTCGTAGGCCTTCAGCGGTAATGTTCTACAGCTGCTACTGCTGCTAACCCATGTCACTAACTCCCTCCGCTGTCACTCGGCTTCCTTCACGCGGTACTTGAAACTGGACGTGCGTCGTCGCTGCTGACACGTTCATTACTTAGCCAGTGCCCTCGTTCGACGGGAGGGCGCGCTGCGTGCCCGCACTTCGGCAGATTCCTACTTGAAGTCATTGGGGAGAGGAGCAAAAATATATCACGCGAGGTAAGCCTCGAAATATCGAATGCGGAAATGTCTTCCGCTATTTATTTTTTGACCGCGGCTATCGCGTGGGATGCCGTTTGTTTTCACCGATAACAAATTCGACATCACCATGGGACCTCCCATGATGTAGCTGCACATGACGTAGCTGCTCACAACGAGCTCTCAATGTGCTGATAGTGGCATTGTGTCTGTGCTGTTCGCCTTTTGGCATCCTCTGGTCTAACACTGTTTGAGGCTAGGCTCTAAAGATAGCTCTCCCTGGTGTGGACCAATCAGTTTCAAAGACAATGCATCATATACTACCAGAGCATGTTTGTTTGCATGTTCACCACAAGTGTAGCGACATAAATGGTGTCACTACTCTGTAGCGACAGTAGCGAGTGAAGAGTGGTGCTGTATGCGTGGTGCCGCTCTATGGTACCAGAGTGAGCACGGCACGGAATGGCTCACTAGAGGGCAGGGTCCGGGTGTCGCTGAGGTCGGGTCAGGACATGATATCCTGGGTGAACCCGAGAGGGCACGTGACTGGACGAGGGGGCAAGGGGGGACGTGAGGGTTACGTGATAAGGACCCAGGGTCCATCCCGGAAGGATCTGGAAGGGGCGTGGCCAAGGGCAGAGCCGGCCACGCCCCCTCCCGGAAGGATCTGGAAGGGGGCGTGGGCAAGGGCAGAGCCGGCCACACAGTTATAAACCAAGTCCCGGGTGGGAGCGGGGCTGCTGGGTCAACTCTGGGAATGAAGCCGCCATCTAAGGTCCTCGGTCTCCGGTCTCCGCTAGTGGACCAGGCAGCGTGTTGAGCTGTCCTGGTCCGGTAATATAATTAGCTAAGTTGGGAGCGGTGGTTACCGCCCTATGTCGTCATCCTGTTGAGAGTTACCTGTTGCCTCCAGTTCTAGTGTGCGCCTAAATGGAACCCACCACACAAGTGCTGCGTGTGGTTAATGTGAACTTGATTCCATGCAAAAGGTTTCTATTTGGCGTTCCAACATCTGAACACAACTCGTGCTTTATTGCCAGAAAGGGTACGGGCTTCCTCCCTGACGCTCAAAACGTGCTGTTCCCGCTGCTACTGTCGTTGCCATGAACAGGATTGCGAACGGCGATCCTCCTCCTCCGCCTCCTCCTCCTCCTCGTCGCGCGGCCGAGACGGAGGAGGCCGCCCCCCGGCAGGTGGCGATAACGCCGGCGGCTGCGTCGCAGCTGCAAGGTTACCTGCGCGCGATACAGCGGCGGCTGGAGCTGACGGTTTCCCCACCACCCCGACGGGCCAGGGCAACGCGGGGATACGGGGAGAGCGGAGCAGGGAGAGGTGGGGGAGGCGGAGAGGGAGGACGGCGGGAGACTCCGGCCTTACGCTCGGCCGCGGTGGCCGTGAGCAAAAACCCCCAAGTGCAGCTCGGCAAGAAATACGAAGTGGCGGCGGTGGCAGACGAAGTAGGAGATTCCGGAGAAGAACAAGGAGAGGTCAAGGCCGCCTCTAGGAAGGGAATGGCCGTCCGAACGAAGAAATATCCAACCATCTCAGTTTAAGTTTCCTTACTCTTTGGTCCTTTCGGTAACGTCACGTCGGTAGAAATAAACATTGTACTTTTTATTCTTGGTTCTTTCGGTAAAGTCACCACGTAGAAGGGAAACTATAAAATAATACAAATATAAAGCAATAGAATTATCTTATTGTTTTATATTTTTTATTTTTTTATTTTATTGTTTCCCTTCTACGTGGTGACTTTACCAAAAGAACCAAAGAGTGTGAATCCCTGCAGTCGCGAAAGCTTCAAGTCGAGATTTAAGTTTCCTGTTTTGAGTTGAACGCCGAGTTATTCACGAATAAAGGTTTTCTCTTTTGGGGGGGTCAGATCTCGCTTGTGAGTTGTAGATATGTCGTTGAGCACTCCACCACCCGGCATCAGCCAGCAAGGTTGTGTCACGTAGACGAAACCTCGTGCCGGGTGGTTACTACTGCAGCCCACCAGTGTGTTTGAGAGAACAATTGTGAGCGTGGATTTATTCTCCCAACACTATACACTGCACTACTATACACTACACTATACACTACACACGGCACTATGCTTTACCCGACTATACACTATACTACTATACACATCACTACTATACATTACACTACTATACACTACACACAATACTGTACATTACACTACCATACACCACTATGCACTACACTATTATACACTACTCTACATCACTATACACTTTAGTAATATTCACTACTATACACTACACCAGTGGTTCTTAACCTGGGTTCGATCGAACCCCAGGGGTTCGGTGAGTCGATCTCAGGGGTTCGGCAGAGCCCCCGCCACGGAGGTCCGGACACACTTGAATTATTGTGTAAATTTGTGATGACACACACGGCCCGCTTGGCCATCACTGGCTGCAGATGATCATGCTACACTGCTTGGCCAATCAGCGCTGCGGGGAATTTAGTGCGTACTCAGTAGTCAACGTGTGACTGTTGTTGTACGTCGTGTGATTTCTTTAATATTTTATCCATACTAACTATGTCGGGCAAAAGAAGAAAGTGGTCGGACGAATATGTACAACATGGATTCTCATGTATCACGGAACGTGATGGGAGTGAGCGTCCTATCTGCATGATTTGCAACGCCAAGTTGAGCAACTCTAGTCTTGCACCGGCAAAACTAAAGGAACACTTCTTGAAGCTGCATGGAGACGGGGAATACAAGAACACAACACTTGCTGAATTCAGGGTGAAGAGAGCCAGATTCGATGAAAGGGCCACTCTGCCTGCTCTTGGATTTGTACCTGTTAACAAACCGATCCTGACAGCATCGTACGAAGTTGCTTACCTGATCGCAAAGCAGGGCAAGCCACACACCATTGGTGAAACACTTGTGAAACCAGCTGCATTAAAGATGGCGAATCTGATACTCGGAACAGTGGCCGAAGGTAAATTATCCCAAATTCCCCTTTCAAATGACACCGTCAGTGACAGAATAGAAGACATGAGTAAAGACATCTTGGCTCAAGTAGTCGCGGATCTGATTTCAAGCCCGGCAAAATTCAGCCTTCAACTCGACGAAACCACAGACGTTTCTGATCTAAGCCAGCTTGCTGTTTTTGTACGCTATGTGAAAGACGACATGATAAAAGAAGAGTTTTTTATTTTGTAAGCCTCTTACAACAACAACGAAGGCAGCCGATGTGAATAAGCTTGTGGATGACTTCTTCAGAGACAACAATCTTTCATGGGATATGGTTTCTGCAGTTTGTACGGACGGAGCTCCAGTCATGCTGGGAAGAAAGTCTGGTTTTGGTGCGCTAGTAAAGGCCGATGCACCACACATCATTGTGACGCATTGTATTCTGCACAGGCATGCGTTGGCAACAAAAACCTTACCTCCAAAAATGGCAGAAGTATTAAAAACTGGTGGAATGTGTGAACTATGTGCGAAAAAGTGCTCTGAGGCACCGCATCTTCAGTGAGCTGTGTAAAGAAATGGGCTCTGAATTTGAGGTACTTCTGCTCCATTCTAATATTCGGTGGTTATCTCGGGGACAGGTGCTGAATCGTGTTTTTGCCATGCGTGTGGAATTAGCCCTGTTTTTGCAAGAGCACCAACACTGCCATGCAGATTGCTTCAAAAATCCTGAGTTCATTCTCATTTTAGCGTACATGGCTGATATATTCGCAGCTCTCAATCATCTCAATCAGCAGATGCAGGGTGGTGGAGTCAATATCATGGAAGCGGAAGAACACCTGAAGGCTTTTAAAAAAAAGCTACCATTATGGAAACGACGAACAGAGAACAATAACTTCGCAAACTTCCCGCTTCTGGACGACTGTGCAAGTAAGATCGAAGATGTGTCTGGAATCGGAGATATTTCTGTATCCACGGAACTGAAGCAAACAATTGCCACGCACTTAGATGAGCTTGCAAAGTCTCTCGACGGATATTTCCCTACAAGAGAGTCATATCCAGCATGGGTGAGACAGCCGTTCACGTTTGCTGTTGAAGCAGCAGATGTCAATGATGAATTCCTCGACGAAATCATTGAAATTCAGCAGAGCCAGGTTCAACAGCAACTCTTCAGAACAACAACGCTCTCAACGTTTTGGTGTCGACAAATGAACAAGTATCCAGTTATTGCTAAGAAAGCCCTGGATTTTTTTATACCATTTGTTACAACATATCTTTGTGAGCAATCCTTTTCGAGGATGCTGGACATAAAAACGAAGAAAAGGAACAGACTTTGCTGTGAAAATGACATGAGAGTGGCACTTGCCAAGGTGAAGCCACGCATATCTGAACTGATCTCTCAAAGGCAACAGCAGAAGTCACATTGATTTCCAGGTATGTAATTTGTTGTGAGTTTATGCATTGTGTTGGTTTTATTCTTTGAACAAGTTAATGTTCATGCACAGCTCATTTTGTGTACCAGTAAAAAACATATCTTTGTCTTGAATTTGAAAAAAATTACATTTTATTTTTCACTAAAGAGGGGTTCGGTGAATGCGCATATGAAACTGGTGGGGTTCGGTACCTCCAACAAGGTTAAGAACCACTGTACTACACTATACGCTGCTATACACCACAGTAATATAGGCTACACTACTATACAATACGCTATACACTGCACTATACACTACTAAACACTGCACTATACACTACTATACATCACTATACACTATAGTAATATACACTGCTATACACGACACTATACACTGCTATACAGAGTAATATAGGCTACACTACTATACACTACACTATACACTGCACTATACACTACTATACATCACTATACACTATAGGAATATACCTTGCTATACACTACACTATACGCTGCTATACACAGTAATATAGGCTACACTACTATACACTACACTATACACTACACACAATAATGTACACTACACTACCATACACCAATATACACCACTACTATACAGCACTATACACTAGTAATATACACTACTATACACTACACTGCACTATACACTTCTATACATCACTATACACTAGTAATATACACTGCTATACACTACACTATACCCTGCTATACACCACAGTAATATAGGCTACACTACTATACACTACACACAATACTGTATACTACACTACTATACACAATAGCATCAGGAAAACTCCTTTCATCAATCGACTGGCAAGTCTTTTTGAGGCCCTTGGAGCCGACCGCCCACCTATTGCGTTGACCCTCAATGCCGCCAAACATTCACAAACTCCTAAAAACCGTTCACTCGATGCTTTCGGTAAAGTCACGTAGAAGAGAAATAATAAAATAATAAAACAATAAAATTCTCACGACGTTTCGATTGCTAAACAAACATGCAATCATCAGCAGGTGTGAAATCCACAGCGAGAAGATTTTGAAAAAAAAAGTGGCGTTTTTTTAATGATGATTGCAAATGTTGTGAGAATGATTTTTTTTAAATATTTTTATTATTTTATTGTTTCCCTTCTACGTGGTGGTGACTTTACCGAGAGAACCAAGAATATGAATCCCTGCAGTCACGGAAGCTTT
This sequence comes from Petromyzon marinus, assembly GCF_048934315.1. Classification (NCBI taxonomy): domain Eukaryota; kingdom Metazoa; phylum Chordata; class Hyperoartia; order Petromyzontiformes; family Petromyzontidae; genus Petromyzon; species Petromyzon marinus. Next base: position 1,053,113 of record NW_027422993.1, on the reverse strand, counting down.
AAATCTACATTTAAATCCTAAAAACCGCTTGTATTACAACTTTAAAAAAGGAAACTGGCCACTTTTCACTTATGATTCAGAATAATTATTCACCGACAACATCAACCATAGCCACACATCCGCAAATAACTCTGAAAAGAATTTCAGAAACATCATCGCGACTACCACCAAGCACACCGTCGCTGGGGGGTTGCTGCAAGCAACACCTTCCCTGCCTCCCTAAACAAGCCTCAACGCTAATAAACCAACGGAACACCATTAGGACAAACAATCCTACATCACCACAAATCTCCCGGCCTTCAATATTGAAATCACAATGCTAATCAATCAAGCCAAAACAGGGAACGCTGGCACGAGTTTGTCGAATCTTTTGAACACCGCCAAAACTCATCAAAACTTTGGAAGACCATCAAAGCCTTAGACGGACACTCCAAACCGCCAATTGCACAACCACTTTCAACAACATATCCGATCTTGAAACTACTGGTACCAGTCATCGGCAAGTCCACTCAGCTCCACGTCCTCCTGTACCATGTCACTCCATCTCTTCTCTGGCCCGGGCCGCGCCCGTTTAGCCCCCTCTATCCGGCAGAACAAAAGCTGTTTAGGCATGCCGGACCACAGACACACACACACAAACTTACCCACTCACCCACCCACCCACTCACCCACCCACCCACTCACCCACCAACCCACTCACCCACCCAACTACTCACCCACCCACCCACTCACTCACCCACTCACTCACCCACTCACCCACCCACTCACTCACCCACCCACTCACCCACCAACCCACTCACCCACCCAACTACTCATCCACCAACCCACTCACCCACTCACCCACTCACTCACCCACTCACCCACCCACTCACTCACCCACTCACTCACCTACTCACCCACCAACCCACTCACCCAACTACTCACCCACCCACTCACCCACCCACCCACTCACCCACCAACCCACTCACTCACCCACCCACTCACTCACTCACCCACCCACTCACTCACTCACCCACTCACCCACCCACTCACCCACCCACGCACTCACCCAACTACTCACCCACCCACCAACCCCCCCTCCCTCCGTGTCTCCTCACCAGGCGATCCAGCAGCTGCTGGAGCTGCCGCTGAACCTGGCCCTGGTGTCCCCGGCGCACACCCCCAACTGGGAGCTGGTGAGCGATGTGGTGAACGTGGTGAGCCGCGTCTACCGCTCACCCAAGCACTGCCGCTCGCGCTACGAGGCCGTTGTGGTGCCACGCGAGGAGGGCAAGGTGGGTGGCTGGGTGGGGGGGTGGGTGGGTAAGTGAGTGGGTGGCTGGGTGGGTGGGTAAGTGGGTTGGTGGGTGGGTGAATGGGTGAATGGGTGGCTGGGTGAGTGAGTGGGTGAGCTGACTATCACCATGGTGACGGTGGTGGTGAGCTGACTGTCACCGTGGTGATGGTGATGGTGAGCTGACTGTTACCATGGTGACGGTGGTGGTGAGCTGACTGTCACCATAGTGATGGTGAGCTGACGGTGATGGTGAGCTGACTGTCACCATGGTGACGGTGATGGTGAGCTGACTGTCATCATGGTGACGGTGATGGTGAGCTGACTGTCACCATGGTGACGGTGATGGTGAGCTGACTGTCACCATGGTGACGGTGGTGGCGAGTTGACTGTCACCATGCTGATGGTGAGCTGACGGTGAGCTGACTGTCACCATGGTGATGGTGAGCTGACGGTGATGGTGAGCTGACTGTCACCATGGTGGTGGTGAGCTCACCATCACCATGGTGACGGTGGTGGTGAGCTGCTGACCGTCTTCGTGCCTTCAATGTCTCCCCCAGCTCCTCTACGACTTCCACCCCAAGAAGAAGCAGAAGACCAAAGGCGTCTACAAGGTGAGTGGCTGGTGAGCGAGCCGCTGGTGAGTGGGTGAGCGGGTGGGTGAGTGGGCGAGCGGGTGGGTGAGCGGATGGGTGGGTGGGTGAGTGGGCAGGCGGGCAAGCGGGTGGGTGGGTGAGTGGGTGAGCGGGCGAGCGAGCCGCGGGTGAGCCGGTGAGTAGGCGAGTGAGCGGGTGAGCAGGTGAGCTAAGTGGGTCTCATGGTGATGGTGGTGGTGGTGATGATGATGGCGGCGATGATGATGGCTGTAGTGGGTCTCATGGTGGTGGTGATGATGATGGCGGCGATGATGATGGCTGTAGTGGGTCTCATGGTGGTGGTGATGATGATCATTTGACTGCTTCCCTCCCTCCCCCTCCCTCCCCTCCCTCCCCGCGTAGACGAAGAGCAGGCAGCCGCTGTGCACCAGCCAGATCTTCGCGCAGGACGAGCACACGGCTCAGACGGAGCTCTTCTCTGCCAAGTTTGAGCTGGCGCGGAGCAGCGCTGCCAAGCGCAGGATGTCACTCAAACCCGTGTGGGTGCCCGCACGCTCACCCACCCACTCACTCGCTCACCCACTCACTCACTCACCCACTCACTCACTCACTCACCGACCCACTCACTCACCCACTCACTTACTCATCCACTCACTCACCCACCCACTCACTCACCCACTCACTCACCCACCCACCCACCCACTCACTCACTCACCCACTCACTTACTCACCCACTCACTCACCCACCCACCCACCCACTCACTCACCCACCCACTCACTCACCTGCCCACTCACTCACTCACCAACTCACCCGCCCACTCACCCACCCACTCACCTGCCCACTCACCCACCCACCCACTCACCCACTCACTCACCCACTCACCCACCCACCCACTCACTCACCCACTCACCCACCCACTCACTCACCCACCCACTCACTCACTCACTCGCCCACCCACCCACACACTCACCCACTCACCCACCCACTCACTCACTCATCCACTCACTCACCCGCCCACTCACCCACCCACCCACTCACTCACCCATTCACTCGCCCACCCACCCACACACACACTCTTCCACCCACTCGCCCACCCACCCACACACACACTCTTCCACCCACTCACCCACCCACTCACTCACCCACTCACTCGCCTACCCACCCACCCACTCACTCACCCACTCACTCACTCACCCACCCACTCACCTACCCACTCACCCACCCACCCACCCATTCACCCACCCACCCACTCACTCACCCACTCACCCACCCACCCACTCACTCACCCACTCACCCACCCACTCACCCACCCACCCACTCACTCACTCATCCACTCACTCACCCGCCCACTCACCCACTCACCCGCCCACCCACCCACACACACACTCTTCCACCCACTCACCCACCCACTCACTCACCCACTCACTCACCTACCCACCCACTCACTCACCCACTCACCCACTCACTCGCCCACTCACCCACTCACTCACCCACAAACTCACCCACCCACCCGCTCATCCACTCACTCACCCGCCCCCTCTGACGTCGCGTGTGCGTGCGTGCGCGTGCGTGTGTCTACGTGTGCGTGCGTGCGCGTGCGTGTGTCTACGTGTGTGCGTGTGTGTGTCTGCGTGCGTGCGTGCGTGTGTCTGTGCATGTCTGTGTATCTGCGTGCGTGTGTCTGTGCATGTGTGTGTGTCTGCGTGCGTGTGCGTGTGTGTCTGCGTGCGTGCGTGTGTGTCTGTGCATGTGTGTGTGTCTGCGTGCGTGTGTGTGTGTGTCTGTGCATGTGTGTGTGTCTGCGTGCGTGTGTCTGTGCATGTGTGTGTGTCTGCGTGCGTGTGCGTGTGTGTGTCTGTGCATGTGTGTGTGTCTGCGTGCGTGCGTGTGTGCGTCTGCGTGCGTGCGTGTGTGTGTCTGTGCATGTGTGTGTGTCTGCGTGCGTGTGTGTGTGTCTGCGTGCGTGTGTGTGACTTTGTGTGTGTGTGACTGTGTGTGTGTGTGCTGCGCTCTTTTCAGGTTGGGGACAAATCTCTTCCAGAAGAATCCCAAGCACGTGTCGGTGCCGTCGGAGAGGTGAGCACCCCACACCGCTGATGGTGATGATGGTGATGGTGTTGATGGTGTTGATGATGGTGTTGATGATGGTGTTGATGGTGTTGATGATGGTGTTGATGGTGTTGATGATGGTGTTGATGGTGTTGATGATGGTGTTGATGGTGTTGATGATGGTGTTGATGGTGTTGATGATGGTGTTGATGGTGTTGTTTATGGTGTTGATGTTGTTGATGGTGTTGTTGATGGTGTTGTTGATGGTTTTGATGTTGTTGATCGTGTTGATGGTGTTGATGCTATTGATAGTGTTGTTTATGGTGTTGATGGTGTTGATGGTGTTGATGATGGTGTTGATGGTGTTGTTTATGGTGTTGATGTTGTTGATGGTGTTGTTGATGGTGTTGTTGATGGTTTTGATGTTGTTGATCGTGTTGATGGTGTTGATGCTATTGATAGTGTTGTTTATGGTGTTGATGTTGTTGATGTTGTTGATGTTGTTGATGGTATTGATAGTGTTGTTGATGTTGTTGATGGTGTTTTTGATGTTGTTGTTGATGTTGTTGATGTTGTTGCAGCGGTATCAGCTACGAGACGCCGCTGTCACCTGTCCAGGTGGCAGCGCTCAGGGCGGAGAGAATCGCTAAGGAGAAGAAGCTGAGAGTGGGGGTGGGGGGGGAGAGTGGGGGGAGAGTGGGGGGAGGGTGGGGGGAGAGTGGGGGGAGAGTGGGGCGATGGTGGGTGACTAAGTGCATGGGTGAGTGGTGGGTGAATGGGTGAACATGCAAACACACATGACTCTGATAATAACAATATGATGCATTGTCTTCAATAACAATGTAACTATTACACTAGGATGCATTGTCTTTAATAACAATGTAACTGTAACAATATGATGCATTGTCTTTAATAACAATGTAACTATAACACTAGGATACATTGTCTTCAATAACAATGTAACTATTACAATAGGTTACATTGTCTTCAATAACAATGTAACTATTACAATATGATGAATTGTCTTCAATAACAATGTAACTATAACAATATGATCCATTGTCTTCAATAACATTGTAACTATAACACTAGGATACATTGTCTTAAATAACAATGTAACTATAACAATATGATGAATTGTCTTCAATAACAATGTAACTATAACAATAGGATGCATTGCCTTTAATAACAATGTACAGTGAGGGATAAAAGTATTTGATCCCCTGCTGATTTTGTACGTTTGCCCACTGACAAAAAAATGGTCAGTCTATAATTTTAATGGTAGGTTTATTTGAACAGTGAGAGACAGAATAACAACAACAAAATCCAGAAAAAAAAGCATTTCAAAAATGTAATAAATGTATTTGCATTTTTATGAGGGAAATAAGTATTTGACCCCTCTGCAAAACATGACTTAGTACTTGGTGGCAAAACCCTTGTTGGCAATCACAGAGGTCAGATGTTTCTTGTAGTTGGCCACCAGATTTGCACACATCTCAGGCGGGATTTTGTGCCACTCCTCTTTGCAGATCTTCTCCAAGTCATTAAGGTTTCGAGGCTGACGTTTGGCAACTCGAACCTTCAGCTCCCTCCACAGATTTTCTATGGGATTAAGGTCTGGAGACTGGCTAGGCCACTCCAGGACCTTAATGTGCTTCTTCTTGAGCCACTCCTTTGTTGCCTTGGCCGTGTGTTTTGGGTCATTGTCATGCTGGAATACCCATCCACGACCCATTTTCAATGCCCTGGCTGAGGGAAGGAGGTTCTCACCCAAGATTTGACGGTATATGGCCCCGTCCATCGTCCCTTTGATACAGTGAAGTTGTTCTGTCCCCTTAGCAGAAAAACACCCCCAAAGCATAATGTTTCCACCTCCATGTTTGACGGTGGGGATGGTGTTCTTGGGGTCATAGGCAGCATTCCTCCTCCTCCAAACACGGCGAGTTGAGTTGATGCCAAAGAGCTCCATTTTGGTCTCATCTTACCACAACACTTTCACCCAGTTGTCCTCTGAATCATTCAGATGTTCATTGGCAAACTTCAGATGGTCATGTATATGTGCTTTCTTGAGCAGGGGGACTTTGCGGGCGATGCAGGATTTCCTTCACGGCGTAGTGTGTTACCAATTGTTTTCTTGGTGACTGTGGTCCCAGCTGCCTTGAGATCATTGACAAGATCCTCCCGTGTAGTTCTGGGCTGATTCCTCACCGTTCTCATGATCATTGCAGCTCCACGAGGTGAGAACTTGCATGGAGCCCCAGGCCGAGGGAGATTGGCAGTTCTTTTGTGTTTCTTCCATTTGCGAATAATCGCACCAACTGTTGTCACCTTCTCACCAAGCTGCTTGGCAATGGTCTTGTAGCCCATTCCAGCCTTGTGTAGGTCTACAATCTTGTCCCTGACATCCTTGGAGAGCTCTTTGGTCTTGGCCATGGTGGAGAGTTTGGAATCTGATTGATTGATTGCTTCTGTGGACAGGTGTCTTTTATACAGGTAACAAGCTGAGATTAGGAGCACTCCCTTTAAGAGTGTGCTCCTAATCGCAGCTCGTTACCTGTATAAAAGACACCTGGGAGCCAAAAATGTTTCTAATTGAGAGGGGGTCAAATACTTATTTCCCTCATTAAAATGCAAATTAATTTATAACATTATTAACATGCGTTTTTCTGGATTTTTTTGTTGTTTTTCTGTCTCTCACTGTTCAAATACACCTACCATTAAAATTGTAGACTGATAATTTCTTTATCAGTGAGCAAACGTACAAAATCAGCAAGGAATCAAATACTTTTTTCCCTCACTGTACCTGTCACCGGATAAGTAAGAGTGAAATAAAATTACTTGGCTAAAAATCATTGCTAATCCCATTTTATAAGAATGCATTTTTCCTTGTGGGATGCTTTGGTCTCTAATTATATTCTACCAGGTTCAACGCGTTTTTCCAAGATGCATTTTTGTTCATAGGTTGCATTGACCAATTCACACAGTTTTCCTGTGCAGCAGAAGTGTTATTTTTACATCACCATAATGATTTAGAAATACAATACTATGTTACTTGATGATGATGACGACGACAATGTTGATATGCAGTATTTACTTTTTTTAATGGAAAATAATACAAAAATAAAACTGAGACACCTTTATATATCATCATCGTCATCATCATCAGCCATGGTCAATGAATGGAGGCCTCCCCAACCCACCACCTTTGACGATGCTATGATGTAATAATCCAACTATGACCTGCACACGAGCTGATTTCATTGCTCCATCTCCCAACTGATGCGTTACATTCTTTGACTGCTATGCCTGTTAACAATGGTTACTTTACAAATAATTCTGGTCCCACCATATGGTGTTGTTCAGGAGATTAATTTGCTAATTGACATTGTTTTGATCTCTCAGTTGTTCAGCAACAGCACTTGCATGTAACAACAATAATATATCTTCATCAACATCACGATACACTAAATATGAGCTTGGGTAAACAATGATCTTTTAATGATTTATATGTGCTGATCTCTCATTGCTTAGCTTATTGAAAATGTGGAGGAAGATACCGTATTATAGACCAAAAAATATCCATAATATACAATCACAAAGCAAACATTGTGTGTCATTGCCGAGTACATGATATGAACTGGATAATGCAATAATTGATTCACATTCTAATACATACGTGTGCACATCTGTTAATATTTTTTTCACCTTAAATTTAGTATGCGTGGAGAACGTCTTTCACACCGTACGTAGCCAACCGTCCTATAATCGGAGCTGCGACATGATTCCCTGATTGCATGTGCATCCATGTGTTGCTTTGTGCTCGAATTGCTTTTTTTTTCATCGTCAACAGTTACAACAATAAACGCACATCAGTGCTTTAATCAAGCATTCTTATTTTCAGTGGTCGTGGGTGCTGTGTCAAATTATTTCCATGCATTTAGGGAGATTTTAACTTGGGGACAAATGATCAGAGTAGGTTACATGTCAAGACGTTATGTAAAGACCGTGAGAGGTCGCTTAGTATATCAACTAAATGTTGCAAATTCTTGGTTCTTTCGGTAAAGTCACGTAGAAGGGAAACAATCAAATAATAAAAATATAAAACAATAAAATTCTCGCTAGAAGGGAAACAATAAAATAATAAAAATATAAAACAATAAAATTCTCTATTATTTTATTGTCTTCCCTTCTACGTGGTGGTGACTTTACCGAAAGAACCAAGAATATGAATCCCTGCAGTCACGAAAGCTTTAAATCAACAATTTAAATGTTGCAAGTTTGACAAATGAAAGAAAGTAAATTGAGTTATGTAGAAAAAACAGCTTGCACAAGCTTCTGCCCACCCCCCAGCACACAAATCCTCCCAATCCCCCCCCCCCACTTCTCCCTTTCCACCTCCCCACCAGTATATAGCAGCCTATAAATGAAATATGCAAATAAAACAATATGCAGCAAAATCTTGGTTGCATGCTCGTTTCAAATTATTTGAATGATAAACAAAGCTTCGAGGGTTATTTTGCATTTTAGTAAATACCATAACCAAGCAAATGTGAAATAGAATTGAGAGTCAAATGACTTATCATCAAAGTCATTCTCTATCCGCTTCTGGAAGAAGGCCTTCCAATGTCCATCTCTCAATTGTCTTGCGAGTGATCAGAAACAATGATCAGGAACGGAACTCACACTGACAAATCAAATGTAACAATCGCACACGTTGGGAATTTCACTGCGAGACAGAAAGCGGAACACAAAATGGATGGGCACAAGTGCGAGTAGAGCATATAAGTACAGTACAACAATGGATCCTTCAGCTGACCACCTTGCACCCCTGCAGCTGCCCATGCCAACCTGCTATGCGTGTGGTCAGCACTGCGCCAGCAACATCCAAGTTAAAACCTGATTATCTTCCAGGATTTGACTAGATCGGGTACATTCTGGGTTATTTGGGCATAGCTGCTGATGATGATGATGATTGAAAAGTTTTCATCCTGTGAACAAACGTAGCCCCCTATTATGGGAATGTGGAAATTTCACCTTGTTTGGTTGCTGGCATTGGTGATGAGAGTCACTCGATGCTTTTTACGTGAGCAAGAAAACACTTCGTATTTTTTTGACAAATTGTACGTGATTTAAATAATATGAACAAACTGCCTTGTATTCCTGGTTCTTTCGGTAAAGTCACCACCGCGTAGAAGAGACACAACAAAAACAGGTCCCTGCAGGGTGGGCTGGTAGGAACATTGGAATTTTGCGCAATTTGATGACATTGTTACTCCCAAATGTTGGGTGCAATAAGACATATCAAGTCTCTGCGCTGTCTATTGCTGATTTTACACCCAACAGCACGAGATTTCACTTCGTTAAAGTATTGAAAGGGGACGGACGGACGGACACATTAATCTATTGCAGGCTGGTACACTCAGTTTACAACTTCGTTCCTACCAGTATAATAAAAATATAAAACAATACAATCCTCATGACGTTTCGACTGCAACACAAGCAATCATCATCAGGTGTGAAAACCACAGCAAGAAATTTTGAAAAAAGTGGCGGTTATTTTTAACGTTAGCACCACGGAGAGCGATTTGGCAGTGATTCAGATGGACGAGTCCATCTATGTTCGGAAAAGAGGAGGGGAGGAGACGAAAATAATGGATGCGGTCTGAAAGTCACCGTAAACGTTAAAAACAAACGCAATTTTTTTCAAATTTTCTTGCTGTGGTTTTCACACCTGATGATGATTGCTTGTGTTGCAGTCGAAACTTCGTGAGAATTTTATTGTTTTATATTTTTATTATTTTATTGTTTCCCTTCTACGTGGTGACTTTACCAAAAGAACCAAGAATATTAATCCCTGCAGTCACGAAAGCTTTAAATCAAAATGTAAACTGCCTTGTATTTGGTTTAACACGTGGTAGGCTTTCGTGACCAATATCATCCCATAATACAGATTTTTTTGCATTAGATCGTGTCAATATATAAATGTTGTGTCGTTAAACCCGCCACCACCCGACACAGCCAATAAGTAAGGTTTGTTACGTGAACAGAACGTGCCAATTCGTTACTGGTACAGCACATCGGAGCGTTGGAGCGCACAATCACAACATTTACAATCTGAGTACGACGTTTCGCTAGTAATTATGTAGTGTTGTAAGGACGAGCAGACTTCTTTAGGAGGCACACTCTGTTTATTGTATTATTTCCTTATACAACGCTTAACACACACAGAGGGATATTCGGTCCCCTCACCCGATACCCTAGGGAGGTACAGCCTCCGGACCTGGCGGGACTCACACGTCTACCGCTATCCTAGTCCTCCGGCTAGGACCTAGGGGAGGCTATCTGACCCACCGCTGGCCCGGTAGGTCCTGACCACTGGGTATGCCGAGCCTTAGCCCTTAGAAGGGCTGAAAGGCTGGTCCAGGGTCCTAGCTAGGCTTCAGCCCAGTCTTCTATCTTCGTGCAGGGAGAGAACTCCCCGAGGTCCGTTGGGTCACCCGTCTTATACCCCTTCGTGGCCAGGTAGAACCAATCATACATTCCCACGTGGAACCGTCTGATTGGTTCGCACCAAACCCTGGCCACGATCCGTTTCACCTCGACTGACCCCAACCGTTGTACCCAGGGGTAATGCTGCACTGCCCTGGTGGCAATGCAGGTTACGCAACAGCGTGTAGTTAACACCTCTACATCACCCCCTCCTTCGGAAGCTCCAGCCGTCCCGGCTGCAACAATGGGAAACTCCGAAATTACCAACGGTAGAATAATTGTGAGTGTGCCTCACGAACAACAAGAACAATAAAACCCCTATAAATACCCCCCTTAACAACATAACGTATGTACAAGGCACTAGACATGCCAAAAAAAATTATAACTACCGGCGAGATTTCGCGCGCGTGTGTTTCGCGGGACCATCGTAGGGGATGGCAGGCTTTGTCGGCGGCACAAGGGAAGGAGGAGGATGAGCCAGAGCATCCGGTGGGCCTTTAGGCATCTCCACGGGGACACCCGCTGCTCCACGGTCCATTGAGGCCGAACATGGCCTGCATGGAGCCGTCACTCCCGCGTCATCTGCAGGAGGACTGACACGCCTGCGCTGTGGGTTAGGCACCAACGGGGCAACATCCGGCTCGTCGGACGCGTCGCGCACTCGGCCCCCGTGTCGTGCGTGTTGTGGAGGGATGCGTGGCGTGACGAAGGGTTTTAACCGAGAGGGGTGAACGCACCAGCGACGCTGTCCCCAGCTAATTTTAACAAATTGGGGACGCAGGACTTCCACTACCTCAACCGGGCCTCGCCATGGTCTGAGGAGTTTGGCCGACGTGGACACCGGCACCTGGGGGCAGTGGAGCCATGCCCTGTCTCCCGGTGCCCACCGATGCGTGTACGTCCGGGGGTCACGCAGTCGCAAATTCGCCCGTTGGCGGGAAGCCGAATTTTCAATGGCGGCCTCCCGTGCCTCGGCCAACTTACGGAGGTTTAATCGCAAGTGGTCAACGAGCTTTGACTTTTGCGGTGGCTGTTCGATTTCCAGCCGAACGTCGGTGGGAGGAAAGGCATCCCTGCCGTACATTAGAAAGAACGGGGAAAATCCCGTCGCCGCGTGAGGTGCCATACGGTATGCGGCGAGCACCCCCGGAACCTGCAACTCCCAATCGAGGTGGGATTCATCGACCTGATGGCATAACATAGCGGTGAGAGTTCTATGAAGGCGCTCCACCATGCCGTCGGTCTGAGGATGGTAGGGTGAAGTGCGCACTTTCTTAGTGCCCAACAGGCGGCACACATCATTCAGCAAGGCTCCCGGAAAATTTCTTCCCTGATCGGTCAGCAACCGTTCTGGTGCGCCCTTGTCCAGGACGTAGCCCTGAACAAAGGCGTCCACAACGGCCGCCGCCGACTGGTTGGGGAGGGCCCAGGCCATAGGCCACCGTGTAAAATACTCTACCCCAACCAGAAGGTATTTATTACCCCGTGGCGTAGTAGGAAAAGGGCCCAAAATATCGAGAGCCACCAACTCATTTATACGAGAGACCGAAATGGGTTGCAGGGGTGGACATGCCAGTTTAGCCGGCGGTTTACGTTGCGCACAATGGGTGCATCCCAGCAAAATGTCAGTGACGTCGCGCAGCATGCCCGGGCAGAAAAATTGCAACCGCAACAACCCAATGGTCTTATGAACACCCAGGTGCAATAAACGCTCATGCGCCGCCCATACGGCCTTGCATCGCAAGGCGGATGGCACGACGATTTTATGTTGACACGAGTCAGCATCCCAATGCATCAACAAGCCGTGCTTCATGACAAATGAATTAAATTTGCCCTGTCTTGGAACCGCATTATTCGCGTGGCGACGCAACCTCAAAAACGACATGTCCTCGCCCTGGTGCCGACCCCATTCGGCCAAAGTTAGCTCCAGCAAATCGTCACTGGCCATTGGATCTGCATGATCGAACATCGGCGCTGAGGCGGCGGGAAGCGTGGCTGACACCGTTGTGAGAGGCGCAACCTGTGCAGGCAATGGCGGCTTACAACGGCCCGAGCCCAAAAAATACGCACATTTTTGAGCCGGCGGAAGGCGAGACAACGCATCGGCATTCGTGTGTTGTGCACCCCTACGGTAAGTGACATTGAAATCGTAGTCCTGAAGGACTTCGAGCCACCGAGAAAGCTGCCCGGACGGTTGGTCAACCCGCAGAGCGTACTGTAAAGCCGAATGATCAGATCGCACGGTAAAATGCTGACCATACAGGTACGGCCTGTATTGCTGAATAAAAAAAACAATGGCCAGCAGCTCACGTCTGGTCACACAGTATCTTTGTTCAGCAAGAGACAAGACTCTGCTACCATAGGCAACAACCCTTTCAATGCCATCAACTTTTTGGGACAGAACACCCCCAATCCCCGTATTGCTAGCGTCGGTGTCCAACACGAATGGCACGGAAAAATCGGGGTACGCAAGGGACGGTGCCGTCACGAGCGCGTTCCGCAAGGAGTCGAACGCAGCCTGTTCTGCGTCCCCCCAATGAAACGCCACCCCTTTTGACGTAAGGGCGTGGAGCGGCTTGGCAATCGTCGCGAAGCCAGCAACAAACCGGCGGTAGTACGACGCAAAACCAATAAAACTACGAACATCGCCCGCAGATGTAGGGGTCGGCCAATGTTGAACACATTTGGTTTTTTCAGGGTCGGTAGAGATGCCCGAGCGGTTAACTGTGCCCCAGATAGCGCACAGACTCACGCAGAAGGTGACACTTCTGCGGCTTGAATTTCAAGTTAGCGGCCCGCATTTTCAAGAAGACAGCACGCAACCGTTCGATGTGTTCGCCGAACGTGCGGCTAAAGACGATGACGTCGTCAAGATAAATGAGACATGAGTCCCACTGGAGCCCAGCGAGGACCAGCTCCATGAGCCTCTGGAACGTCGCTGGGGCCGAGTGGAGACCCATGGGCAATCTATTAAACTCGAAAAGGCCCTGTGGTGTCCGAAAAGCAGTCTTAGGTTTTGATGATTCGTCGAGGGGGAGTTGCCAAAACCCCGACAGAAGGTCCAAGGTGGAGAAATAGTGCGCCCCTGCCAGGGCATCCAATGACTCGTCTATACGAGGGAGAGGGTAGGCGTCCGCTACCGAGATTTTATTTAGGCGCCGAAAATCAACGCAAAAACGGAGACTGCCATTGTGCTTTTTGACCAGCACTATTGGAGCACCCCAGGGACTAGTGGAGGGAGAAATTATATCGGCCTTCAGCATGTCATCCACAGCCGATTTAACATGCTGTTTCTCCGCCGGGCTAAGCCGAAACGGGTTTTGTCGAATCGGGGCAGCGTCACCAGTATCAATGTGGTGACGCAGCAGCTTGGTGCAGCCAATATCAAATTTAGATTTACTGAAGACATCGGAAAATTCTCGCAGAAGAGCGCGCAATTTAATTCGCTGCGAATGAGACAGATCACCCGTGTCTGTGCAGAGCGCGTCCAACCATCTCTCATCCGATTCGGAAGGAGGTGGGACCTGCGGCGTGTCATGCACGTGTCCCACGACTCCGGTCCCCAACGGCACCGGGGTCGCGTGAGCGAACACAGTTCCTTGCGAAATGACGGTTGTGGACAATCCGACATTCAAAACCTGCAAGAACAGCTCCCTGTCGGCTGCTACGAGGGTCTGTGCAGCCACCAAATCTAACCCCTTAGCAGCTGCGTTTGAAGGCCCCAGCAAAATGCCATGTGCCAAGGCCTCCGGGGCTAGCGGCTTTTTAAGTTGCAAGGGCACGAGCATTTGTGTCCCTGGCGGAATGCGGACTGTGCTCGCGACAAACGCCTGCACCGAGGCACTAGCCATGCGCGGATGTGAGGGTGTGGGCAAGAACGCCATCCGTCGACCCGACGGGAGTTCGATGCAGCCTTGATCTACAAAGATCTTAATAGGCATTTTTGCGAGAAAATCAGTGCCTAACAAACACGGCACGGCGAGGGAAGAAGAGACCAAAATAGGCCCTGCCAATTTAATGTCTCCAATCGAAATTTGCGCCCGAATTTGCCCAATAATGCCAAGTGAACTGCCATTAGCGGCGAAACACGGGATAGAAACCCATTCCAAGGGGCGGCATCGTACGGGCAGTATATTGTAAATCAAATCCGAAATGATCGTAGCCAACGCACCAGTATCGACCAACACGCGAAATTCCACACCCTCGATTGATCCTACAACCACGGACGAACCTGCCGTCGCCGCGACTACCCTATGGGCCAACTCAGACCACTGCCCAGGTCCGAGTGGCCGCGAACAAACGCCAGAATACCCCCCATCACACGCCGAATCGCGAGCCCTTCTTATGGTGCGTTGCAGTGTGTATGGTGTGAATGAGGGCCGAGCGTGAGAGGCGTCGCAACTTGCCTGGTTTTGCCGCGATGCCGTGGACGTCCTGTAGTCCTGGCCCCGGGATGCGGAGGGGCGTCGTCGAGGCGCACGGCAGTCAGAGGAGATGTGGCCTCGTTGGCCACAGTTGAAGCACGTCACGTCGCCGCGTGGAGCAGGCCGTCCCCGCTGCTGGTCGTTGCGGCGACCAGCGTGGTCTGACGATCGCCGGCCCGTTGACCTGGTCGCCATGAAGGCCCGGTCGGGGGAGAACTCGGCGTCCCTGCTGGCAGGCTCCGACGTCGAAGCCGAGGCGCGATGGTCGATTCCGTGTGGAGCAGCAGATGTGCGTGGATGCACCGAGCGGCTCGTAGCGAGCACATACTGTCGTCGTCCACTGCTTGGATGACGATGCGCAGCTCGCGCGCCAGCTCCAGCATCTTCTGGAGAACGATGGGGTCGATGGCCTCGTCATCCATGCGAGGGTAACCCGCTCTTGCCATCGCCAGTAGAGCGGTCCGGAATGCCAACGGAGACTCTTTAGGGCGGCGTCGCCTGTCGTAAAATCGGCTGCGGACGTTGGATGGAGGCCCGTAGACGTCGGACATCCGTCGGAGGGCCGATTGAAGAGTCGCCCTTTCGTGCCTGTGCGTCCGACCAGCCCACCATCTCTTGGTGGCTCAGGAAGCGATGCTGGAACGCCGCCCAGTCACCCCCTTCAGATGAGAATTCCCGGAAGATGGGCAGGCGTTGTTGGAGGGCGGACGTCGTCTCCCCCTCAGCTTGCACCATCTCGAGCCGGAGATCGGTGATTTCCCGGCCGATAGAGTCTACTGTACCATGTCGGTACAGTGATGACGCGGCGTCCGCTGAGGAACTTGAATTCGCAGCGTCGCGTGCCGATGACGTTGTGGGTTGTGATTGGCCCCTCGCGTTCCCAGGATGCCCCTGGCTTCCGCTTCCGGCGGGATCACGTGGTTCTCCGGCGGGAAAATCAAAATGTCCGCCCCGGCCGATGGCGGGAATGTCTGCCGGCGGTTGACTCGGCCTTCTCGCGACCTCCAAGTTGATCTCTTCGAGAATGGAGGCCGCGGCATGTACGAGTTGAGCGAGACGGCCGTGTGCTGCCCTGAGTCCGTCCCCCATGGCAGGGGGAGCGACCGGCTGGCTGCTCAACCGGTGGCTGGGCGGCTGTCAACGTGGCAGCGTTTTCAGCGGAGCTGGCGGTGCTTGCAGGTGAGGCAGCGTTATCTTCGTTCTGGCTCCGCGTGTGGGCTGAACTTCTGGTTTCCATTTCCAACCACTTCTGACACCAGTTGCAGTGTTGTAAGGACGAGCAAACTTTTTTAGGAGGCACACTCTGTTTATTGTATTATTTCCTTATACAACGCTTAACACACACAGAGGGATATTCGGTCCCCTCACCCGATACCCTAGGGAGGTACAGCCTCCGGACCTGGCGGGACTCACACGTCTACCGCTAACCTCCTTGATACCTAAGGAGGTACAACCTCCGGACTTGGCAGGACTCACACGTCTACCGCTATCCTAGTCCTCCGGCTAGGACCTAGGGGAGGCTATCTGACCCACCGCTGGCCCGGTGGGTCCTGACCACTGGGTATGCCGAGCCTTAGCCCTTAGAAGGGCTGAAAGGCTGGTCCAGGGTCCTAGCTAGGCTTCAGCCCAGTCTTCTATCTTCGTGCAGGGAGAGAACTCCCCGAGGTCCGTTGGGTCACCCGTCTTATACCCCTTCGTGGCCGGGTAGAACCAATCATACATTCCCACGTGGAACCGTCTGATTGGTTCGCACCAAACCCTGGCCACGATCCGTTTCACCTCAACTGACCCCAACCGTTTTACCCAGGGGTAATGCTGCACTGCCCTGGTGGCAATGCAGGTTACGCAACAGCGCGTAGTTAACACCTCTACAGAAGCACTACGACAGAATTGCTACAATAATGCTCAAATTAACAGTGCACTGAATGCCAAATCACGATCGCAAAGCAATACTGCTGAAAGCGATCAGATTGTTAAAACAATAAATATTCTATATATCTCAGGAGTAACTGACAAATTAGCCCGTGTTTTGCAAAAGCAAAACATTACAGTATGATTTGGTACAGTACACAAAATTAAAAAACTAGTATCTTGCACTAAAGACGCATTACCTAAATTATCAACCGGTGTAACATCAGCATAAGACTAAAAGAACATCAAAGAAATATTAAATTATCTCATACACAACTGTCGGCAGTGGCAGAACATGCTTTTCAACAAGGACACTGAATTGATTTTGATAACGTTGAAGTGTTGTGTAAAACTAATTATTACTGGCAAAGACTAATTAGAGAATCCATTGAAATTGAGAGGAATAGAAATAACTTTAATCGCTCTGACAGCTACAGGCTTAGTGCGGTAATATGTATTATTAAATAATACATATTACAATTCCTTATGGGGGAAACACATACTAATAAACGGATTACTAACGTAGCATATAATCACAATAACACACATTACAACTAATTACTAATCTACAACTCATTACTAATTATAACCATTGACTGATTACCAATCGATTATATAATTACAATACCCCCCATCCGCCTCTAATCACTGCACCTGATATGAGTTAAATGATGACGTCAGCCTGCTGCTCTATTTAAGACTGGGAGCAAGCGAGGGCTTTACCATTCTGGTGAATTGCCCGATGATGCTGGATGTAATTGTTGTGTCACAACAGCGAAGCCGCTCCGTCGAAATAGGGGCCGTCGCTGTGCTGCTGCGACCGAGAAGCCACCCGGCTCCCATCACAGCACTTCAACCGCCACCCCCCCCCCCCCCCCACCTTAACACACACACACTCAAGTAGGGCCTCATGGGGAGGGAGGGGGGCACCTGCCCTGAATTTTTACCCGAGAGGCCCCCTCGTGGGGGTGGGGGTGCTCCACGGTTTCTCAGGGTCAGGGAATTGGCAGGCACCCCCCCCCCCCCCCCCCAGGCCAAATGGCACTGCGGCGCCGTGGCTTAACTTAGAATTAAATGACCACGGAGAACTCGCTGAGAACCGCATTGAGGAGATGCCCAGGACACACGCGGACCAGCAGACAGGTGGGGAGCGGGGCAGCGTGGGTTAAGGGTCTCTACCCATGGTGCACCGCGGGCTAGCGTCTCTACCCATGATGCACCGCGGATTAACGGCCCTACCCATGATGCACCGCGGATTAACGGCCTGACCCGTGATGCACCGCGGATGGGCGCTGCGAGGGCTTTGAATGGAGCATAAAAGGGGATGCTTTGGGGAAGCAAGGGGCCATTTTTTTACTTGACTGGAGATCAACAGGAGGGAGGGATCGGGGAGCCGTCACCTGACTGTTACTCGCACGTCCGTGAGATGGGGCAGAGAACAGCCAGATTCTGTTTACAGCATCATCTATCCGCGACCTCCATCGCTGCGAGGTCGGACCGTAAGTACGAGGGAGAGAGGTAAGACAAAGGGACGAAATTCGGAGAGAAAATAGAGGGCAGACAGGTCCATTAAGTATCAGGCAGTAGCGAGATAGGTTAGACCTGTCCTGCTGGTCCGTACTGACACGCACAGTCTAGTTCGATACTCGCGGGGAATAAAACCACTAATAGGATAAAGCTGTGTCGTGGTCACTGTGAGTGCGAGGAGGGAGACGGAGTGTTTGGTGTTCGCATACCGGTACGAGTGTGTACAGAGTGTTTTGTGTTCGCGCATACGCGGCTGTTTGCAGCGAATAAGGGAGTAGAACGTGCTTAGTGCCGGTACCTGTACGGTCGTTTACAGTATTGTTCAGCGCGCGCGTACCTACACGAATATCTTCGGTGGTGCCCAGCGCTCGTGTACCTGCGCAATAGCCTACAGTAGCGCTTTGCGCTTGCGCGCCTGTGTGACGGGGTGGTGGTCGCGCACTCGCGCTATTGTCTAATAGCGAATTAAGCGCCTGGCGTGTGTGAATACGCAGCTGTGTAAACAGCCCGTTAAATCGGAGCAAAGTAATTGCGGCGTGGTTGTTTTTGCTTAAGCGCGTGGAGCGTAGGTGGGAGGGAATCCCACGGGGGCGCGCCGTGCCTGTTTATTCCCGTGCAGGACGGGGTTTTGCTTTGCGAGCGCGCTCACCGCGACACGCCGGCGTTGAACAGGGTAGCGCATCGCGAGCGCAAAGCGTACGAGCCGTTTATTAAGCTACGCAAACGCGGTCGACATCCCAGGCAGAGGTACAGGGGGGCGAGGCATTAGGGGTCGGTAGTCTGGACCTGACAGAGCAGCCGGGGAGGTAGCGGTATGAATGGAACGGGGGAGTCGGTGGGCAACGGCCCCGACAATTCAGTGATGGCGGGGGACGGTAGCCCCCACAGTGACTATGTTACACACACACACAGGATGTGACTATGTTACACACACACACACAGGATGTGACTATGTTACACACACACACAGGATGTGACTATGTTACACACACACATACAGGATGTGATTATGTTACACACACACACACATACAGGATGTGACTATGTTACACACACATACACAGCTTCAGAACGTGACTATGTTACACACACACACACACTGGATGTGACTATGTTACACACACACACACGATGTGATTATGTTACACACATACACACAGGATGTGACTATGTTACACACACACACACAGGATGTGATTATGTTACACACACACACACAGGACATGACTATGTTACACACACACACCTTCAGGACGTGACTATGTTACACACACACATACAGGATGTGACTATGTTACACACACATATAGGATGTGACTATGTTACACACACATACACAGCTTCAGGACGTGACTATGTTACACACACACATACAGGATGTGACTATGTTACACACACATACAGGATGTGATTATGTTACACACACACACGATGTGATTATGTTACACACACACACAGGATGTGACTATGTTACACACACACACAGCTTCAGGACGTGACTATGTTACACACACAGCTTCAGGATGTGACTATGTTACACACACACACAGCTTCAGGACGTGACTATGTTACACACACATACAAGATGTGACTATGTTACACACACACAGTATGTGACTATGTTACACACACACACAGGATGTGATTATGTTACACACACATCACACACACGATGTGACTATGTTACACACACACACAGCTTCAGGACGTGACTATGTGACACACACAGCTTCAGGATGTGACTATGTTACACACACATACAGGATGTGACTATGTTACACAAACATCACACACACGATGTGACTATGTTACACACACACAGGATGTGACTATGTTACACACACACAGGATGTGATTATGTTACACACACATCACACACACGATGTGACTATGTTACACACACATACACACAGGATGTGATTATGTTACACACACACACGATGTGACTATGTTACACACACACATACAGGATGTGACTATGTTACACACACAGGATGTGACTATGTTACACACACACACAGGATGTGATTATGTTACACACACACACATACAGGATGTGACTATGTTACACACACACACACAGGATGTGATTATGTTACACACACACACATACAGGATGTGATTATGTTACACACACACACAGGATGTGATTATGTTACACACACACACAGGATGTGACTATGTTACACACACACACGATGTGACTATGTTACACACACACACAGGATGTGATTATGTTACACACACACACATACAGGTTGTGACTATGTTACACACACACACACAGGATGTGACTATGTTACACACACACACATACACACAGGATGTCACTATGTTACACACACATACAGGATGTGACTATGTTACACACACATACAGGATGTGACTATGTTACACACACACACACAGGATGTGACTATGTTACACACACATACAGGATGTGATTATGTTACACACACACACAGGATGTGACTATGTTACACACACATACAGGATGTGATTATGTTACACACACACAGGATGTGACTATGTTACACACACATACAGGATGTGATTATGTTACACACACACACACGATGTGACTATGTTACACACACACACACAGGATGTGATTATGTTACACACACACACATACAGGATGTGACTATGTTACACACACACACACACAGGACGTGACTATGTTACACACACACACAGCTTCAGAACGTGACTATGTTACACACACACAGCTTCAGGACGTGACTATGTTACACACACACACACATACAGGACGTGACTATGTTACACACACACACAGCTTCAGGACGTGACTATGTTACACACACACACACAGCTACAGGACGTGACTATGTTACACACACACACAGCTTCAGGACGTGACTATGTTACACACACACACACAGCTTCAGGACGTGACTATGTTACACACACACAGCTACAGGACGTGACTATGTTACACACACACACACAGCTTCAGGACGTGACTATGTTACACACACACACACAGCTACAGGACGTGACTATGTTACACACACACACACAGCTTCAGGACGTCACTATGTTACACACACACAGCTTCAGGACGTGACTATGTTACACACACACACAGCTACAGGACGTGACTATGTTACACACACACACAGCTTCAGGACGTGACTATGTTACACACACACACAGCTACAGGACGTGACTATGTTACACACACACACAGCTTCAGGACGTCACTATGTTACACACACACACAGCTTCAGGACGTGACTATCTTACACACACACAGCTTCAGGATGTGACTATGTTACACACACACAGCTACAGGACGTGACTATGTTACACACACACACACAGCTACAGGATGTGACTTTGTTACACACACACACAGCTTCAGGACGTGATTATGTTACACACACACACAGCTACAGGACGTGATTATGTTACACACACACACAGCTACAGGACGTGACTATGTGACACACAAACAGCTTCAGGACGTGACTATGTTACACACACACACAGCTTCAGGACGTGACTATGTGACACACACACACAGCTTCAGGATGTGACTATGTTACACACACACACACAGCTTCAGGACGTGACTATGTTACACACACACAGCTTCAGGACGTGACTATGTTACACACACACACACAGCTGTAGGATGTGACTATGTTAAACACACACACACACAGCTTCAGGATGTGACTATGTTACACACACACAGCTACAGGACGTGACTATGTTACACACACACAGCTACAGGATGTGACTTTGTTACACACACACACAGCTTCAGGACGTGATTATGTTACACTCACACACAGCTACAGGACGTGACTATGTTACACACACACACAGCTTCAGGACGTGACTATGTGACACACACACACAGCTTCAGGACGTGACTATGTTATACACACGCAGCTTCAGGACGTGACTATGTTACACACACACACAGCTATAGGACGTGACTATGTTACACACACACAGCTACAGGACGTGACTATGTTACACACACACACAGCTTCAGGACGTGACTATGTTACACACACAGGATGTGACTATGTTACACACACACAGCTTCAGGACGTGACTATGTTACACACACACACAGCTTCAGGACGTGATTATGTTACACACACACACATACAGGATGTGACTATGTTACACACACATACAGGATGTGATTATGTTACACACACATACAGGATGTGACTATGTTACACACACACACACGACGTGACTATGTTACACACACACATAACGTGACTATGTTACACACACACATACACGATGTGACTATGTTACACACACACATACAGGATGTGACTATGTTACACACACACACACACAGGATGTGACTATGTTACACACACACATACAGGATGTGATTATGTTACACACACACACACAGGATGTGACTATGTTACACACACACACGATGTGATTATGTTACACACACACACACAGGATGTGACTATGTTACACACACACATACAGGACATGACTATGTTACACACACACAGCTTCAGGACGTGACTATGTTACACACACACATACAGGATGTGACTATGTTACACACACATACAGGATGTGACTATGTTACACACACATACACAGCTTCAGGACGTGATTATGTTACACACACACATACAGGATGTGACTATGTTACACACACATACAGGATGTGATTATGTTACACACACACGATGTGATTATGTTACACACACACATACAGGATGTGACTATGTTACACACACACATACAGGACGTGATTATGTTACACACACACATACAGGATGTGACTATGTTACACACACATACAGGATGTGATTATGTTACACAC